>NW_028234428.1:36319611-36329611 GCF_977035675.1 Penaeus japonicus
TTATGATATTTAATAGTCTAAAACCAAAAGATAATTTTCATATGAAAGAAAAAGAAGAAAAAAAGTACTATTACTAAGAGAGTGAAATTTGATGTTGGAAGATCAAGAAGAGTTAAACAAAAGGGTTCAGTTCACAAGAGACATTACAAGACTTTCCATCCAGGTCAATTCATGATAAACATTTTAAAAAAACACAAGACTTCATCATTAAAGGACTCAGAGCCATGCTTATGTAATCTTCAGAATTATTCTAGTCTAATCATGTGGATATCACTGATGCACAAGTGCTTTAATCAACATTTATGAGACAACCTAACCACAAAACAGAAAAAGAAAGTCAACTCAAAAACGAGAAAGACAACTTGCAAGCTGCACTTACCAAACGGCTTCGTGTTGAAGGGAGAGCTAATGGCAAATGGGGATGACTGCTGGACCCCAGAGGTGTTGCTACCAAATGCCCCAAAGGTGGAGGTGTTTGTGCCAAAAGTCTTGGAGCCCCCAAAGGATGTGTTGGCTGTCTGTGAGCCAAGGTTGAAGCTACCTGTCCCGAAGTAGCCACTACCCGTTGGGAAGATGCTTGAGGCATTCGGGTTGCTTCTGGAGATAAGAAAATGGGGGGGGGGGGTTGCATTTAATATTAAATTTCAGGTCTCTTGAAGATGAGATGGAAAGACATTGTAAATGTTATTGTGATCAAGTAATGATAATCTTCTCCCTATCCTTCCTTGGACAAAAAAAAAACAAAAAAACTTCAAATGTCTCATTATAAGAACTATCACTTAATATATGTTCACAATTTCCTTATCTTATCTGCGCCTGTCTCTATAGTACAGTAATATGTGACATAAAATGTATTTGCCAAGCTTTCACTTACTCAAATACATAAATCAATATAGAGATTAAAAGCTTCCTGAAAAACAGGTTAGATATATGGAATGCAAAAAGGCTCCCAACTTCCTGTCACTAGGACAATCTCACCAGATTTCACTGAACACTGAACAGTAAAGATGAAATTTTAGCAAATTCTGTAACAAAATATGAACACATGATTTGCTGCCAAGGCAGAGTCGGTTGTAGACACGGATGGCACTGTGCCAAACGATGTAAACCCGTCATCCGACTGTATACATATCTTATTAAAACAGTGACCAATGGGCTAAGGGGGGATTTCGTCAATACGACCTCAAATTTTCATTAAAAAAAAAAATTGAACACTTCATGTTTGAACCTCATCGGATCAAAGCCGATACGTGGCCAAACGCATGATGCGTTCCCCTCCCTGTAGTGTGGGTTTAAAGGGCTGGTTCTTTTAACGCGTAGTAGTGCTGACACGCCCCCTTCTTGTCAATTCTTTGTTATTTTGCATTTATTACTGTTTTTCTGCTGTTTTTTCTATTTACTTTTTGAGTGATGGTGAGGTACGATAACTTGGGCTGTTGCTGGCGACACCAGAGCGGCGAGTGAAGCCTTGCTGGAGAGATGACATGCGTGTATACAAGCTCCTGCCAACGCATATTTGCTTATTTATCTTAGTTATCTTCGTTCTTGACTTATGTTGATTGACAATGCCACGTACTAGTTCAAAACGAAAGGCTGTCAGTGAATGGAATCGTGAAAGGATCCAAAAAAAGGTGGAAAAGGGAAGAAGCAAGCTCAGCTGACGACGACGCGGTCGCTGACCCCTCCATCCCATCCCCCGCACCCACCCCTGACTTCTCATCGCCACATGAGAGCCATGCCACAACTGCAAGCTATAGACACAGCTTGTTGCCAGAAGAGGATAGGCTTTACGACACTAACGATGGTGATGGGACAGTGACTATATCATTGCAAAGGTTGCAAGCTATAGTGAATATGGTGGTGTGAGTGAGGGAGGTCTTTTATGACTTATCAAGTCCTGTCTTCCTTGAGAGATGCCTGCGAGGGCAGAGCCAGAATAGAAACGAGAGTTTCCATTCTAAGCTTTGGATCCATCAAAACAAAGCCAAGTTTGCTGGCCTCCAGAGAGTGACATTCGTGACCCAGCTCACAATTATAGACCACACATTATGGTTTTGTGGCCAACCGATTCCTGCAGCATCTTGGCATCTCCTTGACCGCTGAGGGTTTGTTGTCTAAGCAGAGGATGGACAAAAAGAAAGTGTCATCTCAAAAGGCCCCCCCAAAAAAAACAAAAGAAAGTCGGCACCTGGCCCAGATTACCAGAGTGGTAATTTTTAATCTCGAACACCTTTTCCTGGCAACAATGAGGTGGGTGGGCTCCACTGATACCCAATAAATATGTTATTATCATATCAGAGATATATAACACATCAATAAAGTGTTATATATTCTAAAATAATAATAACGGGACCAGGAACCTTGTAACGTGAGAAGTTTCTCCCAAGCTAGATTCTGAGAGGCTATACAGGTGACATGTAACATGGCTTCAAACTGCCTAAATAATCACTGGCAGGCTTCCCAGGAATGGTTGAATAATTAAATTATGTATATACTTAGATTTGATAAATTTTGGAGTGGATTTTATCAAGCATTGTATATGTTCACATAAAACATCGATTTTCTCAAAACTTGTTTTTTAGATACAAAATGTTAAACTACTCTGTCAGTAATTGACTGATTTAAAAGAAATTTCAGCACCATAATCATCACCTTTGTCCAAACTTTTCCCGGTATTATCAAACAATAATAGCTTCAAATAAATTTATGGCAAATTTTTATATCTGATTTTTTTTTTAACGAAAAAAGAAAGGCAAAGATTTCTTTTTGAATTAAATTTGTCATAAAAGCTACGTGTACAAAAATACCGACAAAGATACTTTATTGTGTCTACTATATTGCCATACCATTCATACTTTCGATGTTATTTTGGGATTTTTTCTGTCTTCTGCAATCACCAAAAATAGATGCACTGCACAAAAACTATGGCAGCTATCATAGTCATATTAATAGTATAAATGCATTGCATACAAATACACATGATGTAGAAAAATTAATCAGCTAGATGAAATATGAAAGATGGGAGGGCCCGAAAACCGTTAGAGGGATCGCACATCCGAAAACCCCCCTTAACCCATTGCCTACAGGGCTGTTTTGGCTCCAAATGATCGAAACGCCAGGCTATTTCAAACATGTAAGTCTAACACCTTGGGCTATCCGCCCACACTGGCCGTGGCCAAGTGCTACGCGCGTGATCACCTAGCACGCCAGCCAAAAGGGTAGCCACCACAAAATATCTCGTCCCTGGTGGCTGTTCCTGCTACCGCTTGATGTGATATCTTGTCACTTGTTACTTCAACCAATAATAATTTTAATAGCAATACAAAAAAAAAAGAAGAAAATAATAACGACAATAATAATCATAAAAACAATAACAACAATAGAAAGCAATGCTGCCTGTGTCTCACCCGAACATAGAGGGTGTGGTAGTCTGTGCGAGGGGCATGGTTGGGGGGGCTGCACCTAGTGTCACTGCTTTGGCTCGCTCCTGTTGTTCCTGGAATGCTTGAAGGCCGCTGCTGCCTGAAATGGGTAAATGAATAAACTGGATGTAGAGATTAATAAACATAAGATTGAGATGAACAAATACAGAAAAATTTGATTAAATTGGCTAAAGAGATAAAATAAAACTAATAACAATAACAATTATAATAGCAATAGTTACAATAGTAATAACAACAAGAATAATAAATATAAAAGCAAGAGTTAAAAACATTCCCACACACCCCCCAGCACTGGCCGCACCACAGCCGAAGCTGGGGTCTTTGTGTCCTCCTTAGACTGGGGTCGGAAGAAACCCTGTTCATGGGGCATGGCGGAGGTGTTGAGGCGGTGGCCCAGCTCTACAAGCTGTGAGTGCTTGGTATACACTTTGCTGGCCAGCTCCTTTAAGGTGTCATGCTCGTGCTGCAGAACCTCCGAGATGTCTGTGATGAAGATTTATATATAAACACACACTCACACGTGTTATTGTCTATGAAATGCACCTGATGAATGACGTAAAAATAATGACAACAATGATAACAATCATAATAGTGCCACAACTATCCTGAACCCACCATCCGGTGTTTCACAGGGGTTACTAGCAGCCTGCATGCACAAGGACACCTCCTCGATTTTGGTGCGGCAGTACATCATTTCGGACTCAAAGTACCGAACAAGGTTGATGAAGTACATCTCGGGGGCTTTGTTCTCCCCCTGCAGGGCCATCGGCGTCTCCTTGGTCCGCCTGGCCATCTCTACATGCTCTGCTTCCTGTTGGGAAATGTACAAGTTTAACAATTGCATATCTAATGAACATGCATACATAAAAATACACACACATAAACATACACATGGATCTGTCTGTCTATCTGTCTTTCTAACCTTCATAACTTCTGCCTTAAGGTTGACGGCACTGGCATGAAGCTGCTGGTATTCGCTGGCTAGCTCAGCAAGCAGCTGCTGAATCTCCTCTGCTTTCTTGGCTACCTTGTGAAAGGGGGCAGCTGTTTGGCGGATGTTCTCCTCTGAGGCCGAGTTCTCAGCATCGCGACGGGATCTGGATGGAGTGAGCAGGAAGTATGGTGTGTTCAGGTGGGGTCCAATGAGGTTGAGTCAGGAGAAAAAGAAAGACTGAGTAGTAGTAATGAAATTTGAGTGAGATTGACAATCAAAAGTAAAGAGAAAAATGGAGGAATATGATATAATGAATTATTGAAACAAAATACAGGCACTGAAGGGACTATACACTGGTTCATATTGACAAAATGAAAAGATTGAAACGTTCAGAAATACAGAAATTCATGGCAGTTCAGCTTACTCAAAGACAGAAATGGTGCTAAACAAGTCATTTGACACAAGTTGTTCTTTTGCAGATTTGCCATCGGTCTTCGCTCCTACGTTGTTGTTACCTGAAGAAGAGGCAAAGTTGAATTACTTACTAGGTATAAAACACAAACAAACACTCACACAGTTTAGAAAAGAAAAAGTTTAAAAAAATATAATAATTACATAAAAACAAATATATATTATGATAAATAAATAACATTTTTCCGTGTAAACAAAAGTGATTGTCTTACAATGTTCAGCCTCCTCTTAACACAAAGCATAGGTCTGGGAATTTTGAAACACTCGCACATTCTCCAAACGGTTATAAGAATCAGAATTTGCACAAGCTAAACAAACCTGGTAAAAAAATAATTCTTACATTTTACACATATATCTCACACCTTTCACATATTACTCTTACCTGCATTGGCCGATGGGGGTTGTGCCCCTCCAAGCCCTATGCTAATACCCCCCAGGCCTGTGGAACTTGTGGTGGTAGTGGTGGTCTGCAAACCTGACAAGATTGGAAATCAGAATTTGATTTTCTACCAGTATGTGGAATATAATGATGTCCTACCAACAATATCAATGCTTTTTTTTTAGGTACATTCAATAAAGCAAAATGCCTCTCCATTTAAATAAAGTATATTGGAAGTTCATTCGCAAACTATATTTAATCATGCTCAGGTGAAACCTGTGAAACATGTGAAACCTGTCTGAATATTCCACAGGAATCTAGAAAATTGTAATATTTTTGTGTATCATAATGTATAACTTGTCAAGTTGATTCCAAAAGTACAATTTTGGTGCATATTAAATGATAGTATATAGAAGTGACTGTTTACTACATCTTTAAGTTCTATCATAAGAGAGACTCTGAATAATGATAATGATAATGATGATGGCATCAACAAAATAGCTACAAAATCATCATTCAGAACCCACTAGTGAACCCAAAGCCACCTCCAAGCTTTGGTGCCTGTGAAGTCTGCAAGGCCTGTGCACCCCCTAATCCAGCCGAAAAATCTGTTGCTGGAGCAGCTGAGGTCACTGTGGCCCCTCCAAGACCTGTGAAGGAGAAGCCTGAGGAGGAGCCTGCTGCACTCGAGGTCGCTGTGGGGGCCAAGTTGGATCCTCCTAAACTGAAGCCAGTGGTCCCTGCAGTCTGGGTCTGGGTTGCACCTCCCAAGAAGCCACTTGAACTGGTGGCTGTTAGGGAGAAAGGTGTCTGATATGAATTGTTGCAGAAGGAAACTTATAATTGAAATAAGAGGGAAAAGGCTTGTACTTCATTATTGTTTTGGAAAGAACCTTTAAGCTTTCTAAGGCAACCATAAGGAAACTGATTATGCTCATTGAAATAAGTCTCATGCTTGTGATACTTACCCCTACATGACTATTGTGCATATATATTTATCTACAATTTCTATCAATCTAATGAGAGAATTTCCAGTAACACTACCAAAACTCAAAGCAACAATTCACTGCTGATATATACTAAGTACACAAGTGGATTTTATCTATGACAACTATAGATAAATGAATTAGCAAGAAAATTTAGATTTCCATCATATGCACACCTGATCGATTCTAGCACAAACCAAAAGGAATCAATACATTTCTAGTGAAACCACATCTATTTCTATATTTTTTACACAGCCTCTATAAAGAACTATATTCTTAAATAGATCTTTAAGACCTAATTTCACTAGCATGCAAATACCAACAATTGGTGGCAAACTTCAGACACTCTTTTCCCTGGATTCAATCACTGACCAGCTGGTGTACTGCTGAAGTTGAACCCCCCAAATGTAGTGGTTGAGGTAGCTGGGGCAGGTGTTGAGTTGAAGCTGAAGCTGGAGGCAGAAGTCGTCGTGGCAGCTGCATATGGCCAAGATCAAAAGGCACTCTTAATTCCACTACAGTCAGGATCAGTCTAATTTCATCTTCCTCTCTCTGTGTCTCTCTCCCCTCCCTCCCTTCCTCCCTCTCCCTCTCTCTCTCCCTCCCCTTTCCCCTCCCTCTCCCTCTCAACCCAATCATGTTGTGCATGTTTTTACACAATAACTTATCCAGCCAGTGTAATCAATGTTTGTACTCTTTCTTCCATCTCTCCTTATTTAGTTGTGATCCTTAGCTACAAAGCTAGTTACTGCGACATTACCCAACATGTTACAAAAGCTAACCAAATTATTATTACTATTCTACAGTTATTGAGCTTCTTTTGAAGAGCATTGTAATTCTGCAATTACCTGAGCAAGCTTACTAGTAGTCAAGACAGGATATTTCTGATGCCACAGGCACTGGCCAGAAATTAAAGTGAAAGAAATTGTTTTTGCCTTACTCCCAGCACTACAGACTTTCCCAAAATGCATTTTCTGTTAAAAACATCAAACAACAAGAGTTAAGGCTAATTCAGGAAAGCTGTAGCTCTGAAACTAGTTTCGACAGTCATAAAACTTTGAAACTGTGAGTGCACTTCAATAGTGAGCAGTTTCCAATGTCGCGACACATACAAAGTGATACCCAGCTTTTAGGCCCGGTTGAGGTTGTAATGTATGTCATAATGGGTTAAAAGTCTTTAATGGACTGCAAATTAACCCATTGCCGACAGGACTATTTTGGCTCCAAATGGTCGAAATGCTGGGATATTTCAAATGCATAAGCCTAACACCACACTGGCCACAGCCAAGTGCCCGATCACCCAGCAGCCAGCCAGGAGGATAGCCATGACAAAATATCTCATCCCCAGCAACTGACACTGCCACCACTTGACGTGATATCTTGTCACTCGTCGTAAACAGGTTTATGTACTGTTATAAATCTCTAAAAATAATGCAATATCACTTGAAAGGATTCAGGACTTCTCTCAGAGTTATAAGTCAACTTCATTTAACTATATTTGCCTAATGCCACTCCTGCCAGCTAGATAAGTGTGCACATTATTTTCACAAGTGATTAACCCATTGCGTACAGGTGTCATGACATACATGACGTAGGAGCTTTGGCCTGACGACGGGCGTCATGACGTACATGACGTTCAGGGATTTTGGATCACTGTGCTATTTTATTTTACTATGAAAAAGGAATGAGTGATGATGGCTACTGCAGTCATAATTACTATAATTACCGTAACATCATGCTAGCTTTACGTCCCAAACCTAGATGGCACCACTTTTTCCTAGCACCAGCAGGAGAGAGAGCCTTGAATGGCACCCATCCACGGTCTCTAGCAAGCACTGTCTCTATAGAGTGATGGCACACACTAAGTTGATGAACCCTTGCTCTAAGGTACCGCCGATGAAGGATGTGCAGGCAGAACGAGAAGAGGAAGGTGACTCAATCCATACCCAGTGTCTAAAATGTGTTCCTGTGCCAATATGGGTGCCTTTCACTGTGACACTCACAGTCACAAGCACAGGTTTCATTCCTCTTCCCTACCTCTTCTTGTTATCTTTATTATAGGGGGTTATATGTTTTGTATTCATTCATGACAGCACAAAAATATGAAAAAATAAAGTTGCCTTTTGTCCTCCCATAAAACAGCAATACTTCTATCACACTGAGTATAAAGAAAATAATGAGCTAATATGGATAATATACTACAATTTTAGTCAACTGCAGCACTGATAGAGCCTATAATATGGCACATATAAGTCTCTAAACTCAATAAAACACACAAAAAACGCTCTAGTTTTACGACTGACTGAAAGAGAGTGGGATGATTCAAATTATATTGCTTCAAGCGGTCTCTCTCTAAAATAAAACCTATCCTGGAGGCTTGGCAAGCAAATTTATCTCCGTCTGCAATGGGTTAACCCTCTCTGGACAGGTGGTACACTACTGTACCGCTCATTCAAAAGCCCAGTGGCCGGGCGGCACAATATTGTGCCCGCTATTTAATTGATTTAGGCCTAAGCGCTCGAAAGCCCCGGCATTGTGACATTCAAGGCTGGAATGCCCCCCGTCGTGAATGGGTTAACCCACTGCCAATGGGGCTGTTTTGGTTCCAATTGGTCTAAACACCGGGGCATTTCAGCCTAAGGCATCAGGCTATTCACTGTCTCTGGCCGTGGCCAAGTGCTACCTGCCCGTACCTAATTGTCCCTGGCAGTGCAACATGATATCTTGTTACCTAGTGCTGACTGGTTAAAAGTGTGTCTATACAAATGGAAGCCCTAAATTTAAACACATACTTAATGATGTTTTGAGGGAGAAATCATGAAGCAATAGGACGTCCTCTGGTGGGAGTGAAATATTCCCATGACATGATATCACATCACCTGGCGCGAATGGGTTTAGGTCTCATAAACCTATTACTGCTTGAAAATCCACTGTAAAAGTTATGACATTATGGTTCCACTATGTTTAAGATTATCGTCTTTTTGGCCAGACCTTAGGCTCAGTCTCTGGGGAACTTGGGGAGGCAGACGAAATGTTAACCCATTGTGAAAGGGTGTCATGACATACATGTCGGCACCGATTAGGCCTAAAATAAAGGAGTCAATGCGTACATGACGCAACATTAGGATCTGCTCAGAGTTGAAACACGCACACAGTCAAGTAGCTCCAGAGCTACAGGGTTCGAAAGTCTGCCTAAATCCGCATTTTATGATTGATTTATGGAAAAATATTGTTTGGGCTAGTCTACACTACCCAGAGGGCGGAGAAAACTCTTCCCCCGTCCCTCTAATTTTTAGCCCGTGCCACTAGTGTCGTAGACTGCCCGCCCTGATGACCAGTTAGGTCATTAGGCGCCCCGTCCACAATGTGTTAATGCAGAGATTTTGCTATGTTTTTTTGTTTGCCATTGAGAATCTTTAGTGCAAGATCTTGTTAAATTGTTCAATCTTTTTGTGCAATTATAACATTAACAAAGAAAGAACTACAGAAAGATGAATAAAACCAAAGGAAATGACCATAAATAATACATAAAACAACAGTATTTGATATGAAAAATAATCTGTTAATTGTGAAGGTATGATCAACCAGGCCAAAATATATATTCTGCTAAGAAAGAGCTTACTGACCTCCTTGAAAATTTATTGTCAAGCTAGTCGAGGTTCTATTTTGTCTAATATAGATAGGGATAATTTGTTAAGCTTGAAACACAAGAGGCCAAAGTATCACTTAATGCAGCCTTAATCTGAACTACCAACATATATTCAAGTTTGTATAGAATATATGTACA
>NW_028234428.1:36334611-36337111 GCF_977035675.1 Penaeus japonicus
ATCACTACAAGATCTCCCTGGGTGGGTGCCATCCATCCCTAAAGCATGCCCAGTGCAGCTAGGTTAAATTTACACACTTCCACTGGCTCAAAGGTGTCTATAGACAGTCGAAAGATGTCACTGGTTCCCATTTACTATACTTTACCCTGGGCAGTTTGGTTCCACCCCATTCCTGGGAATCAGCACCTGTTCACAGTTTGTTATTAAATTTTTTAACTTATTCTATACCATTACATATAATTCTAGCAATTCATATTTACATGTCCTTAATAAATTTTATATACAAGTTTTCTATATATTTCAATTACCAGTATAGTAACAAATATGTATGAAATTAAGCAACCCAGGTTAAACCACAAAGTAACACAAAATCTTGCTCACTCAAAAAAATATATTCTAATATGAGTTCAATTCTTTATATTTCCTTTTATATACATAATAAATAAATTAGCTTATTCTTTTGTGTAGATCTCAATACAATCATTGGTGGTAATAATCATAAAACAAATAAAACTTTCCCATTCAATATTTTATGTTCAAAATACATCCATACAATAGATTTAAAAGCTTTACTATACCAAAAACAAGTGGGTAAGTGATCAAACATCATTGCTTATGTCACCAAACTATAGCTTTTGCTTGCTATCGCATGACACAATCGTTCTGCGCATGATACACCGTGCCGGCAAATAAATTGTAAAGAAACGACATCTACCTCATTTGTATGATTTCATTTCCCACAGGCTCCCCAATCTTGATGGTTAGGAGAGGGTACTAGTTCACCAACTGATGGCTTACACTAGATGTAAATATCAGATTCATTCTAATCAACTTGATTGCACCATGTTATCAGAGGGAAAAGTAACTATATTTTCCCACACACTTACAAATGGGTCGCTATAAATCAAGCTAATCCTTACAAGGTACCGCAATACTGGTATAAATGGATTCTTTTCTCCCTCTCCTATTCAAATAGAGTCAAAGATACTCATGATGAAGTACATCAGTTTATTTAAGGTAAATTGCACTGAAAATTGCAAAAAAATTACCTAGATGTAAAGCAGTCCCCATGCCCATCCTGTCTACAAAATCCTAAACCATAGACAAACCTAACTTTATCTAGTTTTAACCCACTCACGACGGGGGCATTCCAGCCTTGAATGTCACAATGCCGGGGCTTTCGAGCGCTTAGGCCTAAATCAATTAAATGGCTGGCACAATATTGTGCCGCCCGGCCACTGGGCTTTTGAATGAGCGGTACAGAAGTGTACCACCCGTCCAGAGACGGTTAAGGTGAGAGGAATCCATCAATATCACTTATATGGTATTTCATAATGATGCATTGTTCAGAAAATTGGTAAATTTTCCGAATAACGCCTCATTACGAAATACCATAAAAGTGGTATCGATGGATTCCTCTCAACCTCTACTATTCATATATAGTGGAAATAATGCACGCTTCCACCCCTGGACCCCACAATTGGGGAGTGCATGAAGTAGATCAGGGATATTGCAGGGTAAAATATGAATTCCGGGCATATTTAGTATGTAAAATCTTAACCCAAATACCTACCTAACCTTGCCTAGTTTTGAGGTTTGCCCTAGTCAAGGGGGGGCAAAGCCCCCCTAGACCCCCCTTTTTAAGACACTTCGTGCTAACTCGTGCTACTTCGGTATATATTTCGTTTGCAAAGCTTAACCCAATTACCTACCTCACTTTGCCTAGTTTTGAAGTCAGCCTTTGCCAAGAGGGGGCTATGCCCCTCTGTGGACCTCCCCTATTCAGGGCACTTCGTGATACTTCTGCTACGTAATTAGTGCTATAGATGAAAATGCCACGACCATGAATAACCTTCACACTGCGCCATGATGACAGCAACTGAGTCTTCATCTCATATATTCCTCAGGATAGGAAACTAGGACCAATAATGACGCGACCACTCAATAGAGGGCATTCTATAATTATACTGTAAACAATGGGGAATATTGAGCCATCTATCGAGAGAACATAGCAGCGCATGCATGTAATTCATTGGGGGTTTCCAGTCCACAGCTTGTTGCTAGCCGTAAATACGTAAACATAGCCATGTTTGAATTTCAGGGCAAGGATGGTGGTTTTCGGGGTATTTTGGACAAGGTATGTTGCACGAAGTGTCCTAAAAAGGGGAGGTCCAAGAGGGCCCCCTCTGGGGTAGGGCTTAATTTAAAAAGTAGGCAAAGTTAGGTAGGTAAATGGGTTAAGATTTTGCAAACAAAATATACCAAGAAGAAGGACGAGGTAGCACAAAGTGCCTTAAAAAAAAGAGACCCAGATTGTGGGGTCTAGGGGTGGAAGTGTGCATTATTTCCCTATATATGAACAGTAGAGGTTGAGAGGAATCCACTGATACCACTTTTATGGTATTTCATAACACTTTATCCATATAAATATGGATAAAGACGCACCCAACCCTCTGGGCACGATACAATATTTTTCTGGTAGATTTCATTGTGCTTTGTA
>NW_028234428.1:36354611-36364611 GCF_977035675.1 Penaeus japonicus
GGATATGGTGATTAACACATATTGAATAGTAATCACAATGGTCGATATTATCCAGAGGATTTAACTGAATTGGCGATCAAATGATACTAATGATAACTATAATGATAACTATGATCATACCAATAGCAATTATGTTAATGATGATGAATCACAAACACACTACACAAGTACCGTGCAAACAGATATAATCCAATCAGTCACTGATTGCCCTTGTGTATTGCGGGGAGTGCGAATCGTGGGTTTGGTTATGGATATAATGGAATGCAACTACCAGTTTTCTTGCTTCGACTAAGTTTCCTTTGAAGCCTTGCTGGTGTGTCACCAGCTCCTCTGAAGATAGAGCTTGGCTAGCGACCGTGATGTGCCATTCACGGCTCTCTCTTCCCGGCTTGTGCTAGAAAGGGGGGCCATCTTGGTTTTTGGATGTTAGGTGACAACCCATTTTGCCTGACTATTACGGCAATTATAGTAATTATGATTACATTGTCATCATCGACTACTTACTCATAGTATAATGAATGAAACACAGTGATTCAAAAGCACCAACTTTTATGTCCTGACGAGCAGTAGATATAAAATATACGTAAAAGGCCTTCGTCATATTCGGTAGTTTTCCGTCGTTATTTTGTTTTCAATACCAGGCACCTTTATATCTCCTTACCACACACGGAAGAGATTTTGATATGGCCGCGTGAGGCTGCTCATAAATAGTCATATTACCAGTCTAGCTATAAGCACATCCGCAATGTCAGTCAGTGAAAAATAATTGCATCTTAGGCACTGGACCAAGTCCTCCTAGATGGCTTTTCCGTGTGCCCTATCCACTTTCCATCGAGGATTGTGCAACAACATAGGTGCCTGACCAGCATCCAAGATGGTAATTGTTCCCTTATCAATCACTCATGACAGTCTCGTCCACTGACCATCATGGTCCCTCAACCAGAGCTGAAGTGGTTAGTATTAAAGTCTCTCCCTATGAGAATACAGTCCTGTGCCGCAGTAACGTAGACCTCACTAATGTCTAAGCTCGTATGACTTGACCTGCTATACACATCACATCGTACAGCTTGATGTCCCCTCCAACCGGGTGGATATCAGCAGCAAGGGATTCCATGCCATCTTCATAATGCACTGGATCAGCCTTCAAGGAGCAGGAGATAGTTGCTTTGACTGGAGTGATTGAACCTCTGGAGTCTGTTGTACTTGCATAATATCAGTCACCATGAGAAGTGACCTCTCTCCCCTGTTACAGTCTCCTGGAGGGTGACAACATCAATGTTCCTTGATCGTTTGCAGAGGGATATTCCTTGTGGGATGGTCTTTGGTATTCCACTGAATAAATCTTAGATTAAGGTCTAGTTGTAGTGATGTACTTCGCCCCAGCCATCCCTCCAGGGGAATATACACGAGTGTCCCTTTGTCGCCACGAGGGGGAAGCGGCGCCAAGAGATGGCGTTGCCCTGGAGGGCCTACTACTCGCTCCCTCCCTGGAAAGAAGGGCATAAAACCCCCTGCGAGGCGTTATTCGGCAGCAGATAGCCTCTAGCACATGAGCCACTAGCTCGGCAAAGCACTGCTCACAACTTGTGCCCTTTTGGCACTTGTTGTTTTTTTTCTTACTTTTTATTGGAATTTTACTTGTATTTTATTATTGTTCTTAAAGGGTGCGGCCATAGTTAAATTCATGGCCAGGTCAAGGAGAGATTTGGAATATGCAAGGAGGAGAGACCTTTTGTTTGTTTGAATATGAATAATAATAAACTATGATCGGAACTATTCTTTTTATATCTTTTAAGTGTATCTTTTAAGACAATTGGATTAAACACTGAAATGAGAATGTTTGCCTGACTCTAGCCACGCCTGCTCGGCAATGTCCTGTGTAGGAACTCTTTCTTTCCACCTACAAACTGACATACACTCATACACACACATAACATACATTTTACACGTCTTCGACTGTCTCGCACATACACGGGTGCTGATCCCTTATCAGCTGGTGGCAGCCTACCCCTACACAGGACAAGGATTCACGTTACCATGGATTCAATCGGGATTTTACTTTGAGGCAAGGGAATGTCTCGGGGAATCACTACAGCTTTTATTTATTTTTGGTGGCAGCGGTGGGATTTGAATGTTTCAGGCAAGCATTAATTTCAGGTATTTCTTTCATGTGGGTTAAGGGTTGTTTCAGGGATTAAAAGTCCAGTATATTTCCGTTTTAAGTAGAGATTTATTTCATTTTAAAGTAATGGGTAAACGAAAGCTGCGGAGAGGGTTAGTTGGTGAGTCAGAGGCAGGTCCATCGGGAGAATCTTCACGAGACGATTCCAACACGAGTGGTGAGTTGACCCTTTTGCCCAGAGAAAACATGGACATTTCATTGTTTGACGAGTTGCAGACTCAAATTAATAGTCTGAAAACTCTGGTTAATGATTTGCAGGTAAGGAACTCTGAATTGGAATTAAAATTAGAACAGAACAGGGCAACACCAAGTACTAGTGAAGCTTCTTCCCGTGATTTTGTTGAATATGTTGTACAGAAGGAAGCGGTAATTATTTTTAAAGCTGAGACCTCTGCTGCTCAACCACTTAAAAGGAATCAGGCGGTAGAGAGTTGGATCCGCAGCATTGAGAACTTGACTAGACCTCCCACTGATTCGGCCTATATTCGCGCGGCGAAGGCTTCCTGCAGAGGGACGGCAGACTTGATAATAAATGGACCCCTGTTTGATAGAATTGTAA
Source organism: Penaeus japonicus (assembly GCF_977035675.1). Lineage (NCBI taxonomy): Eukaryota > Metazoa > Arthropoda > Malacostraca > Decapoda > Penaeidae > Penaeus > Penaeus japonicus. Next base: position 36,357,353 of record NW_028234428.1, read on the forward strand.
GCTGGGAAGAGTTTAAAGTAAAGTTAAGGGTTAAATTCAGGGGGACATGTTCTGCCACAGACTTTTTTAGAATACTTGAAGGATATAAGTTGAAGTCCGATCAAGCTCCTCTTGATTTTTATGTTCGTTTAGAGGGTAATGTATACCAAGGTTTTTATGATTATCCTGGAGCCATAGGGGATCCTGACGAATTGATCAGGAGGGTATTTTTAAGAGGTTTGCCATTTTGGTTGAGGGAAGCTTTAGTCCTAAAGGAGGATGGTTCGTTGTCGGAGATTGTCGATGCTTCTCAGAGGATTTGGAACCTTCGAGTTGGTGTAAAAGGTGAAAGTGAAGGTAATGTGAGTACCCCAGAGACAGCAGGTGAACCTGAGTACCCAAGGAGAAGTTTTCGTCCAAGGCAAGTAGCTCCTGTTGAAAGGTATTGTTCTTACCACAAATCTGATTCCCATGATACAGCCGACTGTCGAAGTCGTCGACCGACCAGGTGTTTCCTGTGTAACAAGGAAGGACACTTTGCAAACAGGTGTCCCTTTCTCGCGGCCCGCCGGGACGAAGAGGTTCCGACCCCAGGCGGAGGACCCCAAGGAACCAGTAATGCCCGTGAGTAGCCAAGTAAAACATGGGAGACCCATAGTACACTTACAGGTTAATGGTCAAACGGCTGAAGGATTTGTGGATACTGGATCAGAAGTAACTATACTTTCCCGAGATGCCATGGAAAGGTTTAAAATACACCGACCTTTTTCTTCGTCGAAAACCCTGCGAGGTGCTTCGGGACGACAGTTTCAGCCTGAAGCGGAAGCGACGGTAAGAATTGAAATCGCTCCTCATGTCTTCTGCTCCCATAAAGTATGTATAGTGGATGAAATATCTTTCCCAGGTGATATTTTACTGGGCATAGACTTACTCCGAAGATTCAACTTCCGTTTAATTTCTTATAACTCACCCCTTAGAAAATATATGGTGTTTAATGGCGTGAAGGTGCCGCTCACATACTCCGATACCGCCTCAAAGGAGGTGCAGGTGATTAATAAGACCATCCCCGGAAGAGAAAAACCTGGTTCAGGTGGACGGACGTGCAACATGGGTGAGGTAGAAAACAGCGTTGTGGTTCAGAAGACAGTGCAGTGCCCTCCCCATAGTGGTGTTTTTATACATGGACAAATACAGAATGGAACCAGGCATCCGGAGGTATGTATCTGTGGAATTACTGACCGTGTATTAGTGCCTAGGACCGTGGTGACTGTAAAAACGAACATGGTTAACGTGTGGGTAGTGAACGATGGACCAAAGCCAGTGACACTTAAGGGGGGTATGATTATCGCAAGAGTTGAACCGGTAGAACAGACTTTTCACCAAGACTCTGCTTCAAGGGAAGTGCCTCCTAAGAACTTTGTGCCCACTAGCAGGGAGGATAATGATGGGGATTCTCTAAGCAGTGTTACAGAGGAATTCATCGACGATTTCGATGACTTTTATGGGACCCAAGATTTCGGCTACACGGAGGACCAATACACCGTCTTCCCTGAAGTTCATTTCGAAACGCACACTGTGGGTGAGCCGGAAGCTAGCTTCGACATACCGAAGGAGAAGGTAAACCATCTTACGGTTGAACAAAGATATCAATTGTTTTCCATTTTAAACAAATTTCCCAATTTATTTAAGGAAGGAGCTCCACTGGGGAAGGTGCCAGGTATTTCCCATAGGATAGTAACCTCCAGTGAGACCCCTCTGAGGACCAGACAGTGGCGTCTACCGGAACATGCAAGGACCACCATAAGGGAAGAGTGTGATAAGATGCTTACTGGTGGCATCATCGAGCCTTCAAAATCTCCTTGGTTGTCCCCCGTGGTTCTGGTCAGGAAAAAGGATGGGCAGGTAAGCTTCTGCATTGACTTTAGGAACCTGAACAAAGTAACGATTGGGGATGCATATCCAATGCCCCGTATAGATCAGACCATTGATGAACTGCATAACACTGAGTGGTTCACTGCCCTTGATGCCCGCTCTGCTTACTGGACAGTGGAAGTAGATCCAGAGGATAGGCCTAAAACGGCATTTTCAGATGGCCACCGACTTTTCCAGTTTGCCAGGCTTCCTTTTGGACTCGCCACGGCCCCATCCACCTTCCAGAGGGCCATCAACACGGTATTGGCTCCAGTCTTGGGGAGGCATGTGCTAGCATACCTGGATGACGTGGTGGTTTACTCCCGTTCGTTTGATGAACATCTCGAGCATCTGGAAGAAACTTTAGACCTTCTCAGTAAGGCTGGCTTCTGCCTAAATGTCGGTAAGTCCTCCTTTGCCACTCATGAGTTTAGATTCCTGGGATATCTCATAACCCGGGAAGGGATACAGCCAGACCCCGCAAAGGTAGAGGCCATTAAGACCATGAGACCCCCTCAGAATGTGAAAGGAGTCAGACAGTTTTTGGGCTGTACAGGATTTTTCAGAAAACATATCCCAAATTATGCCATGATAGCCGCCCCACTCACCTCTTTAACCAGGAAGGGAAGGTCATTTCGGTGGAAAGAAGAGCATCAGCAGGCATTTGAGGAGCTGCAGCGACGGCTGATGTCGGCACCAGTCCTCCGGAAACCCGACTTTAACCGTCCCTTTGAGGTGCATTCCGATGCGTCACAGGTAGCCATCGGAGCATGTCTTATGCAGCGAGATGGGGAAGGGGTCCCTCATGCTGTTGCCTACTTTTCACGGAAGCTTAGGGAGGTAGAAAGGAGATATCCAGTGATTGATATTGAGGCCCTGGCAGTTGTCGAAGCTGTCAGAAATTTTGATGCGTATCTTTATGGCAAATCATTTGTGATTTATACTGACCACCGGCCTTTAGTATACGTATTTAAGCAGGTAACGAAGTCAATCAGGATGACTAGATGGTCCCACGAACTCTCCTTCTACCAGTACGAACTTCGGTACAAACCAGGTGCTTCCCATCATGTACCTGACCTCCTAAGCAGAGCAGTAGCGGCAACATCTCTTGTCATGGACGCCCAAAAGATTGCCGAAGAGCAACAGAAGGACCCCCTATGGACTGAGATCATCCAGTACCTCCAGGAACAAAGACTGCCCCGACGAAGAACACCCTTTCCTTTAGAAGAATTCGAGGTAAGCGATGGCCTGTTGTACCATTTACGTCACCTTCCAGACCGTGTGATCCAGCAGCTAGTGATCCCTCGCACCATGAGGGATGAGGCAATAAGATCAGTGCATAGCGAACCAACAGCAGCCCACCCTGGAGTCTATAGGACTTACACGCGTCTGAGAGACCAGTATTACTTTCCTCAGATGTTGATGGGCGTCAAGAGGTTCGTAGCAGCATGCCCCCAATGTCAACGGCGAAAAGGAGTTGCGGTGCGAAGGGCTAAATTAAGTTCAGCCCCAGAGGTGACACAGGTTATGGAGAGGGTGTCGGCAGATCTTCTAGATTTGCAAGGATCTCTGAATGGTTACCGCTACGTTCTGGTCATCGTAGAACATCTTACCAGGTATTTGCAGTTGATACCTTTGAAGAACAAGGATGCAGAAACAGTGGCTAATGCATTTGTGGAGAAATATGTGACTCTTTTTGGACCTCCTAATATTTTAGTAACGGATTCTGGGGGTGAATTTAAAAACCGTCTATTTTCCCAGGTATGTGAAATGTTGAAGATAAAGTTGGGATATACCACGGCTTTCCACCCACAGGCTAATGGTATGGTAGAAAGGAGTAACAGGGTTATAAAGGATGCCCTAGCTACCCTGGTAGGAGACCACCCGACGAATGGGATGAGCTCCTTCCGTACGTACGTCTCGCCCTGAACACGGCGGTACACAGGAGTACCGGACAGCCGCCGTTGTACCTCATGATAGGGAAGGATGGTTATTTCCCTGTAGGGCTGACGAACCGGCAAGAGATCGATGAGGGATCAGCTCAACGGTTCCGCGAAAGGCTCAAGGAAGCTCGAGCGGTTGCAGTGGAAACGGCCCGTCGCGCACAGTCGATATGGGCCGAGGACTACAACCGGAGAGTGCGGCAGAAGTTCACGCCAGCAGAGGGTGATCTTGTCCTCGTCAGGGAGTACACCCGCCGGACAGGAGTTGCAGGCCGAGCTCTTGGTTCCCGGTGGAGTGGCCCTCTGCGAGTGAAGAAGCAGGTAGGCCCTGTCACCTTCATCTGCCAGTCGACGCAGCCGCCTTACCGAGAGAAGGGTTACCACTGTAACCAGATGAAGCGGTACGTGGTCCAGAAGAGCTCGAGTTCTTCCCCGAGGCTGAGGTGGACGATGGAACCGAGGATCCGAGTGTCCCCGGTGCGAGTAACCAGAGTAAGCGTCCACAGCCTGATGTAGGTATTGACCTTCTTTGGTGGAGATGATCGTGCTTTAAGGGCTAACATTGAGGTTTCGCCGTGTAGAAACTTAGAGTGGGTTATCCCTGTCTCGATTTCTTTTGATGGCTCATTTTACTTTGGTTTTAATTTTAAGGTTAATTTTAAGTTTGATGTTTTAGGTTTGGGTATTTTGATGTTGGGTTCAGCCAGTTTTTAGTTTTATCTGTTTTTGTATTTTGATAATTTATTTTTTTAATATTGGCTGATTTTTATGAAAGGTCGTGGTTCTCTCCCCTTTCCATATTTTTATAAATTCGTCTTTTGCCTGGATGGTGATTTTTATCTATGCTCTGCAGTAACACCCCTTTTTTATTTTTGCAGTTAATGTGTTTAGCCCACAGGCCTTGGCAATGCGGCCTGTGAACTTCGAGGGGGAGGAGTAGTTGTAGTGATGTGCTTCGCCCCAGCCATCCCTCCAGGACCAATGCACGAGTGTCCCCTTTGTCGCCACGAGGGGGAAGCGGCGCCAAGAGATGGCGTTGTCCTGGAGGGCCTACTACTCGCTCCCTCCCTGGAAGGAGGGCCTACCACATGCTCCCTCCCTGGAAAGAAGGGCATAAAACCCCCTGCGAGGCGTTATTCGGGAGCAGATAGCCTCTAGCACATGAGCCACTAGCTCGGCAAAGCACTGCTCACAACTTGTGCCCTTTTGGCACTTGTTGTTTTTCTTACTTTTTATTGGAATTTTACTTGTATTTTATTATTGTTCTTAAAGGGTGCGGCCATAGTTAAATTCATGGCCAGGTCAAGGAGAGATTTGGAATATGCAAGGAGGAGAGACCTTTTGTTTCTGTTTGAATATGAATAATAATAAACTATGATCGGAACTATTCTTTTTATATCTTTTAAGTGTATCTTTTAAGACAATTGGATTAAACACTGAAATGAGAATGTTTGCCTGACTCTAGCCACGCCTGCTCGGCAATGTCCTGTGTAGGAACTCTTTCTTTCCACCTACAAACTGACATACACTCATACACACACATAACATACATTTTACACGTCTTCGACTGTCTCGCACATACACGGGTGCTGATCCCTTATCAGCTGGTGGCAGCCTACCCCTACACAGGACAAGGATTCACGTTACCATGGATTCAATCGGGATTTTACTTTGAGGCAAGGGAATGTCTCGGGGAATCACTACAATTGTACTAATCTAAATCGGTTATACCGGCATTATCGATGATGTCCGATGCCCCATTGTGGGTAAAATTAGACATTTCAGAGTCTGACAACTCCTTGGCGAGTTCCTCACTTAGTGATTTCCTTACCAGACTCATCAATGTCGTCCCTATGACAAATAGAGCCGGGGGGGGGGGGGGGTTACAGGGGCTTCCTTGGAAAGGGAGATCCCTTAGTTGTATCAACCTTTCCTCTCGGCGGTCTCTTGCGGGGTTCCTATAACCCTTCCTGGTCTGATTCTGTCTTGGAACCTCCATAAATGCTGGTGAAGGTGTCTGGTGCTGGTGTCCTTCCTCTTCTGAGGTGGGGGACGGGGTCTTACCTCTTTATTATGTCCCTATACATAGGTGCCTTGTAGAGCAGGAACAAAGTCTGATCGTTTGGAACGACCTCCTGCCACTTTTGAGCCACATCTTTCCTGATGGAGGAGACTAGATTCTAGGCATGATGCCTATTGGCGCATCTCATTATTATGTACTTTGAGGCACACCTTGGTGCTATATGCCTTGGTACAGAAAACACACTTGGGCTGGCCTTGCAGGTGACTGGGTGGCGTCTGTCCTTTTATCACTTAAAGTACCGAAGGAACGTACTGAGGCTGTAGGAGGCCCAAATTTCCAAGGTTAAGTGATCCAATTAGGACTCCTTTCAAGGAAACCAGGACGTGCCTGTTTGGGTCTTCCCTTTCACCAACATCTTGGGGTGAGACGTAATGATATCCATGTGTCAAATTATTAGTCTCTTGAAGGAAGGAGAGTGTGGATTGATACTTAGGTACAATATTCATGCCCTTATCTCTGGCAGACAAGATTGTTAATCGACATTGCCTCTGTATCTCCAACGCCCTCACCATCTGATTGGTCCTGTCGAAGACCTCTGGTTTAGGGAGGTACCTTAAACTGGGACATGAGAGGATAGATGCAACTCTTTCCTTGCACTGATGGCACTTGCGTGCAGGGACTGCTTGACCTTCGCCGACAGATCTGACTAAGGCAAGGTCAGGCCACTCGTCCTGCTGGAATGAGAGGTGTGTTGCTAGCTGCAGGGCATACTCATACACGGCATTGCTTAACCTACAGGACTCCCGTCTCCCAGTGCACAGGGATGCCACGCATGGCAAACATGTTGGTAAGACCAAATGAGGTGTAATCCCACCCACAGCACTTAGGAACCATTTGGTCAGCCCCCCCCCTCTCCCACTAAACCTTCCATTGAACAGTCCACCTACTGGGAGGAGTCTGGCCATATCCAGGGTGGGCTCACCTGAGAAGGGGGCTCAGGCCCCCGCATCACGACAAGGTGGCTCCTACATTCCACCAAATGAGAATGGTTTCTCATCTTAGAAATAACATTTACTTGTCTGTGTCTAGAACCCTCGAAGATTCTCTGTGGGATTATCTTGTTGGTTATCTTATCATTGTTGATAGTAATTTGAATATATAACTTATCAAAATGTACGTTGATGGATATCCACAATACATCTTTGATGTAGGAATGCCAGAACATGGAAATGCCAGCAACGTTATCATTAAGAATATGGGTTAATGAGAATTTGGCTCCATGTCCTCATGCAGTAGATAATATAGTCATTATGTATGGATACAAGATGGGTGGGATTAATTAGTTCTGTCTGCACATGCACATAATTAACTTTTGAACTCCAAAGTTAATGCTTATCCAGAGG
>NW_028234428.1:36391906-36394406 GCF_977035675.1 Penaeus japonicus
CAAACTCGTGAGCTTCCACTGTCACCTGGCGGTTACTGACGTGGCTGGGCACTGCGTTGGGTAAGGACCAAGCTCAGATCGAGTCAACACTCGTTGGCACATTCTCTCACGAGTCAGCACACGCTGACACAGGCGGGCTCGCCTCAGTGCATACAAGCCCGGCGTAGCATCTGCTCCGCAAATCTGGCTTATCCTTTATCCTTATCCGACAAGGTGGTGTTATGTCTCCATGACTGTTTAATAGTCTTACGGAAGGAACAGCGAGGGAGATAAGATAAGGTGATATATAGAATAGGGTTATGAATCAGTGCAAGCTATCATTGCCATTGTTATTATTGTTTTCATTATTTTGTTATCATTAATATTTATATTATCAATATTGTTATCATTACCATTATTATTACTATCATTATCATCATTAATATTATTATAATGATAGTGCAAGCTATCATTACCATTGTTATCATTTTCATTATTTTGTTATCATTAATATTAATATTATTATTATTGTTATCATTATCATTATTATTACTATCATTATCATCATTAATATTATTATAATGATAGTGCAAGCTATCATTACCATTGTTATCATTTTCATTATTTTGTTATCATTAATATTAATATTATTATTATTGTTATCATTATCATTATTATTACTATCATTATCATCATTAATAAAATTATTGGATTGATGTTATAACCAGATTAATTGCCACAATAGTAGGTCACAACCAGTAGCCTTGGGTATTACATCTCATCTAATAAGTTTATTTCCAACACCTTTCTGATCACCCTTGCAGTCAAGCAAACAAGTTTGTCTTTTCTTAAAGATTTTTCACTGTGAGATGTAACACAAGCATTTTAATCCACTTCTTCGAGTGCCGAGTCAGGACCTGACGTTGGCTCTCATGCGTCTGAAGCCAGCTTGATGACGGTTAGGGTAGGCCTGTTGACCAGCTACATCTTTTGGCTTCATTTGCATGACTGTACAAGGGAAAAGTTCTGGAGTAGTTTCCCGTTGCTTTCTCCAGCAGCAGTAGTCTTCACAAGACTGGTGACCCTGGCTAGTGTCTCTAACTGGAGAGATCCTTTGCCCACTTATCAAAATTATTCCGACACTGTCCCGAGAGCTCCGATAACCACATGAATCACATCCTTGCTATGTCGTATTTTAAGCTGCTATGACTTGTACTCTTCTCATCGTCTTTCTTTTCATTTCTTCTTTCGAATGGGCGTGATGAATCTATCAAACTGGGTTTTCTTAATCTTCTTTTCCACCACTATGATATCAGGTCTGTTATGCTCCAAAACTTTTTTCAGTTTTTATTAAAAAATCCAACAAAATCTTACACTCTTCCGACTCCAAAACATTCTCAGGATTTTACCATTTTTCTGATCTTTCTCATAGATTCCAGTTGATTGCTTTAGTTACATTGTCTTGTCTAATCTTTCTAAATATAATTATAGTTGTTATGAGTTTCATTATAATTATTATCATTATCATCTACCTTATTACCATAATTTTGATTATTATAGAAATGATAGTAATGTTCATGATATTTGTAATAATAATAATAATGATAGTAATGATGATAATAATGATGTTAATAATAATGGAGTGATACTAATGAAAATAATAGTTATTTGATAATGAAAATTATGATAACGATAATGAAAATAACAATGATAATGATATTGAAAATAATGATAATGATATTATTGAAAATTGTAATAGTTATGATATAATCATTAATGATAATCATCATGATGACAAAAATAATAACAAAAATCATGATGACAAAAATAATAACAAAAATCATGAGGATGATAATTTAATTTTCATCTCATTACTTAAAAATAACCACATAGTTTTAGAATTGCAAATGTGACCATCAATACTTTCCTGCTCTTCCTTTAATGAATTTAATGAATGAGAGATTTTCAAACCTCTTTAGCCTTGAGGTCGTTAGTTCAACGAACGTTTTTAAACTCTTCATGTCATTACGATACAATATTAAATCCTGACCAATGAAATGGGTAATCAGTTATGAAATAATTTTACAATGGATACCGAATTAGAGCAGCTTATAATTCTTTGTTTAATGTGATATAGATGCATCACATGAGAGCCTTGCATCTTTAAGCAATTAATCATTCATAATTTGAACATATCTCCTATTCTTAAGACACTCCATCACTAATACACATATCTCTATCTCTCTCCATCTACACACAACAAAAATACAGCACATCATCCAAGAATATACAAATCAATCACAATAAACGATCTAAAGAATAACAACACGAAATTGATATCAATAAAAAGGATTTGCTGTGAAGGGAAAATCTAATTGCATTGAAATGAACAAAAGCTTATTCCTTCGCCTTTCCCTGGAATTCCAATCCCGGGAATGGCATTCGGTGTAATAACAGGGAAGCTTCTCTCTCTCTCTCTCTCTCTCTCTCTCTCTCTCTCTCTCTCTCTCTCTCTCTCTCT
>NW_028234428.1:36406906-36411906 GCF_977035675.1 Penaeus japonicus
TATATATATATATACTCGACCAATCATTGTAGTGTGATGACAAAGATGATAATGATGATAATAATGATACTAAAACTGACGACAAAGTTAAGATAAGAGAAAGAAAGAGAGAGAGATATGGATAGATAAAGATAGAAAGATAGATAGGTAGAATGAGAGTAACGAATGATTACGTAGGTATTCCCACCCACTCTCTCGCTCTATGTCTACTTTTATCTGCCTCTCATCCCCCCTCCTCTCTCTCTCTCTCTCTCTCTATCTATTTATCTATTTATCTCTCTCTCTATATATCTATCTCTCCTCCCCGCCAGTGCACATCCTCCCTGCATTCCTACCCTTCTCTCCTTCCACCTCATTCCCCCGCTCACTAACTCTCCGGCCTGGCAAATAACAGTCGTAATAACTTCGACTCAGCCTCCGACACGAGCTTATTAACGCTGAGACTAATAACATTTATTCTCTAACAACAAAAGACCGGCTGCCAATTCGGCTTTTCGGGATAATTTCGCCGGAAATCAGACACGGCGTGGTGATCGATCGGGTAGGAACACAATAAGCTCGTAATGGTAACAGCAGGGTAATGTTAGTTTCAGTGTGGATCTACTGAAGGTGGAATTTGCGTTACGTATAAATGGTGGTTACTTGATCTGCATGTGGGGATGATAATAAAGGAATAATCTTTCTGGTCCTTATTATTGTTGTTCGTTGTGGTAGGGGCAAGGTATGGGGGTTATGGGTAGTTACTGATGGTTGTGTTACTGTCGTGGTATTTTATTTCCTGATCTGAATGAATTTTGAATATCGAATCGCGAATTCCTAATCTTATTTGGTAAGAATTGTTAATTCTAAATCATGTCCGTTCTATGTGGAAGTTTTAATAATGTTATTCATTCTGCAGAAATGTTCAAGAGGCAGCACAATAACCAATCTAATATCGCCAAGTACCGTTCTTAATAGAAAATTGTCAGAACATAATTCAGTAATCAAAAGTACTTCCTCCCCCCCCACAAAAAAAAAAAAAAAAAAAAAAAAAAAAAAAAAAAAAAAAAAAAAGACACATAATTGCGGCACTGATTAGTGCCGCAAAAAAAAAAAAAAAAAAAAAAAACAATGGCACTCGATTTCATATATTTCATGAAATAATTAAATTAATTGAAGACGCAAAATGCTCCAAGTGCTCTGTAATGTTTGTCTCTATATTATTTTCATTTGTATCTTTACTTTACTTTACTATTAGAAGTTCTGCATTTGGGACTTTCTAAGATGGTTTATTTAAAATTATTTTCTACTCATAAGTATGCGTTTGCAAATGTTATTTGTAATCAATAAGACCTTATTGATCAATGTTTATCTAAAAGAGTATTATTTTGATTATTGGATAAGTAAGTGCGTATGTATGAATCTTTATGGATTATTCCATTTATGTATATAAAACTATATCTGTGTGACTGTCGTCCATCCATATATATCTGTTACCTACCTATCTATTTATCAGTCTGTCTATATATTCATCTATCCATCTATCAACCTATCTGGTTGTCTATTTATCTATCTATCTGGTTGCCTATCTATCAATGCATCTATCTATCTATCAATCAGTCTATCGATTCATCTATCTATCTACCTGAATATCTATTCATCGATCAGTCTATCTACCCATCTAGTTGTCTATCTATCTATCAATTTGTCTATCGATTCATCTATCTATCTACCTGTCTACTTATTTATCTATATGTCTATTTCTTCTACGTATTCTTGAAGTTTGGATTAAATAGATGTGCGAAAGATGATGTAAGTTTTGTAATCCGTCTTTCTCTTCATTGTGTTTCATATCTATTGTATGTTGCAAGGAATGAATACTGATTTTTCGCAACATGATGACTTGGGTGTTGCAACACTCACATATTTTCACTCTTTTCTTGGAGAGATAGTCTATTGTTGACAAAGATAATCATAATAATCATAGTCATCATCATCATCATCATCATCGTCATCATTATCATCATCATCGTCATTATCATCATCATCATCACCAACATCATCACCATTATCATCATCATCGTCATAATCATATCATCATCATCATCACCATTATCATCATCATCATCATCACCATCATCATTATCATCATCATCATCACCATTATCATCATCCTCACCATCATCAATATACATTTGTTATATACATAGTATATTTTTGATCTACACATAATATACAGTTGATATAAACTTAACACACAATTTTCTCTTTTATGTATGTGATCTATTTATATCTCTATTCAACAGCCTGTCTATTCACCTGGTTATCTCTCAGCCTACCTATATTTATCTCTATATCTATCTATCTATCTATCTAATTGTCTGTATGTATACTTGTATATTCTTTCACCCATCTATCTATATGTTCATCTATCTAGTAATCTGTCTGTAATCCTATTTAATTTTGATTCTTAGAGAAATTGAAAGGGGGGGGGGGGTAGGATGCGAAAAGAGAAAGAAATTATGGAAGAGAAAGGAAGAGAGAAAAAGAACGATGGGAAAAGAAGGGAAGTAAGAAGAAGGGAGAGGGGAGAAAATAAGAGAAGATAGAGAGGGAAAAGAGAAGAGGAGAAAAGTTATAAAGTGAGAAAAAGATATTAGGGGAAAAGGATGAAATATAAGGAAAGGAAGATAAAGAGGGAAGAGTGAATAAGGGGAGAAGAGGAAAAGAATGAGAAAAGAGAAGAAAAAGAGAGGAAGAGAGAAAAGAAAAGATGAAGAAGTGGAAGACGGATAAAGAAGAAAGAAATAGGGGAAGACTGAGACAAAGGCAGAGAAGATAACAAAGACGAAGAGGAAAAGAAAGGGAACGGTGAAAAGAAAGGGAAAGAAGGAGGGGAAAATAACGAGTATAGGGGAGAATAGCGAATAACGAAGATGAAGAAGAAGAAGAAAAAAAAAAAATCCTCCTATTCCAAAAAGGAAAGAGAAACGGAAAGTATGGTGAGGTAAAGAATTAAAGCAAGGTAGTAGAAGAAGAGGAAGAGGATAAAAGAAGAAAAAGAGGAAGGGGAAAGATAAGAATAAGAAGAGGAAGAGGACAAAGAAGAAAAAGAGGAAGAGGAAAAAGAGGAATGAGAGGATGAGGAAAAAGAAGAAGAGAAGGAAGGGGGAAAAAGAAGAAGAAGAAGAGGAAGAGGATAAAGAAGAAGAGGAAGAAGAAAAAGAATAGGAGGAAGAGGAAAAAGAAAATGAAGTAGAGGAAGAGGAAAAAGGAGAAGAATAAGAGGAAGAGGAAAAAGAAGATGAAGTAGAAGAAGAAGAAAAAGAAGAAGATATAAAAATAGATAAATAAATAAGTAAAACGCAAGGAACTTAACGCGGGAAAAAAATGAAAAACAAAATAAACAAACACAGAGAAAACCCTGACAGAGTAGGCCCTATATCAAATACATATTCTCTATCTGAACACACAATTTTATTCCGAAAACATTTCGTGGTCTGATTTCGAGGGGGAGGGGGAGGGGGGAGGGGAGGTGAAGGGTGGATGGGGGAGAGAAAGGAGGAGGGGGAGGAGGGAAGAGAAGGGTGGATGGGGGAGAGAATGGAGGAGGGGGAGGAGGGAAGAGAAAGGTGGATGGGGGAGAGAAAGGCGGTGTGTTTGTGTGGGGGGGGGGTCTTTGGAATGTGTGCGCTGACGAGGAAAGAAGTAGTGTGTTGTTTAAATTAATATACAAGTAAAAATTCGAGAGCCTTCGCATGACGTTTTGAATATGATGCGCTGGATGTGCCAGTTTTTGTAAGTGGGAATCAAGGTTTGTTCTTATTTTAATGGATAAATGTTCAAATTGGCGTGATACGGAGTGCAGAAATACAACGATATACTAATTATGGTGAGTCAATCATACATACCTGAAGGGACCATGCAAATATTTTTGTTTATATTTTGGTCTATAAAAATCAGTAAATATCAATTTTCGATCTGCTATAATAAAAGATGACACAACGTTTATGTACGAATGTTCTGACAGCTTCTAACTTACGAAATAATGAAAATATCATATCTATATAGATCTTTTAAAGCTACGCAATGTAGGACAACCTAACGTGACGAAATATTCCTCCTTCAATGTTAAGTTTGGTTCGTTTTTTTTTTCGTGTCCAGATTGAAAAGAAGAGGAAAAAAAAGATTGCAAGTGACGAAAGAAGGAAAGAGAAGGAAGATATAAAATAGATAAATAAAACGTAAAAACGCAAAGGAACTTAACGGAAAAAAAAAATATCAAAAAAATCAAACACAACAAAAACACAGAGAAAACCCCTGACTATATAGGGACTTTATCAAATAATCTTTCTCTATCTATTATTTACAACACAATTCCGAAAACATTTCGTGGGTCTGGGGGAGGGGGGGAGGGGAGGGGGGGGAGGGGAGCGGGAAGGGTGGAGGGGGAGGAAAGGAGGAGGGGGAGGAGGGGAAGAGAAGGGTGGATGGGGGAGAGGATGCGGAGGGAAGGGGGGAAGTGGGAGGTGGATGGGGGTGAGAAAGGGTGTGGTGTTGTGGGGGGGGGGGGGGCTTTCTTTATTTTTATTGTGTGACGGGCTTTTGCTTTTGAAAAAGACTGGTTAAATTAAATAAATATTACAGGTAAAAAATCGAGACGCGCTTAGAAGTGAGCGTTTGAATATGAATGCGCTGGATGTGCAGTTTTGAAGTTGGATTACCTATTTTTTTTTCGTATTTTAATGAAAAGATGTTCATATGGCGTGAAGTGCAGAAATAGAGGATATACAAGTATATACATTTACAAGATAACAAGCATAACAAACTGAGATGTACATGCAATATTTTTTATATATTTTGGTCTATAGATAAATCAGTAAATCAATTTTTCGATCTGTCTATAATAAAAGATGACAAACGTTTATGTACGAATGTTATGACAGCTTCTAACTTACGAAATAATGAAAAATATCATATAAGCATTTTCTTTTTAAGCTGCCTCATGTATGACAACCTAA
>NW_028234428.1:36446906-36449406 GCF_977035675.1 Penaeus japonicus
TCTATATATTTATGTATATATATGTATATATATATATATATATATATATATATATATATATATATATATATATATAAATATATATATACATATATATTTAATTATTTATACACACACATACCTATATCTATATCTATATGTATCTATATCTATCTATATCTATATCTATCTATCTATCTATCTATATCTATATATATATGTTTATATATATATGTATATATACATATATATATATATATATATATATATATATATATATATGTATGTATATATATATATACATATATATATATATATATATATATATATATATATATATATATACATATATATATTTTTTTTTTCTTTCTTTCTTTTTTTATATATGCATATACATATACATATTATTTGCTATTTCACCATCACTTTATCAGGTACAATAATATGCACAAATAAATTCAATTTGTACTGCATATTGCGTTTACATTGAGTATACAGTAGTATATAAACTTATATTTGAAATATTTATTGTCCACAATTTTTTTATCAATGTATTTTAGCAAAGGTTCTTATAAAAGCTTTTTAGTACCTCTGGTAATTTAACGTGTAAGAGTACATCGGGTAAAGGAGCTTTCGATAACTAAATATTTGAATATCATATTTATACTGTTTGGTTTTATGTAAATGCAATATGCAATACAAATTGAATATATGTTTGCATAGCATAGTCCCTGATAAAACGGAATAGCAAATTACAAACTTGAAATTTGCAGCTTCGAAAAATATCTGGTATTTTGATTTTCCTTTTTGTAATTGGTATTACTGTCATCATTATTATTAATGGTATCATTATTTTCGTTATCCTTATCATTAATCTTATCTTCATTATTACTATTGCCATGCGCTTTATCGTTTTTGTTTATATTCTTGTATTCTTATTATTATCATTGTTATTATTACTATAATTATTATTATTTTCATTATTACTGATACTATTATCATCTTTATAATTTCTCGTTTTTGCTCTTACTCTTATCATTATTATTATCATTTTTATTACGATTATTATAATCATTATGGTTAGTTCTCTTATTACTATCATTAGCAGTAATAAAACTACCACCCTTTCTACTACTCAGGATGATGATCATAGAGAGATTTGATAATGATAATGATAATGATGATAATGATTATGCCTATGTTTATGATTATGATTAAGGTTATGGTTATAATTGTGATGTCGCTAGGATGATGATAATGACGAAGACGATGATAATGATTTTGATAAAGATGATAAGGATAAGGATAAAGATGATAATGATGATAATGATAATGATGATAATAATAATAATTATGATAATGATAATGAGGATGATTCTTTCTTTAGATAACCAAAAGGAGACAATATAATCACATTTAAACACACTTCTACCATTTTCCAAAGAACAATCCCTTCCCGGTACGTACCTCTCTGCAGTACCTCAGACACCACGAGATGATGCTTTAGTAACAGAGCGTCTGCATGATGCATGGCAGCTCCGGCCTGGTCGAGATTTGGAATCCCTGCATGGCAATTTATTACCTCGGAGTTTGCACTGTGTCGATTCCTGAGCTGCGAGTCGACAGCTGTTTGATATTCATGCGCGGGTGAGTGGCTGGTTGCCGTGTTTGCAGTTGAAGGTTGCAGCGGGGACTGGTTTGGTTCGGGGCGTCAGGGTGAAAGCTGGTTGTTTATGGGTTGCTGGTTGTCTTGATTTGTGGTTTTGGCGTGGGGGTTGGATCTGAAAATTGTGTTTAAGGGTTTTTTGGTTGGTTTATTTAGTGTATGTAGTGTGGGTATGTGAATTTAAAGGTTTGTTGGCTGCTTCGGTTGGTGGTTGTGGCGTGAGGGTTAGGTCTGAAAATCGTGTTTATGAGATTTTTGGTTGATTTATTTAGTGCATGTAGTGTGGGTATGTGAATTTAATGGTTTGTTAGTTGCCTTGATTTGTGGTTGTGGCGTGAGGGTTAGGTCTGAAAATCGTGGTGATGTTTTTTTTTTTTGGTTGATTTATTTAGTGTATGTAGTGTGGGTATGTGAATTTAATGATTTGTTGGTTGCCCTGGTTGGTGGTTGAGGGTTAGATCTGAAAATCATGTTGATGGTTTTTTTTTTGGTTGATTTATTTAGTAGTATTAGTGTGGGTATGAGATTTTAAAGGGTTTTTGGTTGTCTTGATTTGAGGTTGTGGCGTGAGGGTTAGATGTGAAAGTCGTGTTTATAGGTTTTTGGTTGATTTATTTAGTGTATGTAATGTGGGTATGTGAATTTAATGGTTTGTTGGTTACCCTGGTTGGTGGTTCTGGCGTGAGGGTTAGGTCTGAAAATCATGTTGATGGGTTTTTTGGTTGCCTTCTTTCGCTCTGGCAGTGTGAAACCGAGAGTTGAAAGTCACGTTTATGGTTTACTGGTTGCATTTTGAGTGTTTGTTGCATCAAGTTGAAATCGAAGATAAAAAGGTTTTCACTGTAACCTGATTTC
>NW_028234428.1:36455784-36458284 GCF_977035675.1 Penaeus japonicus
ATATATTATATATATATATACATACATAAGTAGATATTTTATGTGTATTCGTGCGTGCGCGTGTGTGAGTGTGTGCATGTGTGTGTGAATATTAAATCACACATACAAACACACACAAATACAATACATACATTGCAAGTCTATTTGGCAACACCCAAGAGAGTTGCACAGCCAAGTCTCGCTCTCCTGTCAGGCACAAGAGTAATTCATGTTCGTATACACCACCTCTGACCTAACCCGTTCCCCAACCTGTTGTGCATAACATGCAATCCAACGAAACCAATCCTATCTTCTGCAACAATTCCTGTGTCCTGTGTGCAACATATCCAACATATCGAACAGAAAGGAGGGAGAGAACGGAATATGTCTAGTTTTTTATGTTTCCGATAGAAGACGTAGGGGTTTTGAGTGCGGTTTGTGCTGGGCTATTTCAAGTCAATGCATGAATGTTACAGTTGCATTATTTGCCTGATATAGATTAAAATTTCACATGGGTATATAGGCTTATGTTCTATTTGGATGAGGGAATGCACACTTCTCCCCCAAAGAAGATTGGATTATTGGATTTTGATGACGTTCATGTTTAGCATTTATTTGGTGTGATTTGCATTAGAGTATATATATTTATAGTAGAGAGTATATAGTTTATAGATAGTGATATGATAGAGAGATAGAGAGAGACATATATAGTGATAGAGATGTGACTTATATCGGTTATATATAGAGGTAGAGTGAGATTATATTATATGAGTAGAGAGAGATAGAGATAGATAGTTTAATATACAATATATATTATATATATATATATATCTATATATATTATTATATATTATATATGTATATAGATATATAAATATATTTATCTATACATTATATAGTATAGATCTATATATTTTTATAAATATATATATATATATATATATATATTATACATTATGTATTATATATTTTTATATATATTATATATATATATATATATATATATATATATATATATATATATATTATATATATATTATATATATATACATACATATGAAGACTGACATATATCCCACAGCTGTTCAGTGAGAATTCATTATCATACAACAAGGATACACTTATTTCATGAGCCATGTCCACCTTTTCAATCACAACTAATTACCGTACTTTCATGCAAATTAGGTTATGCTGATAAGTCATGAAAATAAAAAGGTTAATCAATAAAAGTGATAAATTAAAAGTTTAATAAAAATTCTTCAGATTTCGAGCAGTTTTATGAACGATGATACACTGCGAAAAAAAAATGATTGCAAAAGATCGGAATATATTTGTTGCAAAAGGAAGGTTTTGTTCCATTGCATGTTATTGCTCGTGGACTGAGAAAGGGCTTTGGCTAGAGGAAATATTGCAATTGTTGAAGAAGGGGAGGAAATGGGTTAAAGAATAAGAAACGTGGATCAGTGCAATGCAGCTCACTTGTTGCTTAACTGGGTTTCCACGTTGGTTCTTCTCTCTCCTTCTTTATCGTTCTCTGACTCCTCCTTTCGCTCTCTTGCTTCTCCTCCTTTTCTCTTTCTCTCTCTGTCTCTATTTCTCTCTCTCTCTCTCTCTCTCTCTCTTTCGCTCTCTCTCGCTCTCTCTCTCTCTTTCTCTCTCTCTTCCTCACTCTTTCTCCCTCATCTCTACCTGTCTCACTCTTCCAATCTCTCTCTCTCTCTCTCTCTCTCTCTCTCTCTCTCTCTCTCTCTCTCTCTCTCTCTCTCTCTCTCTCTCTCTCTCTCTCTCTCTCTCTCTCTCTCTCTCTCTTTCTCACTCTTTATCCCTCTTCTCTACCTGTCTCACTCTTCCAATCTCTCTCTCTCTCTCTCTCTCTCTCTCTCTCTCTCTCTCTCTCTCTCCCTCTCTCTCTCTCTCTCTCTCTCTCTCTCTCATTTGAGTCTTCGCTGAATCATGCATAAATGGCATGAATACAGCGACAAAAGAGCAAAACAGAACAGATGTGAAACCCAAACACAAGGATAAGGGGAGATTAGAGGAAATAAGAAATAGAACCGACAATGAAGTAATTGATTTCGTTAAGAAGAGAGAAAGAGACAAGGCGGAAGAGAGAGAGAGAGGAGAGAGAGAGAGAGAGAGAGAGAGAGAGAGAGAGAAAGAGAGAGAGAGAAAGGGAGATAGAGAGATTGATTGTTATGTAAGTCAGGTTATCCATAAACTGAAATAAATAGAGAGAGAGAGAGAGAGAGAGAGAGAGAGAGAGAGAGAGAGAGAGAGAGAGAGAGAGAGAGAGAGAACAGAGGTATGAAAGGGCGAGACATGATAGAGAGTGAAAGGGAGCCCGAACGGCCCCCCCCCTCCCCCCCGACCTCTAGCACTGTTAGTCACGCGATAGGTTATCCGTGTTGTGACCATCCACTGTACTACAGAAATCCCCCCCCCCCCCCGACCGGCGAGAGAGAGAGAGGAGAGAGAGAGAGAGAGAGAGAGACCGAGGAGAGAGACGAGAGAGAGAGATGAG
>NW_028234428.1:36488284-36490784 GCF_977035675.1 Penaeus japonicus
ATATATATATATATATATATATAATATATATATATATATGTGTGTGTGTGTGTGTGTGTGTGGTGTGTGTGTGTGTATGTGTGTGTGTTGTAATGTGTGTGTGTATATAATTACTTTATATATATATATATATATATATATATATATATATATATATATATATATACATATATATATAAAGTTTACCAGAAGGGTATTAAAGCTTACAGAAGCTAAAACACGTAAAACAGAGTGGTTGGAGTAAGAATGATGTGCACGGAAAGTGAAAAATACAGATAAAGCAAGTATGATTAAAAGAAAAAGCTCCAGAAAAAAGTTAAAAAATGCAATATCAAGAGGAATAAATAAAAGATGAAGACCAGATTCCAGATCGAGTGAAAGGTAAAGTCGAAATAACAAATGCCGTTCAATATATGCAAATGTCTATAGAATAATAAAACCGTCGTCAAAATACACCTACGTAAAAAGAAAAAGAAAAAAAAAAAAAAAAACAGGCAGTGCAACATTGGTTCAGTATCTGGTGTATATTCAAAATCGCAATTTATAAGTAGTTAAGATGAACTGCCAAGAGTCAAATACTATGATAAAGCAATACAATTTTTATATGAAATCGATAGTCATAAATCAAATCATTCTGATCTTTTTATATGTATATGGAAAAGTTGTCCAAATATATCCTTTTGGGGGTGTAATTCAAATGTAAGGGTTCATTATATGGAAAAAAAGAAAAAATAAGTTAAAAGGTGTAGGAAGAATACCAGAAATAAAAGGGCATGAAATTATCAAACAGACGTGGGTGGTCGATTATCCACACGGAACCACTAAGAACCAGAAAGTTAGCTGTGGATAACAAAACAGTTCAAATCAACATCATTTTCAAATATCTAAACCATTTTGAATTCAATCAGAATCTAAGTAATTCCCAATTCATCTAACATCTCATCATTATCTACATTAAATAATAATACAAGAGTAACGGAGAAGGAAGGAAAAAGCGTAGAAATCAGGATAGCTTCGGGAGGTAGTTCGGATGTGCTCGACGCTCCCTTATTATTGAAGGAAGCAGGATAGGAGAAGGAGGGGGAGAAGGGATGGGGGGGAGATGAAGATGGAATAGGCGGTAAGCTGAAGGATGCAGGATAGGAGTGGGAGGGGGAGAGGGGGATGGGGTGGAGATGAAGATAGAATAGGAGGTAAGCTGAAGGATGCAGGATAGGAGTGGGATGGGGTGGAGATGAAGATGGAATAGGAGGTAAGCTGAAGGATGCAGGATAGGAGTGGGAGGGGGAGAGGGGGATGGGGGGGAGATGAAGATAGAATAGGAGGTAAGCTGAAGGATGCAGGATAGGAGGGGGAGAGGGGGATGGGGTGGAGATGAAGATGGAATAGGAGGTAAGCTGAAGGATGCAGGATAGGAGTGGGAGGGGGAGAGGGGGATGGGGGGGAGATGAAGATGGAATAGGAGGTAAGCTGAAGGATGCAGGATAGGAGTGGGAGGGG
Organism: Penaeus japonicus; assembly: GCF_977035675.1. NCBI lineage: Eukaryota > Metazoa > Arthropoda > Malacostraca > Decapoda > Penaeidae > Penaeus > Penaeus japonicus. Next base: position 36,489,785 of record NW_028234428.1, read on the forward strand.
GAGAGGGGGATGGGGGGGAGATGAAGATAGAATAGGAGGTAAGCTGAAGGATGCAGGATAGGAGGGGGAGAGGGGGATGGGGGGGAGATGAAGATAGAATAGGGGGTAAGCTGAAGGATGCAGGATAGGAGAGGGAGGGGGAGAGGGGGATGGGGGGGAGATGAAGATAGAATAGGAGGTAAGCTGAAGGATGCAGGATAGGAGAGGGAGGGGGAGAGGGGGATGGGGGGGAGATGAAGATAGAATAGGAGGTAAGCTGAAGGATGCAGGATAGGAGTGGGAGGGGGAGAGGGGGATGGGGGGGAGATGAAGATGGAATAGGAGGTAAGCTGAAGGATGCAGGATAGGAGGGGGAGAGGGGGATGGGGGGGAGATGAAGATGGAATAGGAGGTAAGCTGAAGGATGCAGGATAGGAGTGGGAGGGGGAGAGGGGGATGGGGGGGAGATGAAGATGGAATAGGAGGTAAGCTGAAGGATGCAGGATAGGAGAGGGAGGGGGAGAGGGGGATGGGGGGGAGATGAAGATGGAATAGGAGGTAAGCTGAAGGATGCAGGATAGGAGGAGGAGGAGGAGGGGGAGAGGGGGATGGGGGGGAGATGAAGATGGAATAGGAGGTAAGCTGAAGGATGCAGGATAGGAGGGGGAGAGGGGGATGGGGGGGAGATGAAGATGGAATAGGAGGTAAGCTGAAGGATGCAGGATAGGAGAGGGAGGGGGAGGGGGGGGTGGGGGGGAGATGAAGATAGAATAGGAGGTAAGCTGAAGGATGCAGGATAGGAGTGGGAGGGGGAGAGGGGGATGGGGTGGAGATGAAGATGGAATAGGAGGTAAGCTGAAGGATGCAGGATAGGAGTGGGAGGGGGGGAGGGGGAGGGGGTGGAGATGAAGATGGAATAGGAGGTAAGCTGAAGGATGCAGGATAGGAGTTGGTAGGGAGAGGGGGATGGAGGGAGATGAAGATGGAATAGGAGGTAAGCTGAAGGATGCAGGATAGGAGT
>NW_028234428.1:36518338-36529606 GCF_977035675.1 Penaeus japonicus
ACCGCCCGGCAGCTCAATATATATATATATATATATATATATATATATATATATATATATATATATATATATATATATATATATATATATCGCTTTACCTCTTTTCAAAACTCCTCACTTGTTTTATCTAAAGTCCAACGAGAGATCTATCTGGTCACTTTTATATCCCCATATAGCTTGAGATCATCAATGAACAGAATAGGATTAATCTCATTCTTTCCTTTCCCCTAGTCATATCCACATCTTGTATCCATGAGTATCACAGTCATTGAAATCATACAAATTACAAACATTAAGGGTAATAGATTGTCTTCCTGAAAAATCCTTCTGTTGATATCGACACCTCCTAAGACCTCCTTTGATGACGTAAGATCAGTTTATCAAGATTTCATGCCCTTCATCAGAAAAATCACAGCCTTCTCAGCTACCTCAAATACTATCACCCATTCAGTAATCTATACCATACGACTTTTGACAATCGATCGTATGTAATCTTAAATTACTGCCTTATTTATGAGCAATTTATCTTTCGTGCTCCGACTTTCTCTCCAGGACTTCTTTGGCTCTTCTGGTAATATATTTTCTTGTAAATGCGAATATATGCCTTCTGTGATAACCACAATTTTTTTCCGCATGATTGGGAGGTAGTAGATATGTTTAAGATAAATAATCGCATTTTCTCTTGAAGGGTCTTTTAAAGATAGGATTGTTCTCTCATGAGTTGTACACCCTGGTAGTGCATCCCCTTCATTTTTTATATTCAGCTTTGCCGCAATTCTAGAATTTTATTTTCTCTCTCTCTCTCTCTCTCTCTCTCTCTCTCTCTCTCTCTCTCTCTCTCTCTCTCTCTCTCTCTCTCTCTCTCTCAGTTAGGGCGCTCTCACACTAGCATATTTTCCGTCGTTTTTTCGTAAATTTTTCAAAGATTGTCAATTTTTGGAAGTGCTCAGTCACACTAGCGCTTTACCACTACGAACCATCGACTCAGTCACGCGATACTCGCCTCGCAGTTATAAACAATGGCGCCGAACAAGCGACAATGCAAAACTTTGTTTAAACAGATGATAAGCGTAACAAGAAAAAACAAGAAAATATTCTCAATCAAATATTCCTCTAAAGGGCCAGTGTCCATGCAGGAGAGTTGGCACAGTCCATGGTATTTCAAAGCTGGAGGAGAAATGGCGCGCTCTGCGGCTGACGGATGTAAACAGTCAAATCGAGCACTTATAACAAATTTTATAGAAATAAAATTTAGATTTGCATATATCTATTTGTTAATTTTATGATATATATAAGAAAAGTAAGTTTCATTAAATTTGATTATGATTAAAACAAAATTTATTTATGGAAATAAAATTTAGATTTGCATATATCTATTTGTTAATTTCATGATATATATAAGAAAAGTAAGTTTCATTAAATTTGATTATAATGAAAACAAAATTTATTTATGGAAATGATATTTAGATTTGCATATATTTATTTGTTAGTTTTATGATTATATATATATAAGAAAAGTAAGTTTCATTAAATTTAATTATAATTAAAACAAAATTTAGTTATGGAAATAATATTTAGATTTGCATATATCTATTTGTTAGTTTTATGATATATATAAGAAAAGTAAGTTTCATTGAATTATAATTAAAACAAAATTTATTTATGGTAATGATATTTAGATTTGCATATATCTATTTGCTAATTTTACGATATATATAAGAAAAGTAAGTTTCATCAGCAGAGCTTAATAAAATCATTCAGAAAAGGCAGTGAGAAGACCTTCGCAATTATACAACGAAAATTATCGAAGATGTCATCAAGCAGGGAAATGGATTTAAAACAATTAAAAGAAAACTAGGCCAAGGGAAGCTACAATTTACTGGAGTGCTAGAAGACAGATCTCTTTCAACCAACCGTGATGGGATAATTAAGCAAGCAAGAGGATACTATGAAAAGCTCTAATCCTCAGAAAGACCCCGTTTCCATCCCAGAGAAGGAGAAAATCAACACCTGCCACATGGCTTTCCAGAGATAACAGCATTTGAGGTGAGGCTTGACATCAAACAGATAAAGAAGGGTAAAGCACCAGGACCAGACAACATTACTTTGGACCTTATTTCAGATGCTGACGAGCCCATCCACGTCAGACTTGCTCGACTTTTCAATAAGTGTTTGAAGGAAAGCAGAACACCAGAAGAGTGGAATAAAGCCATTCTCATTCTACTCTACAAAAAAGGTGACCCCAGGGATATGAACAACCACCGACCAATCAGTCTCCTTAGTGTCTTTTATAAGGTCTTTACGAAAGTCATCACAAATAGAATTGCAAATAAACTGGATGAAAACCAGCCACGGGAACAAGCAGGCTTCAGAAAAGGCTACTCCACAATTGATCATCTACAAACCGTAAACCAGATCATTGAGAAAACAAACGAGTATAAGATCCCACTCGTAGTAGCCCTTGTAGACTACACCAAAGCGTTTGACTCGGTTGAAACTGAAGAAGTCATGGCAGCTCTAGAAGAACAGGGAGTTGACCAAGTTTACATCAGTGTCTTGCGTCACATCTATGAACATGCAACATCAATTATACGCCTGCATACGGACTCTGAGCCATTCCGACTCAAGAGAGGGGTGAGACAAGGCGACACAAGCTCACCTAAATTATTTACTGCATGCTTAGAGAGAGCTTTCCAGCAACTCAACTGGTCTGAGAAAGGAATAAAGATAGACGGAGAACACCTGAGCCACCTCAGATTCGCTGATGATATCTTTGTCTGTGCCCCCACTAAAGAACAACTCCAAGAGATGCTTGTCAAGTTAATTCATGCAAGTAAATCAGTTGGCCTTCACATGAACTTTAATAAGACCAAAGTCATGTGTAATAAATACATCGAACAAGAAGATGGAATCCTCAAAATTGAAAATCAACAAATCGAGGAAGTGGATCACTACATCTATCTTGGGCAACGAATCTGTCTCCATGACTCCTCCAAAGAAAAGGAAATAAAAAGATGAATTACCTTTGGCTGGCAAGCATTTGGAAGAGCAAATTCAGTTTTTAAAAATAAAAAGATTCCCATCATCCTAAAACGAAAAGTCTATGATCAGAGTATCCTCCCAACTGTCACCTATGGAGCCGAAACTTGGAATTTAACAAAAAAGTTTTCCTTGAAATTAAGAACAATGCAGAGGGCACATGAAAGAATAATGCTGGGAATAACATGGAGGGATAGAAAAACAGCAGAATGGGTAAGACAGAAGACAAAAGTGAAAGATATCCTAGAGACCATCAAAAAGCTTAAATGGAACTGGGCAGGTCACGTTGCCAGAATGACAGACAACCGATGGACATCACGTACAAAAACAAGCATGACTGGGACACCCCGGGGGTATACAAGAAACTCGAGGAAGACAAAAAACACACCGGTGGCGAGAATGACTTGGGAGAAACATCAACAACAATAGGACACCGAACTGCTCAGATAGACATCTGTGGAACGATGACAGCTTGGGGAAGCCTATATCCCAACACAGCCCACAAAAAAGGACACACAATATTGAAGGCTGAAATGGATGAAATGCCTGAAGTTTCATTAAATTTTAATTATGATTAATGATTTTCATAAACCACATCAATACAACTACCAACCCATTTTCAAATATAGGTCTTGTTTTGAGTCGCTTGGGTAAAAAGACGACGGAAATGTTTTCACGCAGAAACTCGGAATTATCTTCTGACTAGGAAAACGATGATTCGTTCAAGGATTGACAATTTTTTCAGAAACTTGATGGAAAATTGCTAGTATGAAAGCACCTTTATTGTAGCATCCTCTTGTCTAACAGGATTATTAGTTTCATTTCTTTCAGGTAATATGTCTTCTTGCTTTGTACTTTGCATTCTCCACAGCTTTTTTTTCTTTCTTTCTTTTTTTGAAAGTTTTTACATTCCTCACTTACAGTCTCCGCTTTTGAATCATCGCTTTAGTATTGGCAAACTTTCTTCTGATTTGTTTCAATAAGATGGTTTTGTCTATATTGTTGTTGTTTTTTTCATATATTTTATGTATCGCAGTCTCTTTAATCAGCCTCTGCTTCAATTCTTCAGCTTTGGGTCCCAGTCCCTTCATAGTCCTTATCATTTTTTAATTCTCTCTTTCTCTCTCTCTCTCTCCTGCATGGACAGACTCAATCCGTTCGCGAGAGAAAGAGGCCGAGAGAGAGAACAGCGAGGCGAGCGCCCGATGAGCGTCCAGGGTCAGCGAACGACGGATCTCTCTCTCTCGTCTCGTTCTGCTCTCTCTCTCTCTATATAGAGAGAATAAGTTATAAGACTTATATATATATATAGTATATATATCAACAACATATATACAAACATATAAATATGAATACTGTTCACTATGTCATATAGTATATATACAATATATATAGTATATTATTAATCACTCTAAAAATTATATTATATGAATCACCAAAAAAAGCACAGTACTCACGTGCCACATAACAGCAAATAATAACACTGAACCACTAAAAGAACAGGTGAAAAACTGCGACGTTTCGAACTTTTTCATGAAAGTTCCTCTTCAGGCGAAAGCAATCCAAAAATGAATAGAGGAAGTAAATTTAGACAAGAATATATATAGAAAGGATGACCGTAGGAACAAGGGCTGACTCAGGTCACAGAAGGATGTTTAAGGTCAATTAATCTAGGGAAAGCTTTTCCCACTAAATTTACTTCCTCTATTCATTTTTTGGATTGCTTTCGCCTGAAGAGGAACTCTCATGAAAAAGTTCGAAACGTCGCAAGTTTTTCCTTTCTTTTAGTGGCAGTGTTATTAATTATATATATATATATATATAAAAAATATATATATATTATATATATATATATAATTTTATTTATATATGTGTGTGTGTGTGTGTGTAGTGTGTGTGTGTGTGAATATATACCGACCGATTCCGTGCATTATATATATATATATATATAATATATATATATATATATATATCTTAAAATATATATATATATATATATATAATCGTACCAGCTTGACACAATATATCAACTCTCCTCTCAATATTCTTTTCCGTGCCTGCCACCTATACCCATGATTTGGGAACTTATTATATCACCATATTTGACTCCCTGCTGATTTGTCGATATGTCTGATTCAATCAAGTATCCTCAAAGGATCTTTTCTTGAAACCATTGAATCGCATTTCTCCTTCTCTTTTTGCGCTCTCCGCCCATCTCTCTCTCTTTCTTTCTCTCTCTCTCTCTCTCTTCACTCTCTCTCTCTTTCTCTCTCTCTCTTCTACTCTCTTTCGTTTTCCCTCTTTCTCTCTCTCTCTCTCTCATGCGTCCTCTACCGAGCTCTAAGGATCGAAGAGGGAGTCTGGCAGGAGTCAAAGATCTAGCGGGTAAAGGTCGTTAAGCTCGGGACTCTCTTATCGCAACGGAGGGCGGGGACAGACGTCTCAGGCATCCTCGTTCGATGCCTTCTACGTCTCTCGTGCCCTCAAGAGAGGCTACGCGTCATCTCTCTCTACCTCTCCTGATCTGGCTCTCTCTCATTCTCTGCTCACTCTCTCATCTCGTCATTCCTAAGTGGGAGATTGATTCTACTTCTCTCTCTCTCTCTCTCTCTCTCTGCTGACCGGAAACTCACACTCCTCTCTCTCTCGCTGTATTCCTCTCTTCTGCAGACAGTCACAAAATGTTTATCATAAGGAATAAAAAGCAACATAACCATAAACTTATACGGCTAAGGAACATAAAAATGGCACCAGATGGGGAGATATATTGCAGCTCGAGGCAGGAACGTGCGACACAGTCACGTATAGAGCTCAGGGAAAAGAAAAAGCAAAAGACCATGGGAGAAAGAGAGAGAGAGTATGGAGAGAGAGAAAGAAACAATCTTTTTTGATGTGTCTTTGTTCTGTAGCGAGTGTTTTGTGTATTGTTTTTGCGTGCTAGAATCTTATGTTTCTAAGTTGAGAATTTATCGTAAAGAAGATTTGTTTATTTGTAAATGTGTATGTACGTAAGAATATATCATTTTTCTCATATCATTACTTCTTCATTTCTCATTATACTTTAATTTGCATCTGTGTTTAGAAAAATGATAATCCAAACACGTCAGTATTTCCGGCATTGTCATATCGCCTATTATCAGAAAACCCAGGGTTGTGTTGTGGCACAGTAATACGCCAGGGGGTGAAAAAATAACAGCGAATAATTTGATTTGTTGTTCGCATGTGGTGTTGCATCTGATGTTTTGGTTGACAGTGTCTCCCGCCTATTGGTAGGCTGTAAATATCATTTTGTTAATTTGGATTTGATGTACCTCAATATATGAATAGAAAAAAAAATATTATATCTTATATATTTATCAATATATATATATAAATATATATACATATATATATATCATATAAATCATATCATATTATAAATATATATAGTAATATATATATATATATATACATATATAACTATAATAAATATATAAAACTCTACTATAAATATGTAATATTAAAAATAAAATACTATCACTCATATATAATATTATATATATAAAAACAGTAACTATATATAAACTATATATATATATATATATATATATATATATATATATATATTAAATATATATGTATAATAAATGTATATATAAAAATATAATATATATATTATATAAATATCAGTATATACTCAAATATACTATATATAATTATACATAAGTATCAATATATATAAAAAATATATAATACTATATATATATAATAAATAACTATAGTATATAAATGTATATCAATATATATATATATACTATAGATATAAATATATATATATATATCATATATATAAATAATAATACATATATAAAAAATATATATAATTATATAAATATATATATATATATATAAATACATATATAAACTGTATATACATAATATAAATATATATATATAAATATATATATATATATATATATATATATATATATATGTTGTGTGTGTGTGTGTGTGTGTGTGGTGTTTGTGTGGTGTGTTGTGTGTGTGTGTATACCTAATATATCAATCGCACCACTAATAAAACTATATATATATATCATAAATATATATATCTCAAAAAAATATATAAATATAAATACATATAGTAAATAAAAATAAAGTATAAAAAAATATAATAAATCTCTTAATGAAAACAATATATATCATATCATATATAAATATATATATATAAAAAATCTCTATATACGAATATGCAAATATAACGAATAATATATCCAAAAAAATATATAAAGAAATATACATAAATAATATATAATATATCTATATAATATATAAGATAAAAAAATAAATATAATACATGTAATAAAAATCACACTATATCTATTATATGATATCCTATATCAATATAAATAAATAATAAATAACAAATATATATCTATAATACTAAAAAAAAAAAATATATATATATATATATAGTTAAACTATATAAAAAAAAATATACAGACAAACATAAATAGTATATAATATATATATGTATATATATAATATATATATAATATATAATATAATATATATATAATATATATATAAAAAATATATAATTAATAAATAATACATATATATACCTATATATATTTAATATATATATATATATATATATATATATATAAATATATATACATCATATATATATATAAATATAACTATTAAATATAAATCTAAAATATATATATAAATATAGTATAAATATATATACTATATATACTTACAATTAAAATATATAAATATATATATATATAAATAAATATATAACTATAAATATAATATAAAAGATCTGTACATTATGAAATAAATATATAAATATATATAACTTACTCAATATATAATATAAATATATATATATACCAATATATATATATAATATATATCTATATATAAATATAGTATATATATGTATAAATACAAAAATAATATATATATAAATATCAAATATATAAAAACTAAATATATAAAAAAAACTATCTATAAAAATATATATACAACACACACGTAACAAATAAAAAAAAAATTGAGACAAAAAATCATAACAGAAAAAAACGGACAAACATTCTTCAATAAATATGCCATCATGGCAGTCATAAAACGAAGCGTAAATTCCTCAATATCTGATAAAGAATGCAACGCTATTAATACCGATGTATAAATATAAATACGAATGATATGGCATTTCCATTTTTTTTATTGAATAAAGATTAACACGTTGTATATACAAAAAGGGGTGTAATTTTTATCGGTTGGAATTCACTTGTTTATTTGTCATCTAAGATTACCCTTTTTACATCTTCAAGTTTAACCAACAAATGCATCGACCGTGAAAAAGAAACAATAGACACATCATCATAGAGTTTTATTGCGTTTATTGTTGTTTATTGTTGCACTTTTCAACCAGTCATTTGCCAAATACGGAAATAGTACCCGAGGGTCTTCCAATAAACTTCATATAAAACTTTAATGCCTTTATTTTATGGGGGACTTAGAAGGGTGAAGATAGTAGGAGGAGAGAAGGAGGGGGGAGGGAGAGAGGGAAGGAGAGAATTGAAGGTTAGGGTGGGAGGGATGGAAGGAGGGAGTGAAGGAGGGAAATGATGGGTATGGTTGAAGAAAAGGATGGAAGAAGGGTATAATATTAAGAGGGAAAATAATTTAAAGGAACAGAAGGAAAGAGGGATGGAGTAAACGAAAGGAGGAGGATGGAAGGGTAAGGAGGAGGGAGGGAGGGAAGGAAGAAGTAAGTGGAAGGACGTGGAAAGGGAGAAGAAGAAGAAGAGGAGGAGAAGGGATGGAGAGGGAGATTGAGGTGGAGAGGAGTGGAGTCAATAAAGGGAGATAGAGTGGGGAGGGAGGAAAGGGCGTTAGAGAGAGGTAGGAAGTGTAGGGGTCAAGGGATGGGTAGTGAGACGAGGAGGCGGGGTGAGAGCAAGTGCTAAAGACCTGCGAGAGGAGAAGAGGAAGAAAATCGCAAATTTGATTATGAGTGATAGTGATTATTAATATTTATTGTATAAGTATAATGAATATATATACATATATATGAATATATATCTAAAATTATAAATATATACCAATATAACAATATATATATAAATGAGGTATAACTTATGATATACATATATTAATATATATATATTATATCCTCTACATATAAAAAAAAAAAAATATATATATATATATATATATATAATATATATATATATGAATATAAATATATATATATAAATATATATATATAAAATATATATATAAATATATCTATTAATATAGATATATATATCTATATATAAATACATATAATATATATACTAAATATATCTATATATATAAATATATAAATATATCTATATATATATAATATAAATAAATCTATATATATATATATGTATATATCTATATATCTGCATAAATATAAAAATAAATATATAAAAATAAAAATAAATATATATATTAATATATAAAAATGTATTTATAAATATATTTAAAATGCATATAAATACATATAAAATTATGAATAAAATATATATACATAAAACTATATATATATATCTAATATATATAATATATAAATATATAACATATCTATATGTAAATAAAATAAAAATATAAATAACATATATATATATTATAATATATATATATATATATATATATACATATATACAAATATATATAAAAATATATAAATATATATATATATATATATAATATAATATACTATATACATTTCTTACTTTTTTTAATATTGTTATCAATATCCTCGATACCATAACTATCATTTTTACAAAAAAATATCTTCATTGTGAACGTAATCGAGAATAAACATTAAAAATCATCAAAGGACAATTCCAGACAAGACAGCGAAGAGAAACTCGCAGCCAAAGGAAGAAAGAAAACAGACAAAAACCTACATTACAGTGGGATGCTCAAAGGCATTCGAGTCTTTAAATATATTAGAATTTTTGTCTTGCGAAAATGTTCACTTTGTAGACACCTTAAAAAAGGGGAGAGCGAAGAATCGACTTAAAGCACCGTCAAGAAAAAACATTCAAAGATCGTCGCTTTAGAAGGGTTCCGTTTGGCTTACGAGAGAGTAGAGCTTGCTTTGGAAAGCTTTCTCTGTCTCTCTCTTCGTTCTCTTTATCTTTCTCTCTCTCTCGCTCTCTCTCTCTCTCTTTCTCTCAGTCTTTCTCCCCGTCTCTCTCTCCCTCAGTTTTTCTCTATTTCTCTCTCTCTTTCTCTCCTTCCCTCCCTCTTTCTCCATTTCTCTCTCTCTCTCTGTCTGTCTGTCTGTCTCTCTCTCTCTCTCTCTCTCTCTCTCTCTCTCTCTCTCTCTCTCTCTCTCTCTCTCTCTCTCTCTCTCTCTCTCTCTCTCTCTCTCTCTCTCTCCCTCTCTCTCTCTCTCCCTCTTCGTCTCCTGAGCATTATCATTACAGCTTATTCGATTACACAAGCATATACAACCACTGTATAATAAATGAAATAGACTGACTAGACTATGTCGAAAATGTAGAAATATTAATACACTCAAAGGGATCGTAACAGTATTTCAGTATTCCAGATTGTAAATGAATATCCCAATCCTTTACCACATAGGATTGACAATTTTCTGTAGGTCTGAATAGAAGGGAAGGTGGTAGTGGGACGAGAGGTTGGTAGGGGGGGGGTGATGGATGAGGGAGGTAATCTCACACCATTAATCCGAGGTCAGATTGGCGTTCCACATCGAGATATAGACACAACGAAACAAAACAAAAAAAAGACGAACGAAAAAAAAATTGAACTACACATATCCGTAATGCGGGTCGATGCGCTTGTATAACACCAAACATAAACACTTAACTTGACCACTCACAAGACGCATACAACGAACACCTAACCGCACACAAACCAACACCCACACACATACCCGGCAAACACGCACCACAAACACCCACACACCCACATCAAACACAAACAACAAATCCAACACCCACACGCCCGCTACCAACCCTCCCAACAAACACACAATACCTCAAACACACTCACACCATACTCAAATATACACACACACATAACCACACACATACTTCATGATGTGATGGACCAGTTATTACTATAACCTAGATAATAATCCTTAAAAAAGGGCCACGTGAAAAATCTAACAAAATCATCCAAATCTAGTGTTATTTATTTACAATTAGAATCTCAGAAGGAAAT
>NW_028234428.1:36539706-36542206 GCF_977035675.1 Penaeus japonicus
TATTATCTTACGTAACTCCTCCTCCCGACATGTTTGAACTCGTAGGCTGGCGGCATCTCTTGGATTCAGCTTTTCGAATTTCAAACCTTAATACTGGCTTCGTTTATAACTATGGAAATTACGTAAGCGGGTATATCTGTTACCACGAAAAGAAAAAAGTATATAAAATGTTAGAGTCACTGGAAGTTTCATAGATATTTACTAAAGGATTTGAAGAGCTGTCATGCCGTGGCGTTTGAGAAGGTAGTTCGTAAACGACCTATTTGCCTAATTAGGTCGTTCCAAGGCTATAACAATGTTTAACGAGACACCCTAATTTAAGGCCCTGTCAGACGAGCGGTTTTTGCCCGCTGGCGGTCAGGCCGCCTTTTCCATGTCACACGGGCCGACCCGGCCGCTACTAAACCGCTGCGGTTTACTAGCGGCCGACCCGCCCGTGTGACATGGTAAAGGCGGCTGCCGCTTCAGTTCAAGACTTGCCGTTGCAGCAAAAGGTTGTGTTAAAAAATGAGCTTAGAACAGAAAGTGCTGTTGTTAACACTATTGCTTCGAAAGAAACGTCGACAGCGGCGCCGTGGACGGTTATGGGCACACCCTATAACTAGTGCCCGTTTAACAGAAGGTGCTCACTATCTCCTATTCAAAGAATTGGAAGATGATCCAACTAAGTTTTTCAATTATTTCCGAATGTCCCGCCAAACCTTTTATGAACTGCTGTCACTTTTGGAAGAATCCATTGAGATCCTGTGGTTCAGCCAGCACTGGCGGCCGCGGCGGGTAAACCTCTCGTCTGACATAGCCAGGCGGGCTGGCCGCGGCGGTTTCAAGTGGGGAAATGCGTCTCACCCGCCGCGGTCAGGCGGGTAGACCGCCCGTGTGACATCAGCCAGCGTTTTACAGAGGAATCAATATAAACTCTTTCAAAAGCGGTTCCGCGGCGGCTGACCCGCCTTGCACCCGCGGCGGCCAACCCGCTCGTCTGACAGAGCCCTTAAATGAAAACATATTTTCAAGTCTATCACCACTGCTTTCTGTTAAATGTAGCAAAAACTATGCGAGCTTGACGAACAAACTGCATTTCTCAAAATGTATTTGTCGCCGCACATCTTCTTTTTACATCGACACTATTTTTTTTTTTTTTTATCTAGTCGGTCATTTACCATAATAGGTTTCGTTACATATCATTCTTACTCCCACATTCCTTTTCTCTTCCCTGCTTCTCCCTCCCTCCGCCTACTCCCCTCCACCTTCCTCCCTCTCTTCTTCCCTTCCTTCCTCCCTCCCCTCTTCCCTCCCACACATCCTGAATTAATCCTCTCTCTTCATTTGTGCGAATGGTATGCATGTAATCCATCTGTCAATGAGTAAAGGAATGATTATCATTATTTGCCAAGATATCTTGTATTGCCATATATTAGCTGTAGTTCGAATTAAACTCACCTCATGCAATGACTTTATACTGTAATCAAGATAGAAGTACACGCCCACTTTTAATGAAATTATATACTAATTGGCAACCACATGCAATTCATTCAGGGGTACCAACCACTCACTGACCGAATGTACATACCCAGACATGCACAAATAGAAAAATAAACTGAATATGCATATATGTATTATATATGTGGGTGTATTTACATACAAATATGCACACAGTACATATATGCTTGTATGTGAATGATTTACATACACAAATATTTAAGCGCACAGGCACACAAATACATGCATGTACATATACATACATAAATAGATAAATGTACAATGTAGGAATGCAGATACACATTTTAAAACAGAATGGGAAAAGCTCATCCTGTCTAGGACTCGACCCTTTCTCTCCAAGTAAAACGGAACAGAAATAATAGAAACAATATTAAATCACTATATTACACGATTCACTCAAACAGATTGTTTAACCAAGACTGCCTCCTTCATGACATAGAATATACACTAACACTTAGAGTATGATAGCGAGATAACAAGTAATTCCCGTAAGCAGGTTACAGAGGTGGTTGTTTCCGTGTGATAATGAAAGGACATATTTTATATAGAAATGTAAACACCTTGCCTCTAGGTTAGGGCTTTTCAAAGCACGGATTGTAGGCCAGTGGTAAGTGGTCGCTGTGTTTCATTACAAAGGATTATAATACTAAATATATAAGGAAAATAATGCATAAGAAAGTGTATGTATTAGTAGATAAAATAGGTAACCAAGAAACAAAACATTTTCTTAACCGGTTAAAGAAAAATATTAAATCTGCTGATTAGTGTACGGTACTATCCAACAGGGTCGATAGCGTTAATATATGAAAACCTAACAAGGTCACGATAAAAAAAAGGAAGAACGCTGCTCCATGGAACACCCAGAGAGAACAATAACTAACTAATACTAACGAAATACTACCAAATACTAACGAGTTAGTATTGTTAAGTTAGTGTATATGAAGCTACTGTAGATTTTGTTAAGTCGATGCATCTAAGTGTATTGGATGATCTATTAGTT
>NW_028234428.1:36561219-36563446 GCF_977035675.1 Penaeus japonicus
ATGTGTAGATATATAGTTCGGTATATAGATACATAGGGATGGAGGGAGATATAGAGGCAAATCAATCTAGAGATGGAGATGGATAAATCGAGAAAGAGAAAGAAGAAAGGAAGAAAAAGGAGGGGAGGAAGGAGGAGCAAGGGGGGGGGGAGGGGGGGGGGTTGAAACAGACAAATAAAACAGACAAACAAACACAGAAGCAGACGGACAGCCGATACATAAAGCAGTCAGTCAATAATTCCACTTAGCAAATAAGAAAGGAAAAGCTTAAGGTCATCGATGAAAAGCTCTCTAAATAGTTCCTCTTATACCGAATTATATCTGGATTTATCGTATCTTTTTTACTTATTACTCCTCATCTACGTTCTTCAAAGGCTATTCGTTATCTTTACTTTTATCCATTCCTCCATTTTCACCACCTATTCATACTCTTAGACTTATTCGATTAAACAAAGAATGAGTAAACAATTGTTTTGACAAAAATGTACATATAATGATGAAAAAATGCATATACATATGCATAATCTTTTTCGTAATCCTTTACCAATATTATTTTCATGAATGTGAATACAAGTTAATTTTACATTGTATTTTCTACATTGTGCAAAAAAGGTTATTGTCTATGACCGGATATTACATCTGTGCTAGAGAGAACACTTACATACCGTTTCCAGTTAGGTGTATTTGCACTACTGTATTTTACCGGTGAGGCAGTATATTTTTTTTTTAAAGAATTTAAAAGGCTATTTAAGTGGCACTAAGAATATCATGGTTATTGTTCCTGTAATTGTTATTAGTGTAATTATTACTTTTCAAAAGGTTACATTCGTTGCCATCATTATCATCAATGTTATCACTTTAGTTATTATAGTTATCATAAAATTACTATTGTTATTATTATTATTATTATTATTATTATTATTATTATTATTATTATCATTATTGGTATAATCAATATTCTCTTTATGGATATCATCACTATTAGTAATTCTATTTCTATGATAATTAATATTATTATCGCCATCATTGTTACTATCATTATCAGTATTATCCTTTCTATTATCATTATTATTAACATTACAGTTACTATCATCCTTATTTTTTTCATTATTATTATCTTTATTATGACTATCATTATGATTATTGTTATCATTGTTATAGTTGTTTTCATTCTCATTATCTCTTTTATCTTTATTTGTAACATCATTATCATAATGATAATGATGATATAATGATCAATAATATCAACAATAAACCGAGGCTTTCCTTGACAGCAATAAAATAAATCCGTATTCGGCACAGCCTCGTTACTACTAGAACGTGATGTCTATACTTAGGCAGCATGCAAGTGCAAAATTTCATTGACCACAAAGTGTTTAAACTGATTTTTTTTTTTTTTTTTTTTTTTTTTTTTAGTGTGATGGAGTTTGGTATTTATAGGGCTTCTTAGAGTGGGTTCTACTCAGCACTATTCGATCTGCAAAGAATAAAAAAAAAACCTTTTTATTAGCAAATGAAAGAAAGAAAAAATCTAATTAACTTGATATGAGGTTTTAAATATTTATTTTTTGATACTTGTTATTCTCTCTTCCAGAGATTATGACGTCAATATGATAATACAATATCAAATAAAGAAAAATATCAAATATTTTTTATCTAATAGTGCATTCATCAAACAAACAGTCGAGGAATGCCAGATGAATTAATGAAGCAAACATTGATCCGGCATAACAACAACATAAGATGAACAAATAGGTCAACATCTAAACATAAACACAAACAAGAGCAGCCCACAGGTGTATCAAATATTTACTTATATTGTCTTGCGAAAATTCTAACCGTAAGGATACATCCTCTTATTCCTAGTCAGTTGTGATAATGTTGTTTTTATCGTTTAGTCAAGAAATAAAAGAAAATAAAAGATATAATTCAATTCCATAAGTATATATGCCGAAATGCCTCCTCTCCTCACCAGACCAGCAACTCGATTTCAAGGAAAGTTGCACGATGCAATGTGTGTCTGCAACTTCTGAAAGTTGGTGTGCTGAGAAATTTCCTTCATATAAGACGGTTGAAAGGATAACAAATGCAGAGTTCTAGTTTTGCAAGGTTGATGAAGATGATTTTATAATAGTTGAGGTATGAAGAGGAAGAAAAAGGAAAGACATATTGGGATGAGAGGGAAGAGGGACAAAAAGGAGAGAGAAAGATACAGAGAGAGAAGATT
>NW_028234428.1:36578546-36580880 GCF_977035675.1 Penaeus japonicus
ATTTCCCAAAACCAAAAAGGATTTGGTTGTGTTGGTCCGTGGCAGTTGAGCCGTCCCTTTCTTTACCCTAAAACCTAATGATATGGAAGGAACGCGGCAGTCCGCATACTGCCGCCACCCCACTACAAACACATGCACTGACAGAGTGACACTGACTGTTCAGTACAGTGAAAAAATTATGCTCATGTGGCCTCAAATTGATTTTAGAAGAAAATTATTACTGTGACTACTACTACTAGCTATATTATTAACTGATTTCACACGACCTTAGTCTTGAAGTTTGACTATGAAGCATCGGACACCTCTTTAGAGCTACAATAACAGGAAGAAAAAAAAACTAATGGGATGAGTACTTAATTGAATAATTTACGTTATTTATAGTTCTATTGGGCGAAGCATCCACATTAAAAGTATAACTAAATTAGACAAATGCAAATGAGTTTGTTGCAGAGTTCAAAACTTTGAAATCTTTCGGAATTCGTTCAACTACATAATGTTTTTCGTAAATCTAAAAAATCATTGCAATCAAGTGTACCTCAAATTTGATCAAGTTAATAATAATTGTTGTAAGTTTAACATAATGTTTCAAATTTTACAACAATTATTATATTTGATCAATTTGAGAGTACACTTAGTGTCGCAAAATAGATATACATAAAGTCTAATTTAGATTCGGGGATCGCAAATGATTCCGTGCATAAGTAGTGGGGTTTCTTAGGCGGCAGTATGCGGACACTGCACGCGTATCCTTCCATCGTCATAGGTTTTAGGGTAAAGAGAAAGGGGAACGCGAGCAAACTGCCACGGACCAAACACAACCAAATCCTGAGAGATTTGGTTTTGGGAAAAAGATAACACAAAATTTATTTGTGATGTCGTGATGTGAGTGTGTCGATGTATGTATGATATACATATATATATATATATATTTTATATATGGTAATTAATATATATATATATATTCTATATATATATATTATATATAATTATATAGTATATATATTATATGGTGCGAATATATATATATTCTTGTATATATATATATATATCATATATATATACTAGTATATGTATATATAAGCATACATTTTATATGTATATATATATATATATATATTATATATATTAATTAATATTTATATATATATGTTATATAGTATATATACATGAAATATATATACCTATATATATATATATATATAATATATACTATAGTTACATATAATATGTATATATATATATATATATATATTCTCATGATATATGAACTATATATATATATATATATATAAAAATATATATATATATATCTAAAGCTACGTATTGTATGTATGTATGCATGTATGTATACACACATAATAATTATATCTACATATATATATATATATATATATATATATAATATATATATATATATAATACCATATAATATTTATACATTTATATATGCATATATAATATCTTATATATATATATATTAATATATATATTATAATCTAGTATGTATTTATATCTATATATATATATGTATATATATATACGTCTGTATGTATGTATGTATGTCCATGTATGTTACACACATATAATTATATCTACATATATATTATATATATATTATATCTATATATATATATATATATATATCTTATATATATGTATATATATATGTATGTATATATAAGTATTCTATTTTATATATCTATCTATATATATATATATATATATATATAATATATATCCATATCCATATTATATACACATTTATATATGCATATATTATATATATATTAATATATATATAATATATATATCTATATATATATATATATATATATATAAATAAAACCTACTGTAAATGTATATATATACATACATATGTATATTATACTTACTATACATATATATATACATATATTATATATTATAATCTAATATATCACTATATATATATATTATATCAGTTATATATAAAGTATTTATTTATGGATGTAGGTATGAATGTATTCATGTATGTATACACACCATATAATTATATCTACATATATAAATAAATATATATATAATCAATCTATATATATCTATTATAAATATCTATCGATATTTTATATAAAATATCTAAAAATAGCTCTAAGTATATATATAATACATATCAATATTAATATTATATATATATATATATATATATATATATATATATATATATATATATATATATATACATATACATATATATATGTATATATATATATGCATATATATACACACACACACACACACACACACACACACACACACACACACACACACACACACACACACACATATATATATATA
>NW_028234428.1:36580980-36598480 GCF_977035675.1 Penaeus japonicus
CCTCTCCTTCCTCCCCTCCTATCCCTCCCCTTCCTCCCTCCCTCCCCTTCATTATATTATATATTATATATATATCATATATATATATATATTTATATTTTATGTATATATACTTTATATATATATATTTATTTATTTATATATATATATATATATATATAATGTAACATATATTATTTATACATTTAGAATAATATATATTTATATATATATATATTTTATATATATATTTATATATATATATATTATTATAATATATATATATATTATTTATATATGAAATTTTTATTCCTTACTTTTTTGTCCTTCCGAAACTCGAACTTGCAGAATACAGAGCAGATAGGGGATAATAGTGTTATAAATTATAATTTAGAAAATTTAATAGGGGTTCCCTTCACTTTGCAAAGGTCTTTTAGTTGATCTTAAGGGATCGATTCCAGCGGTGTTTTTTTTTTTTGTATTTTTTTTGCCACTGGGATTGTGAATTGGGATTGTCAATTCCAGATTTATTCGTTCTTATTCAGAGCTCTTAGTTGTTCCCTGTTCTCACTTTTTTTTTTTCCTTTTATTCTCTTTTCCTTCCTTTTTCTCTTCTTTAATTCTTTTTTATGCTCTTTCCATCTTCCTCTTTCTCTTTCCTCCTTTTCCGTTTTTTTTCTCTCTCTTTCTCTCTTTCCTTCTCCCCCTCTATCTCTCTCTTTCTCATTCTCTCTCTCTCTCTCTCTTCTTCTCCCCCTCCATCTCTCTCTTTCTCTCTCTCTCACACACACACACACTTTCTCTTTCATTGTCTCTTTCTCTCTCTTTCCTTCTCCCCCTCCATCTCTCTCTCTCTCCTTTTCCCCCTCCATCTCTCTCTCTCTCCCTCTTTCTCTCTCACCCTCTCTCTCTCTCTCTCTCTCTCTCTCTCTCTTTCTGAACATAATTACATCCCAAGTTATATAACAACTGACAAACGTACCCTGATTACGTCCACAGTAAACAGCACATATGTCAATTAATTACGGTGGTTAAATGTGAAACGTTGGCATAAGTATAAGCTACTGAAAACAAAAAACAAAAACAAAAAACAAAAGAGCATCAGTAAAGCGTTCTACTATCCCGTTCTATAGTGTTCAGCCAACCTCAGATTCCTCCCCCAGTTTCTTTCGCGTAAGTGAAAAAGGAATTTAATATGTGAGAGTACAGTTTCAGTAATGGTATTGTAATTTTTTTTTTTTTTTTTTTTTTTTGTGTATTTTCAGTTTACTTGTTTCTTTTATCTTGGGATTCGCCTTTCTTTCTCTTCACACATTCTATTTTTTCTCTCTAGACTCTCTCTCTCTTCTCTCTTTCTTCTATCTAACACACACAGACACTCACACACAAAAACACATAACACAACTACACACACACCACTCCCTCACACTTTCTCTTTCTCTCTATTTCACTGCCCCACTCGCTCTCTGTTATCTTTCATCTTTCTCTCTCGATCTTCTTCACACCACACCGAATCACACGTAACCAAACGCTCTCCTCCACAAAAAAAGCAGAAAAAAACTAAAAAAGGTGAAAAGAAATATCACTTAGAAAATTCAATAATTAAATAGAAATTGACATGATGCAAAATGGAAAAAAAAAAAAAAAATGTATATATATATATATATATATATATATATATATATATATACAGAGAGAGAGAGAGAGAGAGAGAGAACGAATAGTGAGAGATTTGAGACGGTGGAGAGGTCGAGGAGAGATGAGAGTCCGCGGCGAAGAGAAGAGAGGGGAGGGAGGAGGGAGGGAAGAGATGGGGGAGTCGGGAGAGATGGAGAGGAGATGCGAAGACGAGAGAGAGAAACGATCTAGACACAGAAGGACACACGTAAAATTAAGTCAAATGAATATTTAAAAAAAAAAAAAAAAAAAAAAAAAAAAAAAAAAAAAAAAAAATCACAACACCTAAAGAAGAGATGGAGCGAACCACCGCCGGCCGGAGTATTTACGTTCACAGAAGAGTTGAATTTGCTATTTAATATATTCATTTCCAACGCAGGAAGACTAAACATGAGTCTTGTGAAAGAAGGTGTGTTTGAGGAGCTGGCTGACGTGAGTCGCTTGACATGAGCTTTTTAAACAGGAATGATTTTTAGTGAGCTTTGAGCTGTCAGTCTCGTCTTCTCTCGGTCTCGGGTGTCTGTTCGTCTCTTTTTTTTTTTTTTTTTTCTATTATTCTATCATTCTGTCTGTCTGTCTGTCTGTCTGTCTGTCTGTCTGTCTGTCTGTCTGTCTGTCTCTGTCTCTCTCTCTCTTTTATGAATTTATTTCCTTATCTCTCTCTCTCTTGCTATCTTTTCTCTCCCTTTCTCTCTCTCTCTCGCTTTGCTATCTATCTATCTATCTCTTTTTCTGTTGCGATGACGTATGTCCCATGTTTCTGTCTCTGTCTGTCTTCCCCCTCCCTTTCTCTTTTTTATTTACACCATTCTCCCTCTCTCTCTCTTTCTCCCCCCCCCCCCCCCCCCCCCCCTCCCCCCCCCCCCCCCCTCTCTCTCTCTCTCTCTCTCTCTATTTCTCTCTCTCTCTCTCTCTCTCTCTATCTATCTCTCTCTCTCTCTCTTTCTCCCCCCCTCCCCCCCTCTCTCTCTATCTCTCTTTCTCCCTCTCTCTCCTTCTAACCGTTCCGATGTCGCTCACCCCCTGTCTCTACGCCCCCGACTTGCAACAGAGACTCCCTCTGTGCAATCTATCCCACCACGATCTGATTAAGTACAAAGGTTTGAAAATAAAAGACACAAAACGAAACGAAACGAAACAAAAACGCTGCTCTATTTTCCGGACTTCGTCGGTGTCGTGTCCAGATTCAAAGGACAATCGCCGTGTTTGAAATTTGCTTCGGCAGCTCTTTGACTTATCTTTTTATCTCTTATCTCTTTTATAGCTTATCTTTTTCTCCCTTGGTCTGGCTTGCTTGCGAGTCTGATCTGGGTAATAGTAGGTGAATACGTCAAAAAAAGGATAAGCTAAAAGAAGGAGATGAAGAATGAGAAATGAAGAAGAAAGGAGAAAGAAGAAGAAAGAAGAAGGAGAAGAAAGAAGAAGAAGAAGGAAGAAGAAGAAAAAAGAGATGAAGGAGAAAGGAGAAAGAAGAAGGAGAAGAAGGAGATGAAGAAGAAAGATGAAGGAGATGAAGAAGAAAGAAGAAGAAGAAAGAAGAAGAAAGAAGAAGGAGGTGAAGAGGAAAGAGGAAGGAGAAGAAGAAAGAAGGAGATGAAGAAGAAAGAAGAAGGAGAAGAAGAAAGAGATGAAGAAGAAAGAAGAAGAAAGAAGAAGAAGAAAGAAGAAGAAGAAAGAAGAAGGAGAAAGAAGAAGGAGATGAAGGAGAAAGGAGAAAGAAGAAGGAGAAGAAAGAAGAAGAAAGAAGAAGGAGAAGAAGAAAGAAGAAGGAGATGAAGGAGAAAGGAGAATTATCTTTTTATCTCTTATCTCTTTTATAGCTTATCTTTTTCTCCCTTGGCCTGGCTTGCTTGCGAGTCAGATCTGGGAGCATGGATAGAATTAGAAGGTGGATACGTTAAAAGAAAAGGGTAAGCTGAAAGAAGGAGATGAGGAAGAAAGAAGAAGGAGAAGAAGAAAGAGATGAAGAAGAAAGAAGAAGGAAAAGAAGAAGAAAGAAGGAGAAGAAGAAAGAAGAAGGAGATGAAGGAGAAGAAGATGAAGGAAAAAGAAGAAGGAGAAGAAGAAGAAAGATGAAGGAGAAGAAGAAAAAAAAGGAGAAGAATAAGAAAGAAGGAGAAAAGGAAGAAAGAAGAAAGAAAGAAAGAAAGAAAGAAAGTAGAAGATGGAAGATTGGAGAATGGGAGGAAGGAAGTAGAGGAGGGAAAGAAAAGACAGAAATAATAGCATTATAAACAGATTTGTAAGTATTTTATGTATTTTTTTCTATGTATCTTTCTCCATTACAGTCAGTTCATCTTCCTAGTATATATATTTCCTTAATCAATGCGGTTGCCATAATTTTCGTTCCTTTCGTCTTCTCTCTCTCTCTCTCTCTCTCTCTCTCTCTCTCTCTCTCTCTCTCTCTCTCTCTATATATATATATATATATATATATATATATATATATATATATATATACATATCTCTATATATCTATATATATATATATATATATATATATATATGTATACACACACACACACACAAACACACACACACACACACACACACACACACACACACACACACACACATGATGTGTGTGTGTCTATAAAATGTATATAAGTATGTGCATAAGAACATACATACATACATACATATACACGCATAACTCAACAATTAATGGCTTATAATCATGAAGAAACAACAACTCATAAAGTGTACCTATCAAAGAGAAGGCATCTCTATCAAATGTAATTAAATCCAATTAGTCTGTTTACACAATTAGCAAAGAAAGATGACTTAGAAAGAACAGAAAAAAATAGAAAAAAATAGCTGTGGTGGCGGGGGGAGGGGGGAAGGGGGGAGGAGAGGAGAGGAAGGCGAGCTAAGAGGGAATGGGGGGGAGGGTAGGAGGAGGGGAGTGGGTGGGGTAGGGGGGGAGGGAGGAGATGATTAAGAGGTTCCCTTCAGTATGCCTCATTATAATTAATTACCTCGTGTTTCATAATTCAGCTGGGGTACTTGCCTAGGCACAGCCCCCCCCCCCACCAGGTACCCTCCCCTCCCCTTCCCCCTCCCCCTCCCCTCCTCCACCCGCTAACAATCTATACCCCCCTCCCCTCCCCTCCCCTCACCTTCCCTCCCCTCCCAGGCTCTTCAGGATCTTAGAGAAGGGGAGAGGAGGGGAGGGGAGGAGGGTAAGGGAGGGGGGAAGGGAGGGGAGGGGAGGGGAGGGGGAGGGGGTAGGTAGCTTGAGGTTTAAAAAAAAAAAGTCCGAGATATTAATATTTCCTTTTCTTTTTTTTATGAATACGTTGATATTTGCTTCACTGTTGCTACACATTTTGTTGTAGGAGCAAATACACATTAGACTACACAAGGCGTGAGTGTGCGTCTGTATTTGCTCACACACACGCACATACACACGTACACAGACCCACACTTACACACACAAGACACCCACACACGTACACAAACGCACACACACACACAGACACCCACACAGGGATGATGAGACACCCACACCAGACACCACTCTCACTCCTATCACGTACATAAACGCACACCCACCATGCAACCCCACAACACTCATCAGCCACACCATCTCATCTCACGTTACACTCCACATCCCCACACCCACCACAGCCAACACACACCCAAACCCACACCACACAATCTACCCCATTACACACCCACACCCACACTCCTTCCCGACAAGACTTGATGGCTCTAGTTTCGCACTGTATGTGACATACACAACCCCCCCCCCCCCCCCCCCCCCCCCCCCCCCCCCCCCCCCCCCCTCCCCCCCCCCCCCCCCCCCCCCCCGAAAAAAAAAAGGCTGGAACTAACACAAATACATAATGAAGCCACCAGTTCATCCTCAGAAATGGATAAACAGTCAATCATTATCCATTGCACAGAAATCATGCATGCAGGTGAATTATCCTGCTCATGCATTCAGGGTCAATGTCAGAGTGATCTCCTATATAGGTAAAGGTGGATAAATGTATAATAATGAATAATAATGATTAACATTACGGTATTGTTTCATCCTATGCGATTTGTATATATATTTTTTTTATATCCTTTGTTATCATTATTAAGATTATCATCATTATGACTATTATTATTATTGTTATTAGTGTTATTGTCACTATTAGTACTGTTATTATCATTATCATCATTGTCATTATTATCATCATTCTCGTGATTGTTATCATTATTGTTATCATAATCATTAATGATTATCATTATCATTATTTTCATCCCCATTGATAACAGCATTTTCATTTTCATCATTATTATCATTATTGTTATCATCATTATCACCATTGTTCTTCTTATCATCATCATCATCATTATCATTGCTATTACTATCATCATTGATATTACTATCATTGTCATCATCACTATCATTATTGTTGTTATCATTACTATCATCTTTATCATCGTTGTCATAGTTTATATCATAACCATTATCATCATTATAATCATTAGTATCATAACTATCATTATCATAATCACGAGGATGACAATGATAACAGTGAAGATAAGGATGATAATATCAATAATAATGATAATAAAACTGATGAAAATGATTATCAACATGATCATCACTATCATCATAACTATTATCATAATCATTATCTTCATCATCATTACTATCCATATCATCATCATTACTATCATCATTACTATTATCATAATCGTTATCTTCATCAACATTACTATCCTTATCATCATCATTATCATCATCATCATTACTATCATCATCATTACAACTACTTCCGGTATAACACTTGTTTTCATGAGTCAAAATTCCCTCGGGCAAAAAAAAAAAAAAAAAAAAAAAAAAAAAGAAAGAAAAAAGAAAGGAAAAAAAAAGGCCCGCTTATAAAAGCAAATGCCTCAGAGATTTGATCTAGAGAAATTGATAAGAGAAACGGTTGTGTTCTTTACATCAAGATCAGGTTGTGACCTAACTTGGTCCCACTCGGATCCAGTTCCTATTTTGTGTCAAACGGTGGGACCAAATTTCAAAGATCACATTTGGGGCCAACTCTGTAACTTAATATTTAGTGACAAATTTAAAGGTCACATTTGGGGCCAACTCTTAGAGTTAATATTTGGTGCCAAACCTCAAAGCTTCAGATTTGGTGCCAAGCCTGAGAGCTAATATTAGGTATCAAACCTCAAAGCTCATATTTGGTGCCATTCTCAAAGCTCATATCTAGTGCCTAACCTCAAAGCTCATATTTGGTGCCAACTCTCAAAGCTCATATTTGGTGCTAACTCTCAAAGCTCATATTTGGTGTCAAGCCTCAAAGCTCAGATTTGGTACCAACCCTTAAAGTTCATATCTAGTGCCAAACCTGAAAGCTCATATTTGGTACCAAACCTCAAAACTCATATTTGGTGCCAAGCCTCAAAGCTCATATTTGGTGCCTAACCCCAAAGCTCATATTTGGTCCAACTCTCAAAGCTCATATTTGGTGCTAACTCTCAAAGCTCATATTTGGTGCTAACTCTCAAAGCTCATATTTGGTGCCAAGCCTCAAAGCTCAGATTTGGTACCAACCCTTAAAGCTCATATCTAGTGCCAAACCTGAAAGCTCATATTTGGTGACAAACCTCAAAGCTCAGATTTGGTCCCAAACCTTAAAACTCAGATTATTGCCCAACTTCAAATCTCAGATTTGGTCCCAAACCTCAAAGCTCAGATTTGGTCCTAAACCTTAAAGCTCAGATTTGGTCCCAAACCTCAAAGCTCAGATTTGGCCCCAAACCTCAAAGCTCAGATTTGGTCCCAAACCTCAGATTTGGTCCCAAACCTCAAAGCTCAGATTTGGTGCTAAACCTAATACGAGCGATGCCAACCAAACCACAAACTCACACCTTCCCCTCTCTCTCCCCTCTCCCTCTCCCTATCTCTTTCCTCTCTCTCTCTCCCTCTACCTCTCCCTTCCTCTCCCCCCTCCCTCTCTCCCTCTCCCTCTCCCTCTCCCTCTCCCTCTCCCCTCTGATTTCCCCTTTCTCTCCCCTCTCTAATTTTAGATTCATATACATACATGCAATAGAATATTTAATTCATATAGTTTCATTTTTGTCGTAAGATATTTATTCATTAAATGATACTATTTACTTATACATGGCCGTAGCTTTGCAACAATGCATTCTAGTAGCTGATTTTGGACCTTAGTTAAGAACCAGGAATTAAATGAAAAGAGAAAAATTGCAACAAAAGGGAAAATCTAGCTAAAGTAAAAGAAGGAATAAAAGACAAAGGAAGTATTAAGTAAAACAATATTCATGAATAAAAGGAATAAAATAATATCATGAGCCAAGAATGAGGTGAAAATAGAAGAATTGCAACAAGAGGGAAAATCTAGCAAAGGTAAAACATGGAATAAAAAGACAATGGCAGTATTAAGTAAAACAATACACATGAATAAAAGAAATATGATAATAATAATACCATGGATTCAAAGGCACTTGTGTAATTATTGGGTATTTGAGTGCACGAAGCCAATGGCATATTCTTCACATTTCTCTATCTATTCTCTTCTTGTCATTTTCCTTCTTCTTCTACATCTTCTTTTCTCTCTTTCTTGGCTTGTCAACTCTTCAATTCTTCTCCTCCTTCTTCTCTTTTTTTTCTGTCATTCCCTCTCGTTTGACTTTTTTCTGTATTTTTTTTTTACTTCCTCTCTCTTCATTTCAATTTACTTTCCTTTCCTCTACTATCCTTCCCCTTCTCTACCCCCTCTCTCCAGTCCTCCTTCTTCTCCCCTACACTGCCTTTCTTCCTCTCCATCTATGTTCTCCTTCTCCCTCTCCCTTCTACTAATATTCTCCACCTCCATTTACCCTCCCCCCTCCCCCCACTCACTCCATTTTCTTTCTCCTTCTTCATCTTCCTTCTACTGTCCATCCCTTCTTTTCATTACCCATCTTCCTCTCCCTTCTCACTTCCTTATTTCTCTCCCTCTCCCTACTCCCTACCTTATTTCTCTCTCTCACCCTTCCCCCTACCTTATTTCTGCCCCTCACCCTTCTCCCTACCTTATTTCTCTCCCTCTCCCCTCTCACTCCCTACCTTATTTCTCTCCCTCTCCCTCCTCACTACCTTATTTCACTCCCTCTCCCCTCTCACTCCCTACCTTATTTCTCTCTCTCACCCTTCTCCCTACCTTATTTCTCTCCCTCACTCTTCTCCCTACCTTATTTCTCTCCCTCTCCCCTCTCACTCCCTACCTTATTTCTCTCCCTCTCCCTTCTCCCTACCTTATTTCTCTCCCTCTCCCTCCTCCCTACCTTATTTCACTCCCTCACCCTTCTCCCTACCTTATTTCTCTCCCTCTCCCTTCCCCCTCTCCTTCTCCCCTCCCTCTCCCCCTCTGTCTCTAATCCTAACCTTCGTCGGAGTTAATTAACCCTCTGAAATATGACTACGAGACGAGAACTTAGAACTTGCTAGTCGAAAAGCTTCCTTTTTTCTCTCTCCCTCTCTCTCTCTCTTTTTTTTTTTCTCTCCCTTCCTTTTTTTTTTTTTTTTTTTTTTTTTTTTAGACTGTTCTGACTCACCGTGAACGTGGCAGGAAAATTGTCATAGCAGTGTTTTGTGTGTCTTCTTTTTTTATCTTTAATCTTTATTTTTCCCTTTTCCTTTTTCTTCTTTTCTTTAAGGAGTTTGGAGAACGGGTGACTTGGAAGATTTGTTTTGTTCTTTGTTTGTTTGTTTGTTTGTATGTTTTCTCTTCCCAATTCCGTCATGATTATTGTTGGTGTCATTGTTAGGATTGATATTGTTAGTGGTGGGGTGTTGTACAAATTTTGATGTTTGTTATATTATTGTTTTTTTATTGTTAGTATAACTGTATTCATTCTTATCATCATTGTTATTATCATTATTATCCTTACTTCTGTTATTGCGATTATCATTATTATCATTATTGTTATTGGTATTCTTATTATTACTATTATTAACATCATTTTCATTAGTGTCATCATTATCATTATCATCATTATCATTACTGTTAACATTATTACTATTATCATTATCATTATCATCATCATCATCAATTTCGTCAACATTATTACTATGATCATTATTATTATTATCATCATCGTCATTATCATCATCATCATCATCAATATCGTCAACATTATTAATATGATCATTATTTTCAGCATTACTATCATTACTACTATTACTATCATTTTTACCATGATTATCATTATCAACAGAATCATTACTAATATCATCCTTATTTTCATCACTATCGTTATCATTAACACCATTACTGATTACCATTACCACCATACCGAAACACAAACAAAATCACACACACAAACACAAGCACAAACAAACCACAAACAAACGCACAAACAACCAAAACACAACCACATAATCGCAACCACTTTTCAATGATCTTTCTCTCTCTCTCTCTCTCTCTCTCTCACTCTCCCTCTCTCTCCCCCCTCTCTCTCTCTCTCTCTCCCTCACTCCCTCTCTCTGTCTCTCTCTCTCTCTCTCTCTCTCTCTCTCCTTCGTTGCTCGTCCGCAGCTTTTCAACATGACACTGAGTTTCCTTCGTAACCTCCGCTTTTAGACTTAATTACATTTCTACTTGGGTTGAAGCATCGGTCGTGGAATTGAAACGTGAGATTATTGGCAGCCCAGGAATTTATTTGTTTTCGTGGAGGAAGTTTTTTCCGTTTGTTTGTGTTTATGTGTGGGTGTTTGTGTGTGTTTTGTTTGTGGGTGTTTGTGTTTTGTTTGTTTGGTTGTGTGTGTGTGTGTGTGTGGTTGTGAGAGGGTAGGGCGTGTGTTTGTATGTTTGTTTGTTTGTTTGTGTGTTGTTTATATGTGTTTGTTCGTTTGTGCGTGTGTGTGGTGTGGTTGTGAGAGGGTAGGGCGTGTGTTTGAATGTTTGTTTGTGTGTGTGTGTGTGTGTGTGTGTTTTTGTGTGTGGGAGGGGGGAGTATTTGTGTGTCTGTATACAGTGTGTTTGTGTGTTTCTTATTCGTGCCTTGATATGCTTGATTGACTAATGAGTTCTAATTTGTAAATTAGAAAGAGTAGTTAGGGTAGGTTAATGAGTATATCTATATGCTGATCTCCCCCCCCCCCCCTCTCTCTCTCTCTCTCTCTTTCTCTCTCTCTCTCTCAGGCATACATACTTTTTTTTCACAGCTACTATGGTGTTACTCAGAGAGGCAACGCGGGTCTTAAGATTACTGGAGATTTCCTGCGTATCTGTGACTGGTAAGAGATTTTGGATTTTTTTTCTTTGTTTTTAATGAAGAATGAAAGGTCACTCATTTCGCTTTATGTTTTATATCTTCTTTCATGGTGTGTGTTTTGAGTAATCGAATACAGATGAATCCCTTTGCCCCCTTTTTTTCCCTCTCTCTCTGTCTCTCTCTCTCCCCCCATCTCTCTCACTCTCTCTGTCTCTCTTACCCTCTCTCTCTCTCTCTCCCCTCTCTCTCACCTTCTCTCTCATCCTCTCCCTCTCCCTCTCTCTTTCTCTTTCTCTCTCTCTCTCTCTCTCTCTCTTTCTGTCTCTCTCTCACCCTCTCTTTTTCTCTCTCTCCTTTCGCTCTCTCTCTCTTTTATCTCTCCCTCTCTCTCTCTCTCTCTCTCCTTTATCTCTCCTGGCATGCTTAGTAACCCATGCTTTGACCAATCTATATATACAGCAAACTCCTTCGCATACCTCCTTCACCTGTTA
The DNA here is from genome assembly GCF_977035675.1 of Penaeus japonicus. NCBI lineage: Eukaryota > Metazoa > Arthropoda > Malacostraca > Decapoda > Penaeidae > Penaeus > Penaeus japonicus. The sequence continues at coordinate 36,592,362 of NW_028234428.1, forward strand.
ATTTCCTCTCCTTATAACACCACCCCCAACACCCCCCCCCCCTTTCCCCCTCCTAATACCCTCTCGAACCTCCCACATCCTACCCTACCTCCCTCCCCTCCCCTTCCAAAACCTTCTTTCCCTCCCTCTTCCCCCCCTCTTCCCCCTCCCTATCTCCCCAACACCCCTTCCTCTTACTATCCCTCCTCCTCTTCTATCCCCTCCCCCCTCCCCCTCCCCCCTCAGCCTCCCCCCTCCTCCCCAGCACTCAACAGGGAGCTTTGAGATCTGACCTGGGTTCCTCCCTATCCCCTCTCCCCCCCCACTCCCCCTTGCCCATGTGACCTAAGGTGACCCGTTGAACCCGAGCCCTCTGGCAGGTCAAGAATGTCCTTCAGCGGTGTTAACTCGATCCCTGTTTGCAAGAGGTGTTGGTCATCTCTCTGGCTTTTGTGGTGGTGATGGTGGTGAAGGGGTGGTGATTGTGATGCTGGTGGTGGTGGTGATTGTGATGTTGGTGGTGGTGGTGGTGAAGAGATGGTGATTGTGGTGTTGGTGGTGGTGGTGATTGTGATGTTGGTGGTGGTGAAAGGGGTGGTGATTGTGATGTTGGTGGTGGTGGTGATGAAGGGATGGTGATTGTGGTGTTGGTGGTGGTGGTGAAGGAGTGGTGATTGTAATGTTGGTGGTGGTGGTGAAGGGGGGGTGATTGTGATGGTGGTGGTGGTGGTGAAGGGATGGTGATTGTGGTGTTGGTGGTGGTGGTGAAGGAGTGGTGATTGTAATGTTGGTGGTGGTGAAGGGGGGGGTGATTGTGATGTTGGTGATGGCGGTGAAGGGATGGTGATTGTGGTGTTGGTGGTGGTGGTGAAGGAGTGGTGATTGTGATGTTGGTGGTGGTGGTGAAGGGGTGGTGGTTGTGATGTTGGTGATGGTGAAGGGATGGTGATTGTGATGTTGGTGGTGGTGGTGAAGGGGTGGTGATTGTGATGTTGGTGGTGGTGGTGAAGGGATGGTGATTGTGATGTTGGTGGTGGTGGTGAAGGGATGGTGATTGTGATGTTGGTTGTGGTGGTGAAAGGGTGGTGATTGTGATGTTGGTTGTGGTGGTGAAAGGGTGGTGATTGTGATGTTGGTGGTGGTGGTGAAGGGATGGTGATTGTGATGTTGGTGGTGGTGGTGAAGGGATGTTGATTGTGATATTGGTGGTGGTGGTGAAGGGATGGTGATTGTGATGTTGGTTGTGGTGGTGAAAGGGTGGTGATTGTGATGTTGGTGGTGGTGGTGAAGGGATGGTGATTGTGATGTTGGTGGTGGTGGTGAAGGGGTGGTGATTGTGATGTTGGTGGTGGTGGTGAAGGGATGGTGATTGTGATGTTGGTGGTGGTGGTGAAGGGGTGGTGATTGTGATGTTGGTGATGGTGGTGAAGGGATGGTGATTGTGATGTTGGTGGTGGTGGTGAAAGGGTGGTGATTGTGATGTTGGTGGTGGTGGTGAAGGGATGGTCATTGTGATGTTGGTTGTGGTGGTGAAGGGGTGGTGATTGTGATGTTGGTGGTGGTGGTGAAGGGATGGTGATTGTGATGTTGGTGGTGGTGAAGGGGTGGTGATTGTGATGTTGGTGGTGGTGGTGAAGGGATGGTCATTGTGATGTTGGTTGTGGTGGTGAAAGGGTGGTGATTGTGATGTTGGTGGTGGTGGTGAAGGGATGGCGATTGTGATGTTGGTGGTGGTGAAGGGATGGTGATTGTGATGGTGGTGAAGGGATGGTGATTGAGATGTTGGTGGTGATGGTGAAGGGGTGGTGATTGTGATGTTGGTGGTGGTGGTGAAGGGGTGGCGATTGTGATGTTGGTGGTGGTGAAGGGGTGGTGATTGTGATGGTGGTGAAGGGATGGTGATTGAGATGTTGGTGGTGATGGTGAAGGGGTGGTGATTGTGATGTTGGTGGTGGTGGTGAAGGGATGGCGATTGTGATGTTGGTGGTGGTGAAGGGGTGGTGATTGTGATGGTGGTGAAGGGATGGTGATTGAGATGTTGGTGGTGATGGTGAAGGGGTGGTGATTGTGATGTTGGTGGTGGTGGTGATTGTGATGTTGGTGGTGGTGGTGAAGGGGTGATTGTGATGTTGTTGGTGGTGGTGAAGGGGTGGTGATTGTGATGTTGGTGGTGGTGAAGGGGTGGTGATTGTGATGTTGGTGGTGGTGGTGAAGGGGTGGTGATTGTGATGTTGGGGGTGGTGGTGAAGGGGTGGTGATTGTGATGTTGGTGGTGGTGGTGAAGGGGTGGTGATTGTGATGTTGGTGGTGGTGAAGGGGTGGTGATTGTGATGTTGGTGGTGGTGGTGAAGGGGTGGTGATTGTGATGTTGGGGGTGGTGGTGAAGGGGTGGTGATTGTGATGTTGGTGGTGATGGTGAAGGGGTGGTGATTGTGATGTTGGTGGTGGTGGTGAAGGGATGGTGATTGTGATGTTGTTGTTGGTGGTGAAGGGGTGGTGATTGTGATGTTGGTGGTGGTGGTGAAGGGGTGGTGATTGTGATGTTGGTGGTGGTGAAGGGGTGGTGATTGTGGTGGTGGTGAAGGGGTGGTGATTGTGGTGGTGGTGAAGGGATGGTGATTGTGATGTTGGTGGTGGTGGTGATTGTGATGTTGGTGGTGGTGGTGAAGGGGTGGTGATTGAGATGCTGGTGGTGGTGGTGATTGTGATGTTGGTGGTGGTGGTGAAGGGGGGGTGATTGTGATGTTGTTGGTGGTGGTGAAGGGGTAGTGATTGAGATGTTGGTGGTGATGGTGAAGGGGTGGTGATTGTGATGTTGGTGGTGGTGAAGGGGTGGTGATTGTGATGTTGGTGGTGGTGGTGAAGGGATGGTGATTGTGATGTTGTTGGTGGTGGTGAAGGGGTGGTGATTGTGATGTTGGTGGTGGTGGTGAAGGGGTGGTGATTGTGATGTTGGGGGTGGTGGTGAAGGGGTGGTGATTGTGATGTTGGTGGTGGTGGTGAAGGGGTGGTGATTGTGATGTTGTTGGTGGTGGTGAAGGGGTGGTGATTGTGATGTTGTTGGTGGTGGTGAAGGGGTGGTGATTGTGATGTTGGTGGTGGTGGTGAAGGGGTGGTGATTGTGATGTTGGGGGTGGTGGTGAAGGGGTGGTGATTGTGATGTTGGGGGTGGTGGTGAAGGGGTGGTGATTGAGATATTGGTGGTGGTGGTGAAGGGGTGTTGATTGTGATGTTGTTGGTGGTGAAGGGGTGGTGATTGTGGTGGTGGTGAAGGGGTGGTGATTGTGGTGGTGGTGAAGGGGTGGTGATTGTGGTGGTGGTGAAGGGGTGGTGATTGTGGTGGTGGTGAAGGGGGGGTGATTGTTATGTTGTTGTTGGTGGTGAAGGGATGGTGATTGTGATGTTGGTGGTGGTGGTGAAGGGGGGGTGATTGTGATGTTGGTGGTTGTGGTGAAGGGATGGTGATTGTGATGTTGGTGGTGGTGGTGAAGGGGGGGTGATTGTGATGTTGGTGGTTGTGGTGAAGGGGTGGTGATTGTGACGTTGCTGTTGTTGGTGGTGGTGAAGGGGTAGTGATTGTGATGTTGGTAGTGGTGGTGATTGTGATGTTTATTGGTGGCGGTGAAGGGGTGGTGATTGTGATGTTGGTGGTGGTGGTGAAGGGATGGTGATTGTGATGTTGGTGGTGGTGGTGAGGGGGTGGTGATTGTGATGTTGGTGGTGGTGGTGAAGGGATGGTGATTGTGATGTTGGTGATGGTGGTGAAGGGGTGGTGATTGAGATGTTGGTGGTGGTGGTGAAGGGATGGTGATTGAGATGTTGGTGGTGGTGGTGAAGGGATGGTGATTGTGATGTTGGTGGTGGTGGTGAAGGGGTGGTGATTGTGATGTTGATGTTGGTGGTGAAGGGGTGGTGATTGTGATGTTGGTGGTGGTGGTGAAGGGATGGTGATTGTGACGTTGGTGGTGGTGGTGAAGGGGTGGTGATTGTGATGTTGGTGGTGGTGGTGAAGGGATGGTGATTGTGATGTTGGTAGTGATGGTGATGAAGGGGTGGTGATTGTGATGTTGGTGGTGGTGGTGGTGAAGGGATGGTGATTGTGATGTTGGTGGTGGTGAAGGGGTGGTGATTGTGATGTTGGTAGTGATGGTGATGAAGGGGTGGTGATTGTGATGTTGGTGGTGGTGGTGAAGGGGTGGTGATTGTGATGTTGGTAGTGATGGTGATGAAGGGGTGGTGATTGTGATGTTGGTAGTGATGGTGATGAAGGGGTGGTGATTGTGATGTTGGTAGTGATGGTGATGAAGGGGTGGTGATTGTGATGTTGGTAGTGATGGTGATGAAGGGGTGGTGATTGTGATGTTGGTGGTGGTGGTGAAGGGGTGGTGATTGTGATGTTGTTGGTGGTGGTGAAGGGGTGGTGATTGTGCTGTTGGTGGTGGTGGTGAAGGGGTGGTGATTGTGCTGTGGTGGTGATTGTGCTGTGGTGGTGATTGTGCTGTTGGTGGTGAAGGGGTGGTGATTGTGATGTTGGTGGTGAAGGGGGGGTGATTGTGATGTTGGTGGTGGTGGTGAAGGGGGGGTGATTGTGATGTTGGTGGTGGTGGTGAAGGGATGGTGATTGTGATGTTGTTGGTGGTGGTGAAGGGGTGGTGATTGTGCTGTTGGTGGTGGTGGTGAAGGGGTGGTGATTGTGCTGTTGGTGGTGGTGGTGAAGGGGTGGTGATTGTGCTGTTGGTGGTGGTGGTGAAGGGGTGGTGATTGTGCTGTTGGTGGTGAAGGGGTGGTGATTGTGATGTTGGTGGTGAAGGGGGGGTGATTGTGATGTTGGTGGTGGTGGTGGTGAAGGGATGGTGATTGTGATGTTGGTGGTGAAGGGGTGGTGATTGTGATGTTGGTGGTGGTGGTGAAGGGATGGTGATTGTGATGTTGGTAGTGGTGAAGTGGTGGTGATTGTGATGTTGGTGGTGGTGGTGAAGGGATGGTGATTGTGATGTTGGTGGTTGTGGTGAAGGGATGGTGATTGTGATGTTGGTGGTGGTGGTGAAGGGATGGTGATTGTGATGTTGGTGGTGGTGGTGAAGGGATGGTGATTGTGATGTTGGTGGTGGTGAAGTGGTGGTGATTGTGACGTTGGTGGTGGTGGTAAAGGGATGGTGATTGTGATGTTGGTGGTGGTGGTGAAGGGATGGTGATTGTGATGTTGGTGGTGAAGTGGTGGTGATTGTGATGTTGGTGGTGGTGGTGAAGGGATGGTGATTGTGATGTTGGTGGTGGTGGTGGTGAAGGGGTGGTGATTGTGATGTTGGTGGTGGTGGTGAAGGGGTGGTGATTGTGATGTTGGTGGTGGTGGTGAAGGGGTGGTGATTGTGATGTTGGTGGTGGTGGTGAAGGGATGGTGATTGTGATGTTGGTGGTGGTGGTGAAGGGGTGGTGATTGTGATGTTGGTGGTGGTGGTGAAGGGGTGGTGATTGTGATGTTTATTGGTGGTGGTGAAGGGGTGGTGATTGTGATGTTGGTGGTGGTGGTGAAGGGATGGTGATTGTGATGTTGGTGGTGGTGAAGGGGTGGTGATTGTGATGGTGGTGAAGGGGTGGTGATTGTGATGTTGGTGAAGGGGTGGTGATTGTGATGTTGGTGGTGGTGGTGAAGGGATGGTGATTGTGATGTTGGTGGTGGTGGTGAAGGGATGGTGATTGTGATGTTGGTGGTGGTGGTGATTGTGATTTTGGTGGTGGTGGTGAAGGGGTGGTGATTGTGATGTTGGTGGTGGTGGTGAAGGGATGGTGATTGTGATGTTGGTGGTGGTGGTGAAGGGGTGGTGATTGTGATGTTGGTGGTGGTGGTGAAGTGGTGGTGATTGTGATGTTGGTGGTGGTGGTGGTGAAGGGGTGGTGATTGTGATGTTGGTGGTGGTGGTGAAGGGGTGGTGATTGTGATGTTGGTGGTGGTGAAGGGGTGGTGATTGTGATGTTGGTGGTGGTGGTGAAGTGGTGGTGATTGTGATGTTGGTGGTGGTGGTGGTGAAGGGGTGGTGATTGTGATGGTGGTGCTGGTGGTGAAGGGGTGGTGATTGTGATGTTGGTGGTGGTGGTGAAGGGGTGGTGATTGTGATGTTGGTGGTGGTGGTGAAGGGATG
>NW_028234428.1:36608480-36610284 GCF_977035675.1 Penaeus japonicus
TCAAAATAAAAAAGAATAAGAGAAAGATGAACAACAAGAAGAAACAGAAGAAGAAACAAACACACTGAACAAAACATGTCAAACTTCAAGGTGAAATCAGTGCATCGGAAAGAGGAAGTTTTCCCGGTCAGAATCTAATCATCGGCGACATTTATCATTAATTATGTTTATGTATGTATATATACATACATACATACCCACACACACACACACACACACACACCCACACACACACACACACACACACCCACCCACACCCACACACACACACACACACACACACACATATATATATATATATATATAAATATATATACATACAAATATATACATACATATACTGTACACACACGCACACACATATACATACATATATATGAGTATATGTGTGTGTGTGCATATTTACGAATATATACGTACATACATACACACAAACAGATAGACAAACAAACACAGATATAGATAAGTTAGATATCTATACTAGAGTAAAAACTACACCCACACTCTAACTAAGTGAGAGAGTATTACACATACATACATGAAGTACAGTCGAAATATTTATAAATCTTTTACATTGTCATTTAATGCTAGGCCTTTGTGACACAAGCGCTGGTGAGTTTAATTCTAATTACAGCTGCGTTTTACAGTCAAGGCCAAGGGGTGGAAATGGGGTTAGATGATTATGGCAGAAATTTGGTTTGACATTGCGTTTTGTGACGAAACGAGAGAGAGAGAGGGAAAGAGAGAGAGAGAAAGAGAGAGAGAGAGAGAGGGGGGGGGATAGGGAGTGCATGAGAGAGAGAGAGAGAGAGAGAGAGAGAGAGAGAGAGAGAGAGAGAGAGAGAGAGAGAGAGAGAGAGAGAGAGAGAGAGAGAGAGAGAGAGAGAGATCAAAAGAAAGAATAGAAAGGAAAGGCAAAGGAGAGGGGAGGGAAGTATAAAAGGAAAAAAACCAAAAAAAAAAAAAAGATGGGAATGTAATGGATAGAGCAGTAATGGAAAGAGACAAATAAAAGTTAGATTAGAAAGTGAGAGAAGGAGTGAAGAGAAGAGAGAGAGTGAGAGAGAAAAGAGAGAGAGAGAGAGAGAGAGAGAGAGAGAGAGAGTGTATGTTGAGTGAGATGTCAAAAGAAAGATTAGAAAGAGAGGCATAAAGGGAGGAAGATATGATAAAAAAGATTATTGTAATGGAAGTGCAGTATGAAAGAGACAGATTGTTAAAAAAACGAAAGAATTATTTAAGAGAGAGAGAGAGAGGGAGAAGAGAGAGAGAGAGAGAGAGAGAGAGAGAGAGAGAGAGAGAGAGAGAGAGAGAGAGAGAGAGAGAGAGAGAGATCAAAAGAAAGAATAGAAAGGAAAGGCAAAGGAGAGGGGAGGGAAGTATAAGAAAAAAAAGATTGGGAATGTAATGGATAGAGCAGTAATGGAAAGAGACAGATTAAAAGAAAGATTAGAAAGAGAGAGAGAGAGAGAGAGAGAGAGAGAGAGAGAGAGAGAGAGAGAGAGAGAGAGAGAGAGAGAGAGAGAGAGAGAGAGAGAGAGAGAGAGAGAGAGAGAGAGAGAGAGAGAGATCAAAAGAAAGAATAGAAAGGAAAGGCAAAGGAGAGGGGAGGGAAGTATAAGAAAAAAAAGATTGGGAATGTAATGGATAGAGCAGTAATGGAAAGAGACAGATTAAAAGAAAGATTAGAAAGAGAGAGAGAGAGAGAGAGAGAGAGAGAGAGAGAGAGAGAGAGAGAGAGAGAGAGAGAGAGAGAGAGAGAGAGAGAGAGAGAGAGATAGTAGAGATAGAGAGAGAGAGAAAA
>NW_028234428.1:36610384-36617562 GCF_977035675.1 Penaeus japonicus
CACCATCACCAGACAGATAAAAAAATAATAATATAAAGATGCAGAAAACTTACCATGGGCGGGTTTATGTTTTAAATGAAGAGTTTGTGTAAAACTTATTTCCAGCAGGATTTTGCTTTACCCTCGTAGCTCCTAATCGTTTTTATTGTTTTTATTGGCTGTCAATCTGCGCTGCGATTGGCTACTGAATTCTGACGTCATTTATACTTTTCTTTGTTTATTTTAATGAAGTTTTAATAAGGAAGGTTAAATTTTCATATCACTTAATGAAAAGGTAAACCATTAAATCAAATATAATATATCCATGATAGTATTTCAAATTCTTATTTTGTATACGAACTTATTTAAACCCTAATTTAAAGCTATGAAAAAAAAAAAAAATATTGCTACCTACCACAAGCGTCATCGACTGTCAATTGTTTACCGGACTAACACACGGATCAACATATAATTAATATAATTAATATATAATTAACGACCCCACCTGAGATAGGGAATAGTCGCCAGAGAGTAAATAGCCGATATATGCCTCGGGCTACCCCCCCCCCCCTCCCCCATTTCTAGTAGTAATTATAAGTGTTTGTTAAGTGGTTCTAGTACCTCAGCCTAATGGCACACTGAACTAGCTAGCGGCTTCCTTATCATTATCATTGTCGTTAACATTATCATTATCAATATAGTTATCGTTATCGTAATCATTAAGATTAATATCAACTTTATCATTATCATTATCCTTATCGTTGTCATTATTATCATCCCGATCATTACCAATAACTTTACCATTATGTTTGTAATCATTGTCATAATCATTATTTCTATCCCCCTCCTCCTCATCATCATTATCATTATCGTTATCATCATCTTCATCTTCATCATCATCATCATCATCACCATCACCATCACCACCACCACCACCACTATCATCCTCATCCTCATCATCACCATCACCATCACCATCACCATCACCATCATCATCATCACCATCACTATCATCGCATCCAAAGCCCCCTTAATTAATTAATCCTCATCCTTCTAAATCAGATAATCATTATAATCTTATTTACAATCACAATGTTCTTTTTTTTTTTTTTTTTTTTTTTTTTTTTTTTTTTTTTTTTTTTTTTTTAATTAATACGTCCTTCAGGAAACAAAAGCTAAGGAGGATAGGATGTCAAATTCCGTAAGAGGGAAATAAGAGGGAAAGAGGAGTAAGAGGGAAAGACATCACCTTTTTTCTTCTTCCTATTTTCACGGGTAGTCTCTCTCTCTCTCTCTCTTTTTTTTTTTTTTTTTTTTTTTTTTTTTTTTTTTTTTTTTCTTTGCCTTTAAGGCTAAAAAACTAAGCCGGAAATTGTGTGGTTGGTCGTGAGAACATATAACATAAGAACTTAAGTGTATGCTAAAATCGTTCTGGGGGAGGGGGGCGGTGTGGGAGGGGGGAGGGGGGCCGCTATTTAGTGTGGAGTTATTTATTTTTTGTTTTTGTTTTTGTTTTTTCCTGCTGTTGATATAAATGGAATTATTAAAGGAAATCACATCGCGAGACAATGACAGCAAAAAACAACACAACAACACAACAACAAAAAGTGTGTATCCATTGCAACGGAAAGCATCGACGGTAATAATTTGTCATGAATTATTTACATCACACTTATAATATCATCTTTTCCTTTTTTTCTAAGTGTTTACGTGCCATTCCATAATATAAAATGCATATATCTTTATATTTCTTTTTTTGTTTTTAATTCTTTATATATCTAATTAATATAACAAAAAAAAATTGCTTTCACTAACATTTTTAGATATTATAAGCAGTTATATTTCCATTTTATTTCCACTTTATACTATACGTTTTTTCTGTGCAACTTTAAACATTATTTCATATTTTAATAAGTCAATATTAATTTATAAAATAAAAAACTATTCGTTTTTTTTCCTTAAAATGTTAATTTCGTTATCATTTACATTCGTTAAAAATACAATATATATACTTTTTTGATAAACTCCTTCTTTTACTCTCCGTCTGTTTGGTCTATCATGTTGCCATAGCTCGCCAGCGCTCAGCAATAATCAATAGCAGATCTCTCAATACTATATCACAGCATACTATCTACGCACCCCCTAATCTCGATATTCTCCAACCCCTCGCGTTCTCTCCAATTTCCTACCACCTCTCGTTCCTCTCAATCTCCATCACCCGACTAGAGTCTCTCGATCTCTTCCTTACCTTTCACCATCTCGTATCTCTACTTCCATATCCCCCTCCCTCAACACTCGGTAGAGAAGCTCATGTTACATAACATATATATGTCTCCACATCGGAATAACCCCCTAAACCCTACACCATATCGTTCGGCATCCTCAATCTCAGCCTCCTCTCTCGCTCTTATCTCTCTCCCCCCCTCTCTCCGAACAAACTCATCGTTCTCCATCTTTATCCCCCCCTGCCACAACCACATCTCGTTCTCACTCTAATTCCCAATCATCCATCCCCCACTATAGTGATATCTTCAGTACTTCCCACAATCGGAATCCCATTTCCCACTCCAAATCCCACCTATAGTTATAGCCATCATCATGTCAACTACAAATCAAAAATATGTGAGGTTATATCGTATTAAAAAATAAACTATATATTATAACTCCTCCACATAGAATAAAGAAATAACTATATTATAGAGAGAAAAGAATAACTGCACCTATCGTTCTCCGTAATAAGAACAAACAAAACAACCTGAAAATATATGTATAGAATATTAATGACCAACGAAAACCAATTGTTCTCTATTCAATCTAAGAACTAACTACAACTCACAATATCAATATTTAGTAGTATGTTGTGTGATTTTTAAAGAATTTTGTATAAAAGAATGCCCATGATTGGATGAGATTCCACATATCCCTCATTTTGATTCTGACGGTTAAGCCAATAAATATAACGTTGACCAGTCGGGGGCCAGATGGAATGGCTATAAAGAAAAAATAATAAAAATGAATAGGTCACAAAAAAAAGAAGGGAAAAATGATGAAAGTGCGAATGAGAAAAAAAGTTAAGGAAGGTAGGGAAATTAATAAGATAATAGACGCATGAATTGGGAAAGATTCATGGAGATGTATGATAACAAACAACACTCCACACACACACACACTACACATCCACAACACACACATCTATGCATTATAATGTATATGTATAAGAAATAGTTAGTATAAATCAAACTAAATAAATAAAGACACACTCAAACACATTTATATATATAACAATTTATACATGCATATATATATATAATATATATAATATATATATATAGGATTTATAACTATAAGAAATATATATATAATATACTAATATATAATTATATATATATATGATTTACAACATATATGATTTATATATACAACATAATTAAGATATATACATATATATATTAAACATATATATATATATTATTTATATTATTAATATATGTTTTTTAGTATTATATATATATAATATATTATTATATATAATATAGGTTATATTATACGTAATATAATGTATATGTATATATACATACATATATATATAATATACATAGTTTATATATATATATATATATATATATATATATATATATAGATATATATATATATATAGAATATATGTATATATACATATTATATATACCTATAATATACATTATATATATATATATAAAATATATATATATAAATATATAATATATATATATATATGTATATATATATATATATATATATATATATATATATATATAATTTATAATTTATATATATATATATATATATAGTCTATATAGTAGGTATTATATATATACATATAATACATACAAACATATATATATATATATATATATTATATATATATATATATATACTATATATAACTATATATATAAATTTATGATTTGCAAAAAACACCTCTTTCGTGTTGATAAAATGCAGTTAAACCCACTATAACAGAATAGATTACCTGAAAATGAAGACGACAGATTCAAAGAACCATCAGGACCCATCCTTCAGGTCACACACACACACACTACACAACAACACACAACACACATATATATATAATATATATATATAATATATAGTATATATACTATTAAAATGCATTATAATCTATATATAAAAATATATATATATATATACAAATATGTTTATATATATATGATATACTATATATAATGTATAATACCTACCTACCTGACATGCATATAAATATATTTATATATATAATATAATATATATATATATTAAATTATAATATAAATATATATATATATATACATAATATATATTATAGATAATCCTACCTACCTACATGCATATATATATATAATATATAATATATAAGACATATAATATTTATATATATATATATATAATATATATATATATATACATATATTATCTATATACATAAACTTATATGTGTGTGTGTTTTCATATATATTATAGATATATATATATATATATAATATATATATAATATATATGTATATTCATATATGTATATACATAAAAATATTACATACATGCATATATTATATAAATATATATATATATAATATATTATATATAATATATATATATATTATATATATATATATATACACACACACACCCCACACACACACACACACACAACACACACACACATTAATATATATAGATATATATATATATATATATATATAATATGTAAAAAATATATACATATATATAAAATATACCCGACCTCAATTGACAGGCCCAACCCTGAATCCAAATACCACAACGGACCCGCAAAAGAATTGTCTAACCAGACGCCTTAAACAGCGTCATGGAAATTACCTATTTGCTCATAGCAGAGCAGTGATAGCAAAGTTTTACAGACAATTCCCGTGGGCACTCGGCAGCAATGAATCAGAAATTCAAGTCCCTAATCAGGTTATATACATATACATACATCTATGTATATATATATATATATATATATATATATATACATAATTTAATTTAAATAATATATCACAAAAAACTTTCTAATGCAATTCAGTAGTCCTCAGATCCTAGACTCTCCAGCGTTGCCAGATCAGATGAGTTCGGGAAAGACATGGCGGTTAACAGGGAGCCTCGCGTCATTCTCTGAAAAATATTCTCCCTTTTGGCAACAGTTCCCGTGAAAAGGGTTAGAGTTTCTCAACCCCGTTTGGTAACACTGATCGATCTTCGCCTAGGTCTGCGAAGATACTTGGAATTGGTAACATTTGATGGTAAAGTTAGCCTGATTTCGATTGATTATTAAGATATTTTTTAATTAAGATATTTTGAGGCATGGGAAAGTAACTAAGAAATGAAAAAAAAAAAAAAAATCGGGGAAGACTCATTTTAAGGCATGAGCAAATCATCAAGGAATACTTATTTGAAGCATGAAAATAAGTAATTAAGAAGTGCAAAAACAAACAGACAAACAAAAAAGAAACGGAAGAGAAGAAACACGTATTATTTGATTATTATTTGATTATATTAATTAACCTCGAGGGGAAAAGAGAGAGAGAGGGAGATAAATAGAAAGATGAAAAGATAGATAAATAGAAAGATCGGATACGATATAGATAATAGATAAGAGAAAAAAATTTAAACAAAAGCGGTAAGAGAAACGATATAGTTTATACTTATATATATATATATATATATATATATATATATGATATTATATATAAATTCTGTATTAATATATATATTATTATAATCGTTATAAATAATATATATATATATATATATATCTGGTCTAATTTAAATAATAACTATATCTATATATATATATATATCTATATATATATATATATAATAATATATAATAAATATATATATTATATATAGATTATATATATATAAGAAATATATATATATATCTATATAAATATATATTATATAATAATGGGGTGTGTGTGTGTGTGTGTGTGTTGTGGGTGTGTGTGTGTATATATTATAAATATAATTTTTATATATAGATATAATATATATATACTATATTAATATATATATACACACCACACACACACATCACACACACACAACCACACAAACACCAATATATTTATTTATATTATATATATATTATATATATATTTATATATTATATATTTATGAATTATAGGAAGCTATATTATATATGTATTATATATATATATATATAATTATTATATATATATTATATATATATATATAGAGAGAGAGAGAGAGAGAGAGAGAGAGAGAGAGAGAGAGATAGATAGATAGATAGATAGATAGATAGATAAACAGATAGATAGATAGACAGATAGATAGACTGATAGAGAGGGATAGATAGACAGATAGATAGACTGATAGAGAGGGATAGAGAGGGATAGAGAGAGAGAGAGACAGAGAGATGCAGAGAGAAATAGAGAGAGAGAGAGACAGAGAGAGAAATAGACAAAAAAGTGAAAGTAATCGAACACACAGACAGTTCACTTCAATTATGAAATACGTCACAAACCCCTACCCCCACCCCCACCCCCACACCCCACCCCACTGGCCTTCCAAGTGACAACTCAATGGTGATGAGTGCAAGAAATAAAAGTTATCATCATCTTCTCTTTAGGTGTGATGACTTAACCTTCAACAGTCCCTTCCTGATGACTGTTCTGAGAGATGACTGTGTGTCTTGTTCTCATGTTAGTGTTTTGGTGTCAGTGGTGAGAAATAATATAAATTATCATATTTTTGAGATTGTTGGCATCATCATTATTATTGGAGTGATTATGGGCATTCAAGATGAAGTGATGATAATGATGAGAAGGCTGGTAATGGTGTTCATGGTGGAAGCGATATGGTGATGATGAAGATGTGATTTAAATAATGATGATGATGATGAAGTAATGATTGTAACAATAGTGGTAGCGATATTGATAATGGTTGTTGTGGTAATGAGGATGAATATAATGATATTGATGATAACAACAGTGATCTTGCTAATAACAATGATAATGATGATAACAATTGCTACAGGAATGATGATAATGATATGATGATGATGATAATGATAATGAAAATAGTAATGATAGTAATGAAAACAATGAGGATAATAATGGTGACGATTATGATAATAACAATAAGGATGAAAATGATAATGATGATGATAATAGTAATCA
>NW_028234428.1:36622662-36627662 GCF_977035675.1 Penaeus japonicus
CTCAGTGTTAAAAACAGTTTACATTTAGTCTGACTAAGGCTCACATGTGGTTGGTTTTAATCTGCTTTTGTTTTTTTTTCTTTCTTCCTTTCTTTTTGTTTACTCACTAAACAATATCTGTTTATGTGTGTGTTCAGTAATCGTCTTCTATGTTTGTTGTTTTTCCTTCTCTTCACACTGCAACGGTCTTGCGAAAAAAACAAAAGGATACACAACACATAAACACAACACTGCATATACACACACATAGGACACACACACACACACACACACATATATTTATATATATTCTAATAATATATATATATATATATATTTATATATATATATATATATAGATATATATGTTATATAAAATATATAAATATATAATTTCATTTATATATGTATGTGTGTATGTATTTATATATATGTATATATATATATATATATATTAAAAATATATATATATATATATCATATATATATATATATATATATAATACAATATATATGTATATATATATATATATATATATATATATATATATATATGATATATATATATGCATATATATAATCTATATTATTAATATATATTATACATATATATATATATTTATATGTATAATTAACTATATGTGTGGATGTGTGTGTGTTTGGTGTTGTGTGTTGTGTGTGTGTGTGGTAAATAGATAGATAGGACCAATAATTTTATATCATCTTAACTCTAGCTATTATATATAGAAAGATAGAGGGAAAGGGGAACAAAGAAATATGAAATTATTAGATACATAATATTTGTTGACATCAGAGCTTCCCGTTGCAGTATTTAGCGAGAGAAAAGAAACACGTCTACCGATTTATTTATTTATATATACATATCCTTTGCATGTATATACATAATATATAGATAGATAGATACATAGACAGAGAAAGAGAGAGAGGGAGAGAGAGTATGTGTGTATGTATATGTATATGTATATATATTATATATATATAATATATATATATATATATATATATATATATATATATATATATATATATAATTCCCTTCTCCCTCCACTTCTCTCTCTCTAGCTCTCTCTCATTCTCCCTTACACACACACTCCCTCCACCCCTCTCCCTACCTCCCTCTCATCAAACCCTCCCTTATACACAGCGCTATCACAACCGACTTCCTCTCCACCAAAAGACGCGGGGGAAACAAAGCCAGTCCCTAGGTGTACATATATACAAGGCAGCGTTAAACAGCACGAAAATTCCCTTCTCGTTTAAGCGATTAGAACGGAACTAAGGATATCAAAGGAACTAATCGACCTCCGTTCCTCCTCGCCTTTTCCTGACACTGAACAACCCGCCTGTCGACGGTCGTTTGCTTTAGGTTTCTATAAGAGCGCGCGGTCCCTGGTGTGATCTGGTGGAGGCGCGGGAGGAAGGCGTGTTCCGCGGTTTGTTCTTGGCGGGTTTTTTATGGGAAATGCTGGTTGTGTTTTTTCGTCGGATTTTTGGTGGATTGTGGGTCTTTTTGGTTTGTTAGAGATGATGATTATAATGATGATGGTTATGGCAATTAAAGCTATAATGATGATAATGATAATAATGACAATAATGATGATGATAATGATGGTGATGACAATAAGGATAATAATGATGTTTATAGTGATGGTAATGACAATGAAAATAATAACGATAATAGCAATAATAGCAATAATGATGATAATAATAATAACATTAATGATGATAACAATAATAAGAATAATGATGATAATATCAATAATGATGATAATAACAATAATAAGAATAATGATGATAATAACAATAATGATGATAATAACAATAATAACAATAAGGAGGATAATAACAATAATAAGAATAATGATGATAACAATAATGATGATAATAACAATAATAATGATAATGACAATAATAACAATAATGATAATAACAATAATAACAATAATGACAACAATAACAATAATGACGATAATAATGATAGTAATAGTAATGATAATAATAATGACGATAATCAAAATGATAATAACCCCAACGGCAAAACAACAACAATAATAGCGATGATGATAATAATTGATAATGATAATAATATGATAATAATCGTCATCATGATAACAATAAGGATAATGATTACAATGATTACTTCTTCTTCTTCGTCTTCTTTTTTACAAAAAATCGTTCTTTTCATGAAAACCATATCCAAGCACCACTGGATTAAATTCTAGTCTTAATCCAGTTCCTAATTAGGGTCTAGGAAGATGTCTGATTCAGTTGTATAATATGTAATGGATAAAGAATTTCCTTTATTTTTTATTATTTTTTAAGTTATTTTTTTTTTATTATAGATTTTTAGGAGTCATCGGAAGTCTTTTTTTATACCATTGTCTTTGTTAATCTCATCATTATAATACTTTTTATCTTTTTTTTCTCTTTTTGCTACTATTATTGATATCATTATATTTATCATTATCATTATCCTTAAATATATATATTTTTTTATCTCTCTTCCCTCCTTTCATCTCTCAGTCCCGTTCTTCCTCTCTTTAGCCTGTTTCTTCTTATTCCCCTTTCGTTCCCCTTTTCTTCCCGATACTCCTAGTCCCTTCTCCTCCTTTAATCCCCCTTGCTCCTCCCTTATCTTCACCCCCACCTCCCCCTCCCCCACCCTCAATCCTTACCCCTTACCACTCTCCTCTCCTCCCCTCCCCCTCCCCCTCCCCCTCCCCCACCCTCAATCCTTACCCCATACCACCCTCCTCCCTTCCCCTCCCCTCCCCCACCCTCACCCCCACCTCTAACCTCAATCCTTACCCCCTCCCCCTCCCCCTCACTCTCAACCCCTCCCCCTCCCCCTCACCTCCCCCTCCCCCTTCCCCTCCCCTACCCTCAATCCTCCCCCTCCCCCACCCTCAATCCTCCCCCTCCCCCACCCTCAATCCTTCCCCCTTCCCCCTCCCCCTCCCCCTCCACACTCTACCACACACTCCCGCGCGCGCACCCGCGACGCGCGAGCGCCACCGCGAGCCCTCACCCTCAATCCTTCCCCCTGTCCCCCGCCCCAGAACACTAACCCCTCCCCACACACTCAAAGCCTTTAACCCCCCTTCACCCTCAATCCTTCAACCTCCCCCCTCTCCTCCCCCTCCCCCTCCGTTGCTCCTTTAGTGCCCTCTCATGTGTAATACGAGCGAACATTCCAGAGGCGGAAGTCATCCCCGTCGACCGTTCCTGATACGAGTGTTTCTCAGCCAAGTGGAGCCTCCCCCCCTTCAGATACCCCCCTATCTACCCCCCCTAAAACAACCCCAACCCCCCCACACGACCCAACAATCTACACACACACATGCACTCCTCCCTTCCTCCCCTTGCGCTCTGACACGTCCTTCCCTCTTCCTCTTCCTCTTACTCTCCGTTCCCTCCTTTTCCTTTCTTCCCTGCTCTGTTCTTCCTTCCCATACTTCTCATCTTTCTCCCTTCCCCCAGTTTCCTCTCCCTTTTCCCTCTATCCCTCTCTCACACACTTCCTCGTCCCTCCTCCTTCCTTCTCTCATCCTCCTTTCCCCTTCTTCTTTCCCTCCTCTGTCCTCTTCCTCCTCCCCTTTCCTCTCCCTTTTCACCCTTCCTCTCCACCCTCCTCCCTTATCCCCTCCTCCTTTCCTCTTCCTCCTCTCCTCCTCCCTTCATCCCTCCCCCTTATCCTCCCTCCTTCTTCCTTCTTCCTCTCTCTCTCTCTCTCTCTCTCTCTCTCTCTCTCTCTCTCTCTCTCTCTCTCTCTCTCTATTTCTCTATCTATCTTTCTATCTTCCTTACCCATACCTCCCCTTCTCTCTCGCTATCCTATCCTACCCCCTTTCCTTCCCCTCTCCATCTCTCCCCTTCCTCTCCCTCCCTCCCCCACTTTCACCCCCCTCCACCCTCACCTCCCCCTTCCTCGCCCTCTTCTATCCCCCCCCCCCCCCCACTTCGCCCTTCCCCTTCCCACCTCCATGCCCTCCAAAACAATCCCTTCTTTAAGGCTAAATTAACCGCGACTTCTCTGATTGCACTGCACCCGAATTCTTGTTAGATTTTTTGCTTGTCTTGCTTGCTATCAACTTACCTTGCTTATTTGTATTTCCGTTTACTAATGTTTTGTTATCTCTCTCTCTCTATCTCTGTCTATCTGCCTCTGTGTGCGTGTGTGCGTGTGTGTGTGTCTGTCTGTCTCTCCCTTTCTGTGTTCGTATCTCTCTCTCTTTCTCTGTCTGTCTCTCCCTTTCTCTGTCCGTCTCTCTCTCTCACGCTCTCTCTCTTCTTTCCTGGTTTTCGCCTCTCTCTGTCCGTCTCTCTCTCTCTCGATCTCCTCTCTCGATCCTCTCTCCTCTCCCTCCTCACTCATCTCTCCTCCTCATATATATATATATATTATATTATATATATATATATTATATATATATATATATATATGATTATATATATATATTTATATACATATATATATACATATATATATATATATACATACCATATATATATATATATATATATATATATAAAATATATATATATAAACAATACATATACATATATATATATATATATCATATAATATATATATATATATATATATATATAATATACATACCAGATAATATATTCCCCCCTTAAATTGCTGAATGTTTGTTCGAGGCGTATATTGATATCACTCTTGCAACGTGTCCTTTTCCAGGCATGTGATTTATCGCCTCAATCCCATCTCCCGTCGTCGATGCTTATTTATACGTTCCCTCTCGCTATCCTATCTATCTTTCTTATCTATTATTATGTGTTTTTGTCTGTCTGTCTGTCTGTCTGGCTACTACATATATGTATATTTGTATTATTTTCTGGATATCTGATCTATCTATTTTTTTTTTTTTCATCTCAACCTACCTGTCTACCTGTTATCTATTTAACACCTACTATCTATCTATCGATCTTTTGTATCCATCTATTTATCTATCTGTCTATTTATATGTTCACTG
>NW_028234428.1:36638647-36644082 GCF_977035675.1 Penaeus japonicus
ATGGAACAGGGTGAGGATGCACGGAACAGGGTGAGGATGCACGGAACAGGGTGAGGATGCACGGAACAGGGTGAGGATGCATGGAACAGGGCGAGGATGCACGGAACAGGGTGAGGATGCATGGAACAGGGTGAGGATGCACGGAACAGGGTGAGGATGCATGGAACAGGGCGAGGATGCATGGAACAGGGCGAGGATGCATGGAACAGGGCGAGGATGCATGGAACAGGGTGAGGATGCATGGAACAGGGTGAGGATGCACGGAACAGGGTGAGGATGCATGGAACAGGGTGAGGATGCATGGAACAGGGTGAGGATGCATGGAACAGGGTGAGGATGCATGGAACAGGGTGAGGATGCATGGAACAGGGTGAGGATGCATGGAACAGGGTGAGGATGCATGGAACAGGGTGAGGATGCATGGAACAGGGTGAGGATGCATGGAACAGGGTGAGGATGCATGGAACAGGGTGAGGATGCGTGGAACAGGGTGAGGATGCACGGAACAGGGTGAGGATGCACGGAACAGGGCGAGGATGCATGGAACAGGGCGAGGATGCATGGAACAGGGCGAGGATGCATGGAACAGGGCGAGGATGCATGGAACAGGGCGAGGATGCATGGAACAGGGCGAGGATGCATGGAACAGGGCGAGGATGCATGGAACAGGGCGAGGATGCACGGAACAGGGTGAGGATGTGCGGAACAGGGTGAGGATGCATGGAACAGGGCGAGGATGCACGGAACAGGGTGAGGATGCACGGAACAGGGTGAGGATGTGCGGAACAGGGTGAGGATGCATGGAACAGGGTGAGGATGCACGGAACAGGGTGAGGATGTGCGGAACAGGGTGAGGATGCATGGAACAGGGCGAGGATGCACGGAACAGGGTGAGGATGTGCGGAACAGGGTGAGGATGCATGGAACAGGGTGAGGATGCACGGAACAGGGTGAGGATGTGCGGAACAGGGTGAGGATGCATGGAACAGGGTGAGGATGTGCGGAACAGGGTGAGGATGCATGGAACAGGGCGAGGATGCACGGAACAGGGTGAGGATGTGCGGAACAGGGTGAGGATGCATGGAACAGGGCGAGGATGCACGGAACAGGGTGAGGATGCACGGAACAGGGTGAGGATGTGCGGAACAGGGTGAGGATGCATGGAACAGGGCGAGGATGCACGGAACAGGGTGAGGATGTGCGGAACAGGGTGAGGATGCATGGAACAGGGCGAGGATGCACGGAACAGGGTGAGGATGCACGGAACAGGGTGAGGATGTGCGGAACAGGGTGAGGATGCACGGAACAGGGTGAGGATGCACGGAACAGGGTGAGGATGTGCGGAACAGGGTGAGGATGCATGGAACAGGGTGAGGATGCACGGAACAGGGTGAGGATGCACGGAACAGGGTGAGGATGCATGGAACAGGGTGAGGATGCATGGAACAGGGCGAGGATGCACGGAACAGGGTGAGGATGTGCGGAACAGGGTGAGGATGCATGGAACAGGGTGAGGATGCATGGAACAGGGTGAGGATGCATGGAACAGGGTGAGGATGCACGGAACAGGGTGAGGATGCACGGAACAGGGTGAGGATGCACGGAACAGGGTGAGGATGCATGGAACAGGGCGAGGATGCACGGAACAGGGTGAGGATGCACGGAACAGGGTGAGGATGCACGGAACAGGGTGAGGATGCATGGAACAGGGTGAGGATGTGCGGAACAGGGTGAGGATGCATGGAACAGGGTGAGGATGCACGGAACAGGGTGAGGCTGCGTGGAACAGGGTGAGGATGCACGGAACAGGGTGAGGATGCATGGAACAGGGTGAGGATGCACGGAACAGGGTGAGGATGCACGGAACAGGGTGAGGATGCATGGAACAGGGCGAGGATGCACGGAACAGGGTGAGGATGCACGGAACAGGGTGAGGATGCACGGAACAGGGTGAGGATGCATGGAACAGGGTGAGGATGCATGGAACAGGGCGAGGATGCACGGAACAGGGTGAGGATGCATGGAACAGGGCGAGGATGCACGGAACAGGGTGAGGATGCACGGAACAGGGTGAGGATGCACGGAACAGGGTGAGGATGCATGGAACAGGGTGAGGATGCACGGAACAGGGTGAGGATGCATGGAACAGGGTGAGGATGCATGGAACAGGGTGAGGATGCACGGAACAGGGTGAGGATGCACGGAACAGGGTGAGGATGCATGGAACAGGGTGAGGATGCACGGAACAGGGTGAGGATGCACGGAACAGGGTGAGGATGCACGGAACAGGGTGAGGATGCATGGAACAGGGCGAGGATGCATGGAACAGGGCGAGGATGCATGGAACAGGGTGAGGATGCACGGAACAGGGGGAGGATGCACGGAACAGGGTGAGGATGCATGGAACAGGGCGAGGATGCATGGAACAGGGCGAGGATGCATGGAACAGGGTGAGGATGCACGGAACAGGGTGAGGATGCACGGAACAGGGTGAGGATGCACGGAACAGGGTGAGGATGCACGGAACAGGGTGAGGATGCACGGAACAGGGTGAGGATGCATGGAACAGGGTGAGGATGTGCGGAACAGGGTGAGGATGCATGGAACAGGGTGAGGATGCATGGAACAGGGTGAGGATGCACGGAACAGGGCGAGGATGCACGGAACAGGGTGAGGATGTGCGGAACAGGGTGAGGATGCACGGAACAGGGTGAGGATGCATGGAACAGGGCGAGGATGCACGGAACAGGGTGAGGATGCATGGAACAGGGTGAGGATGCACGGAACAGGGTGAGGATGCATGGAACAGGGTGAGGATGCATGGAACAGGGTGAGGATGCACGGAACAGGGCGAGGATGCACGGAACAGGGTGAGGATGTGCGGAACAGGGTGAGGATGCACGGAACAGGGCGAGGATGCATGGAACAGGGCGAGGATGCACGGAACAGGGTGAGGATGCACGGAACAGGGCGAGGATGCATGGAACAGGGCGAGGATGCATGGAACAGGGCGAGGATGCATGGAACAGGGTGAGGATGCACGGAACAGGGTGAGGATGCATGGAACAGGGCGAGGATGCACGGAACAGGGTGAGGATGCACGGAACAGGGTGAGGATGCACGGAACAGGGTGAGGATGCATGGAACAGGGCGAGGATGCACGGAACAGGGTGAGGATGCATGGAACAGGGTGAGGATGCACGGAACAGGGTGAGGATGCACGGAACAGGGTGAGGATGCATGGAACAGGGCGAGGATGCACGGAACAGGGTGAGGATGCACGGAACAGGGCGAGGATGCACGGAACAGGGTGACAAGGCAGAGGTTACAAGGTTGGGCTGCAGGTTACAGGAGTGGGTGCAGGTCTCAGGAACAGGACAGGTTGCAGGATGAGGACAGGAGCGAGAGGGGAGGGGAGGATCCCAACCTCACAGGAGGAAAAACCTGAAGAATCTTTCTGCTCGAAATTGCTGTTAAATGTAATGTTAAATGAGTGCAAAACAACCACCGTATCGGACCGAACCAGAAACTCTTACAGATTTGAACCAACTTATAATCCAGAGGCCTGTGCTGCCTTACTGCGTGACTGCCGACCGGAATGACCTTTGACCTCGAGTGGGGGACGTTATCTCCGAAGAGAACGCTCGTGAACCGCCAAACACGAGCAAGTGCCGAGGACACCTGTTAACTTTTCCCGAGGAAAGATTTTTCTGGTCTCGAACCCGGAAACCTCCGACGCTGGAACCAACCTGAAAAGAGAGTTAGAAGCTATGCCGAAAATACCACCGAGATCTAATTAATTAACTCGAAAATCGGGCCTTATATATCGCCAACTCTTCTATTATCATTCCTTTTGTCACTTTTACCTCGCTTTTCCCTTGATTTTCATTCCTAATTCTTTGAGTTTTTTATTCAGTCATCTTAATGATTGTAAGTAGAACTATTCACGGTATTTGCATTATCGTTAATAAGGATATTAAATGTAATTAATCCGTTTATGTTAAACAAATATTAGTTATTAGGTCAACTATAATATTGAAAAATATCCCGTCTATGATATGAAATTAATATATCAATATACAATTAATATCAATAAGTATTTAATAAATCAATCATTAGGTTATCACCGTTATCTAAACATAATTATACTTGACTACTGTTGATAAACGGAGTTTTAAAAGATTTAGGTTAATTATCATAAGAAAGAGAAGGAGAGAGAAAAAAGGATAAGATAAAAAGCCAAAGAAAACTAAACACATTGAAAAATACTATAGATTACTCACTGTCATTTTCGCTGATATTCTAATTAAGAGGAATATCAGTACATAATATCTAAACAATATCGTTTTCTCTCTCTCTCTCTCTCTCTCTCTCTCTCTCTCTCTCTCTCTCTCTCTCTCTCTCTCTCTCTCTCTCTCTCTCTCTCAGTCTCTCTCTTTCTCTACCTCTCATTCTTTCTCTCTCTCCTCCTCATCACACTGTCTCTTTCTGTCTTGCTCTCTCTCTCTCTCTCTCTATCTATCTCCCTATGAAAGACATTGAAATATTTAAAACTAAAATATAAAAAAAGTCAGACAAAGCAGAACAAACGGCGGGTCAGATTTCTACAGAGGCATAATCTGCATTATGCTGTTGCAAGCGACGGAATCAGCATCAATTGCGCTAGGCCAGACAGAACTTGCAATGGGAATTTGACAGAGAGAAATTATCCTTCACAAACATTGAGAGTTGTGTGGATAATTTGCATGACTGCTTCTCTGATACCTTATTGTTTCTAAATTATCTCTC
The DNA here is from genome assembly GCF_977035675.1 of Penaeus japonicus. Classification (NCBI taxonomy): domain Eukaryota; kingdom Metazoa; phylum Arthropoda; class Malacostraca; order Decapoda; family Penaeidae; genus Penaeus; species Penaeus japonicus. Next base: position 36,643,436 of record NW_028234428.1, read on the forward strand.
TCTCTCTCTCTCTCTCTTTCTCTCTCTTCATCTATCTATCTAACTATCTATCTATCTCACTCTCACTCTGATACCTTATTGTTTCTAAATTCTCTCTCTCTCTCTCTCTCGCTCTCTCTCTCTCTATCTATCTATCTATCTATCTCTATTTATCCATCTATCTAACTATCTATCTATCTATCTATCTATCTCACTCTCCCTCTCTCTCTTTCTCTCTAATTAGAGAGAGAGAGAGAGAGAAATAGAAAGATTGATAGATAGATAAATGGATAGAGAGGTAGACAGACAGATAGATATATAGATAGACAGACAGATGGATCGATAGATAGTTAGATAGTATCAATGATAATGGCAATAAAGTAATCGTGATGATGGAATAAAGAAAGGAAGAGAGAGAGAGAGAGAGAGAGAGAGAGAGAGAGAGAAAGACAGAGAGAGAGAGAGAGAGAGAGAGAGAGAGAGAGAGAGAGAGAGAGAGGGAGAGAGGGAGAGAGAGAGAGAGAGAGAGAGAGAGAGAGAGAGAGAGAGAGAGAGAGAGACAGAGAGGAAGAGAGAGAGAGGAAGAGAGAGAGAGAGATAGAGGAAGAGAGAGGGAGAGATAGAGAGAGGAACAGAGAGGGAAAGAGAATGAGAGAGAGAGAGAGAGA
>NW_028234428.1:36644182-36649182 GCF_977035675.1 Penaeus japonicus
GGTAAGAGAAAAGGAAGAAAGAATGCGATGGAAATTAGAAAGAGAAAGGGGAGGAACGAAAATGGCGGAGAGTATAAAAGAAGAGGATCCAGAGAATAAGATGATCTCGTTGGCGAAAGACAAATAAGAGAGATTAGAGAGACCATAACTGGTGAGTAAGATATCAGTTAGCGAGTTCAGTCACCCCCCCCCACCACACCACCGGGGCACACACATATTTGTAAGAATATAACACATATATATCAATTTAATGGCATATATAAATATATATATATATTAATATATATTATATATTATATATTTTTATATATATTATATATGTATACTATTTATGTATAATATATATATATACATATATATATATATATATATATATATATATATATATATATATATATATATATATACTATACATATAACTATCTATATATATATATTTATAAATATATTATATAAATATTATATATATATACATATACATATGACTATATTATATTTATATATATTCTATTACATTATATATATATATATATAAATTACATATATATATATATATATATATATATATATAAAATCTATATATACATATATTTATTTTATATATATATATATTATATATATAATGTGTGTGTGGTGTGTGGGTGTGTCGTGTGTGTGTGTGTGGTGTGTGTGTGTGTGTGCGTGTGTGTGTGTGTGTGTGTTGTGTGTGTATTTATATATATATTATATATATATATATATATATATATTATATATATATATATATCTATATATTCTATGTGTATAACAGATATAGATTATATATATATATATTATATATATATATATATAATTATTACATATATATATCCATATATATATATAGGAGGGATATATAAATCTACATATAACATTATTATATATATATATATATATATATATATATATATATATATATATATTACATATACATATATTATATATATATATATATATATATATATATTATAAAAGTTTAATATAAAATATATATATATATATACTATTCTACATATATATATATATTTATAAATAGATATAGATATAGATATAGATATATAAATATTATGTAAGCTTTATATATATATATGTATATATATATATATATATATATATATATATATATAATATATATATATATATATACAGTATATTGTTGTCTATATATATATCTATATATATTATATATATATCTATATATATATTTATTATATATATATATATATAATATATAATATACACATATATATATCATTCTATTGCAATGAATGATCATGTATTTCAAGTAATATCACATAATTTTATGTGATAAATTCATATAACGGTTTTCATAGCTTAGCTGGAAAGCCAAACTATAAATCAAAAGCAATTTCTCTTTTAGAGAAATGCTGTTTGAATATTTTCATTGTATAATATTGATATCTGTAGATAGAGTATCGTCAATGTGAAAAAACAACAATTTAAATACACTTTTTCAAAAAGAATCTTTTTCAGTTTCACTTGCACGACCTTTATTCTTATCCATTTACCCACATATTGATCTATTTCTAATAAATTCATATCTCTATCCACAGTTCATGCCTTTACACATTCAGTTCTGTCTCTCTCTCCTTTCCTCCCGTTGTATGTCTTCGTTAGCGTGCATGGCGTTCCAGGGCCGTGGCTATCATGTTTTTCACGCTGATTTCTCTCCCAAAAACAACTGCATTTGATATCGGACGTGATCCTTCATCACAAAAATTGTTTATTTTTTTAAGCGCTTGATTGATAGTATTTGTTTGCTAGACAAAAAGGAGTTACGTGATTATGAGTATTCGATGATTCGTTTTCTCTCTATCTCTCTCTCTCTTTCTCTTTTTTCTCTCTCTTTCTTCCTTTCTCTCTCTCTTTCTCTCTTTCTCTCTCTCTTTCTCTTTTTTCTCTCTTTTTCTCTCTCTCCCTCTCTCTCTCTCACTCTTTCTCTCTGTCTCTTTCTCTCTCTCTCTCTCTCTCTCTCTCTCTCTCTCTCTCTCTCATTTCTCTCTTTTCTCTCATCTCTCTATTTTCTCTCTTCTCTCTCTCTCCCTTTACTTTCTCTCTCTCTCTATCTTTCTCTCCGCCCTCTTTCTCTCTTTCTTTCTCTCTCTCTATCATCTATCTATCTATCTATCTATCTATCTTTCAATATTCACTTTAAACTCACTGATGCTGAGCCCTTCGAAATAATCCATCATTACATTCACAGTATATCAAAACCCATGCATTCGGATAAGCCTATATTTCGATATAGAGAACACGTGACCTTTTTAACAAAATATATACATTTTTTTATTCACTCTTCTTTTGCGCATCTTTCTTTCCTTTTTTGTGTCTTTTTCTCTCTTCTTCTTCACCTAAATCCACTCCTTTCACTCCTTCTCTCCTCTTCCCCACTACCTCCATTTCTCTCTTCCACCTCCTTTTCCTCTCTCCCAACTCCTTGTCCTCTCTCTCACCGCCTTTTCTCCTCACCCACTCATATTCCTCCTCCACCCACATCCTTTTCTCCTCCTCCATCTTCTTCTACTCACCTCCTTCTTCTACTCCATTTCGTCCTCAATTTCTCCTTCCCTATTCCGTCCTTCTTCTGTTCCTTTATTCTACTCCTTCTTCTCCTTCGCTTACTCCTTCACTGTTTCTTCTCATCTATTGGACCGAAATTTGCAGGAGTGAAGAGTCGAAGTCGACGGGAAATTTCCTCATTAAGGGAAGATACACCGCCGGGATCCCAAAAGAAGTAAACCTATCAGAGGAAAGCTCATCTGTTGTCTTTCGGCCGGAGGCTTAATGGGGCGGGAAGGCGTCGGCCCCGTTGATGTTTGTGTTTTAGTCATAGGAGGATCTCTAGTATTATAGGTTGACACACACACACACATATACATATATACTTTTATATATATATATATCTATATTATCTATATAATTATATATTTATATATATATATTATAATATATATTTAGATAGATCGATAGATAGTATACATATATATATATTTATATATTATATTTATTATATATATACAGATATTTAGGATAGATAGATTTATATATATATACTATATATATATAATATATATATATATATATCTAATACAATCTACATATACCTATATATCTAATATATATATATCTATATATATATATATCTATATATATTATATATATATGTAATTATTATTATATTTATATATATCAATATATATATATGTATACAGATATATGTATATATATCTATTTTATTATATATTTTATATATATATATATATTATGTGTATTTATATATATATATGTATATATTATATATATATATATTTATATATGTGTGTGTGTGTGTGTTTTTGTGTGTGCTGTGTGTGTGTTTTTGTGTGTGCTGTGTGTGTGTTTTTGTGTGTGTGCTGTGTGTGTGTAGTGTATGTGTGTCGTGTGTGCTGGTGTGGGTTTGGGTGTGTGTGTTATGTGTATTATGTGTGTGTGTGTGTGTGTGTGTGTATGTGTTGTGTGTGTGTGTACGTGTGTGTGTTGAGTATGTGTGTGTGTGTGTGATTGTGTGTGTGTGTGTGTTCGTCACCTGTAACCACTTAAGGCTGAAAAATGAGTATTTCCCTCCTCGGTGTGTGCCATCTGTAGAATGGTGGGAGAAGTACGGGAGTCAAACGCCATAGCGCCTGAGTGATTTTAGATTGCAAAGTGTTGTCTCTAGAATTCTACCAGTTGATGAAATGTCAGCACGGAGAAGTGGCATCAACTGTGCGTTTTAAATGAAGAAGTTGCTTTGATTATGTTTATTGTTTTTTTTTTTTTTTCTTCTTTTTATTATTTCAATGAAAAGATAAGGTTTTTCGTTGTTATAATTTGCCGTTAAAAAAATTCGTCAGCATTGGTGTCATTTATTTTTATTATTGTCTGAAAAATGTAGTCGTGCGTTTTGTTTGCCTTTTTTTATAGAATGAATACTGAATATCATTCTATCTTCATCTGCACGCTAACTTAAGAATGAAAAAATGTTCTTAGATGTAGGTTTGTTTTGTTTGCAATTGGGGACCGTTTTATTAACATAAAGCAGCTTGGAAGAAAAACGTGTCATTGTCTGGCTTTTTTATTCATTTTGACTTACAAGTAACACACTACGTGTGTTGTATATCAATATATATTATAAATATATATATATATATATATATATATAATAGGATATCTATATATATATATATATGTTGTTATATATATGTATAAATATATATATATATAAATATATAATATATATATATTTATATGTATACACACATCACACACACACACAACACACACACACACACACCACATATATATATATATATTTATATATATATATATATATATCTATATATATATATATATATATATATAGATTTATATTTATATATATATATATATATATATATATATATAAAAAAAAAAATTTTATATATATATATTTTTTAAATATATATTATTCCTGCGTGTTTTGTGTGTGTGTAATTATATATAAATTATATATATATATATATTATATATAGTTATATATCCTTATATATCTATATATATTTATATATTTATATATGTATATATATTTATATTATATATATATTTTTAAATATATATATATATGTATATATATGCTTTATATTTATCTCTATATATATATATATATATATCTATATTATATATGATATATATACATATGCATATTATCTATATACATATCTACATAGTTACATATATATATATCTATTATATATATATATAAATATATTTATAATTATAAAAATATTTATAAGTATGTGTGTGTGTGTGAGTGTGTGAGTGAGTGTGAGGGTGTGAGTGTGTTATGTATAATTTATGCATATATATATTGGTATAGATATTTATATATATATATATATATAATATCTATTATAAAAAATTAATAATATGATTATATATATATTATATATCTATATAAATATGAT
>NW_028234428.1:36654182-36667430 GCF_977035675.1 Penaeus japonicus
TTTTATACATCAAGTAAGATATATATACATTATAATTATAATACATATGTACTTATATATACAAATTTACATTATTATATATAACATAAATGTACCCATTTATACATACGTATAGATATATATACATATACATATAAATGTATGAATCACATAACACAAACACAGTAACGTGCACATCACAGATGTAATAAAACACTGCCACAATAAGAAAGGAAACACACCAAAATAAGATAATAAGATGATAATAGTAATGACAATGATAATAATGATAATAACGATAATGGTAATAATAGTAATAATGATAATAAATGATAATGATAAAGACGATTATAACAATAGTAATAATAATCATGATAGTAATAATGATAATGATGACAATAGTAATCACCGTAGTGAAATGATAATGATAGTATGATACTCATGATGCTGAAGATTCTAATGATAATGATGACAATATGGTGGAAAATGAAAATAATATTAATAATGAAAATTAATAGCGTTAGTAAAAACGGTACTCATAACAATAACAATGATACTGAAATATTATGATAATGTTGGGGGGAATGCGGTTGCAATAACAAAAATGATAATGATGACAATGATAATAGTACCAGTTAATAATGATAATAGAAACGATGATAATTAATGATAGTAACAATAATCATGATGATGATATTTATGAGATGTTAATGATGTGGTGAGTGATTCATGTGGGATGATGATTAAATAATAATGAAATAATAAAAATAATGATGTAAACATGATATTTCCTGATGTCATTAATTGTAATATGATGATATAAACAAATGATATCTTTAATGATGATAATAATGATCGACAGCAATGATATTATTAACAATGATACACGTAATGATGATAATGATTCCGATGTTACAGGTAATTACACAACAACATAAACAAAAAGGTAAACATATTAACATACACAAACATACATTAATGCTCACACATATATATATTTATATATATATTTATATTATCTATTAAATATATAAATGTTATATATATTTATTATATATATCTACTCCATACACAGACCAGCCTTACAATCATAAATGTGAAGGAGGGGGATGTCGTGTTAAGAAATGAATTATCATGACACTAGTGACATCAATGTGTTGATACAAAAATTCTGTATTTTCTGCCTATATATGTACTGATGTGATAATAAATTCATTATCATAATACAAAAACGATATTAAAGTGATTTCACCTGCAGTTTGGCAAGATGTAGTTCATGATACATATTGAACATGCTTGCTACTGCATTTTAGTGTGACCTATTGATTTTGAGTTGAGCGAGCAAAATATTGCTATTTCTCTATTTCGGGGATTAACTGCTCCATTATTTATGAAAGATCTTAACGGTACTATGCACTGTTAGAAATGACTGTTTGCTTTTTAAGCAATGCTCTCCTCTTGAATATGATAGGCATTTGTTGTTATTTATATCTGCAAAGTAATACTTTCGATGCATATACAATTTACAACGGAACGAATTCGATTCAATGAATATTTAAAACAAACCTAAATAACGACTGGGTGATATTGAAATAAAAGGAGAGTGGAGAAATAGGAACTGCTATTTTTATTTTGATAAATACGTTCTATGAATTTTTTACATTTTATCACGGCAAGACAGTCTATCTCTCTCTTTGTCTCTCTCTTACTCTCTCTATTCTCTCTCCTCTATCTATCTTTCTATCTGTGCCTCTCTCTATTTTTTTTCGAAAAAAAATAACAACGTTGAACGAGTATGGTTTGGTTGTTAGTAAATATGGTCAGATGATATCCGCTCACAAAAGAGCCAACAGGCAAATAAGGAAAGTCAACACTTTATATAGAGTGCTTTAAGTGTTTGTTCATATTTTGTTTGGCCTATAGGCGTCAAGGGAAATAGGTAATCTATAAACATTGTCAGTTTAACGACACTTTCCTTCTATGTTGCAATGTGACAGTGCCTTATTCGCGATCTTACAGCAAAGTACAAAGATAATGCAAAAAAGGTTCACCGCCTCAGCGACTGTTTCAAGAGTGGCCTTTTGTATGCTCGGTTCGTATCTGACTCTTTGAAAGGGAGAGGGACTTTGTATTCCAAGACGTAAGATCTACAGCAGAATATAAAAGAATTCTCAAGGTGTGGAAACAGAAAACTATCTACAAGGTAAGATTTTTGTTCGACTCTTGCATATATTTCAAAGATCTTCTTGCTTATAAAGTGCTTTCCGTTTTTTAAAAATCCTAGTTTAATTTGTTTTCAGAACTCAAAAGAACAGAAAATATCGAATCAGTCTTATTCATCGACACATTTCCAATAAAAAGATATAATTTCTTCTTTTGTTTGCATCTATAACAAAAAGGTCGTCACTGTTTTATCGACTGTTCTACACCAGTTGAAAGACAAACGCTTTTAAACATAGCTGCACTTAGCAAGAATGATATTCCATTTTGTTAATTACAGCCGCTCCTTCTGTTTCTAAATATAATCTTTCTCAGGTCCGGTACATGTTTCTCCTAAAACTGCTGCGCCCGCTCATTTAGTTATATGCTCGCTATTCAACGTCTCCATCGATATGCTTGAGGGGAAAAGGCTGTGTAGTGCGCTTATGCTGCTTCGCTGCGGCATTATTTTTCCGACTTAATTCATAATCAGTTGCACACTTTGAAAATTTTTAGAGCTGGTTACGGACTTGTTGTGACATGATGGCGACTCTGATTTGCCGTAATCGAAATATCCGTTGGAAGCCCCAAAGGTTTCTCTCACTCTCTCCCTCGCTGAAGCTCCCTCCTTGTTTACAATTACCGGTAATCCTGCAAATCAAAACTGATATTTAAAATCGTTTTCTCTTCTAAGTTAATATAAAGCTATTGTCTTTGAGTTAATACACTGGTGACCACGGCGTACCAAGCGAAACTAGATGTATAGATGATTAATATAAAATCGAAATCATCACTATATATAAAAAAAAAAAAAAAGAGATAGAGAGCGACGATAATATTAGCCGAATAACTTTTTTTCTTTTTTCTCTATTTTTTTAGTAGATCTGCTTACGAATGAAAAAAGGAGGTAAGCAGTAGAACTCGAGAGAAAAGAAGGAGGGTTAAGTAGAAACACAAGAGGTTATATATGAGGACTAATCGCGTACAATATTTCTCTTCTCTCGGGTTCTGATGTGAAATCCAAAGCATCGAGCGGCCGGTGGCCCATCCTAGTTCCCGATTCCCACTTTTCCTATAGTCTATCCAACTGAGAACGGCACTTCCGACCTGAAGCGTTACTTGCCGCCCGCGACACACTCGCAGTGTGGGCGTATGCTTCGTTACACAGAGAAGCACTCGTGAACAGCCAAACACGAGCAAGTCGCACTCAACCACCTGTTACTCCTTTATCTCTCTTTCTCTTTCTCTCTTTCTATCTACTCTCCTATATCTATACTTATATTCCTAAGATATTCTTATATATATATATATATATATATATATATTCGTAGCAGCAGAAGACGAGCTGGACGTGCTTGACACAAGTCCTTTAAATTTCATCCCAGGCCTGCCAGAGGCCTGTGGCGGGAAATAGATAGAGATTAGTGAAGTGTACAAAGCACTGAATGATCTAGAAAAAAAAATAGGAAAGGCAAAAAAAATAGAACACAATATTAGAACAATAACAACAACTGGACATGAAAACATAATTGGCCTCAAGGAGGGAGGGGACCGGTTCTAATCACCGCTTGGGTCACGCTTGTGTCTATGAACTGTCTTGTGGCCCAGCTGCTTCCAAGGTGACTTGATCAGCACTGCTAAATCATACTCTTCTGGGTTTAAACCTAAGGGAAAGTAAATGAAACTCTAACTCACGAAAAATGTTTAAAACCAATCGCCAAACAAAGCAATTTGTATGCCAAACTTGTGATAGGAAAAAATAAAAGCCACAAACGTGCAAAATACCTTAGCTGCACCTGAGCCTCGAAAAGACAATTATAAGCGTAAGTAAATTCGATGCGAGCTACCCTAATCAGGCCCATCCACTAATGACACTCTAAAAATAAATAAATCAAGGATATATACAGTTAAGACTGCAGCTGGTTTCTCGAGAACATCACTACTAAATTTATCATCACAGTCTTGTGAACCAGAATTACGAATAAGTTGTGACGATATATCTCAGAAAAACCGGCTCTTTTAAACATAATACTAATTAGAATGACCGAAAAACTTAGGGACTACAATCGGCGAAAACTGGATAGGTCAACGTAAAAACTAGAAAAGAGAGGAAAGGAAATGGCCCATCTACTGCGAACACTAAAAATCTAGATCCAACCAAAATGTGAGGGGGCAATGCTCACTAGAAAATACATATTACAGAAAATTTCTGAGATTAAAGGATCTCAGATTCACAATGCTTCGACGGAGATACCCAATTCACTGAATAGAGTAGTGAAATGTATCTGAATTAATCTTACGAGCAAAGAGGAAAAACACTTAAGAACAAAAATGCAAACTCCAGGATGCTGATGCTCGGAAACAGAAAAGCGCTTGTACAAGACACTAAACTATCGCTAAAAGTTCAGGTAAGAAGAAACTAAGGAAATCCACATAGTGAGCCAAGTAACCTACTACAGCAAAATCACGGAAGAAGCTAAAAACCAGTTTTTCTGATAGTAAGCAAAAATCAGAGAACACCCTCGCCGCGCACAAAAATATTCCAGACAAATAATATTTTCAGACATGAACAAAAAAAGAAGACTGAGGCTGCTAGAACCCCCCCAGGTCTTTTTAAAATTTAGCCACAATCAAAATAGTTGAAAAAAAAACCAAATGCAACACTAAAAGAGCTCACTGTAAAATATTGACTTCCTCTTAACACCAAATGATTACTATAGAAGCTTATAATGAATGTTAAAGATGTTTGTAGACTGTTTGTGCCCCCAAAAACAATACAGATCAACGCAGAATATCTAATACATGAGATAGAAGGTTATGTTAAGGATCACGTATAAAAATAAGGTTAAACTAATTGGCAAGAAAACATAAGAACAGGACTTCATGTCAAGAGAGAGAAAAGATTCAAAGCAGTAGATACACGGCTATTCGCGATAGATAAATTAAAACTCGTCTTACAGATAACCAAAAGGAAGGCGAAGAAAAAAAGAGCTGTGGTATAGCGTTCAAAAACAGCTCTGCATAATATTTGTTTCTTCTCATAACACAGTTAACGACGGCTCAACTCAGAAATTGCGGCACTCTTGAGAATAATGGACTTTCTTTGTTAATTGCTGTTGTTACGCGCGCCATTGGTATGATGATTCAAAGGAAATGGCTGAATTACACAAATCTGCATATAGCGAAAAGTCTATGTGTCCACACGCAACAGCTAAAAAACTAATATGAAGACTCCACATACACTTTTAGTCATCATAGTAACGTTCATGACTTTATCATTCAATGAAAAGCCTATTCATGAGCCACAGTAAGTCGACTATCTTACCAAAACTCAGTAGCTGGTCTCAGATGAATAACTACCAGCGATCTTTAACACAAATAAGCTCTCAATGCACAAGAATCCAAGCCTCAAGCCCCACTCGTGATAATCGTTGTGGACGCGCTCATCTTTGGAGAGGCGATTATCCCCAGCTACTGAAAGGGTAATTATTCCACATATTTACCGTAAGGAAACACAAGTGTCAGCCCAAAAAAACTTAAACAAGACCAGTAACATTGACATCCTCATTATACTAAAGATATCACAAGACCCATGCCAGCATTGAGAGAGATTGTATCGTTAGCAATCGAGCTTCTCTTGTGGCACAACACATACTCCTTACATTACCCCCCCTCATATTCTACAAACCGTTCAAAGCTCTATCCAGTATCGCGTTCTCCCTCTTCGACGATGCTCAATGCTGTACAAGGCCTGCCCACTCAACAGTAAACCTAAGAATGCTCACGCATCATATCGTATTGCATCAGATACTGCCAATGGCCAGACTACGCTTCAAACGCGTCTTAAATATAGCAGATCCAATTTTATTATATCCAAGACCGGCAATTCTTGCACACGATTGCGTGCTTTTCCTTGATTTCTCACCTGTCGTTAATTTTTTTCTTTCTTTATTCTCTATTTATTCGTTATCGCTCACGTTATTTTCTCTGCTCTGATTACAACACCGAACTCACATCAGGTCACGCACAAGCTTACATTCTCTCTAGACCTACCTTCACCTAAACTTGACGTTCTCAAGTATCGCACTAACCCCAGATTCGCCTCCCCCACACCCAGCTCTCAGGTTCCGTCCTTCCTTTTCCTTTCCCCTTTCCCCCTTCACCCCCTACCCTTGCCCCTTCCACCTTCCCCTTCACCCACTCGTATATTCCCGCCATTTTGGCCCCCCGACTTGTTCTCTCCCTTCTATAATCCCCACCCTCCCTTTCCCCTTCCTATTCCCCTCTTCCCCTTCTGTTCCGTTCCATTCCCCTCCTCCCCCTAGCACTTTTCTCTTTTCCCCCCTGCCCTTCCCCTGCGCCCCTTCCTCTCCCTTCCCCCTGCCCTCCGCCGATGATCATTAACGTTGACTTTGTCGGACAGCGGTCCGTGGCGGAAGAGAATGGGAGTGGGAATGCAATTTTTCTTTTTCTTTTTCTCTTTGTCTTCCTCTCTTGCCTCTTCCTTCTGTTATTATTATCGTTAGGCCTCATAGTCGTCTCTCTCCTTCTTCATTTTCGTTCTATTATTTCTCTATCTTGTTATTTTCATTGATATAATTATTATACAACAAGCATTATTATTCTCATCATCACTATATTTTTCTCCTTACGTCTTTATACATCTTCTGATTCTTCTCCGTTCACCTTTCCTTTCACGAGAGAGGCTTCCTTTTTGTTTTTCTTCCTCTTTATCGTTCTCAAAAAGTGAGAAAGGCTTTGGGAGAAAGTAATTTTGAAAAGTAGGAGGAGAGGAGTGATGTCAGGATGGAATTGTTCGTCTGTGGTTTATGGGCTTGTGCGGATGAATGTGATACTTGAATTCAATGCTATCATTATTATTATCATCCGTGATTTGATTTATTTGTGTTACTACAGTGATATGATATTATCATTTTATTATTATGTTTATGATCTTTTTTTCCAAATTTATTATCATTTTTTTTCATTTATTAGTGTTATAATTATTAACTTTATTTTTATCGTTATCTTCGTTGTTGTCAAACTATTACAATTATTATTATTCTGTTATTATACTATCATTCATCATAACGCATAATTTCCATTATAGTTATTTCTTTACTGATATGATTCTTATTATCATTGCCATTATAATTATCATTATTTGTTTCATCATTCTTTTTGCTATTTGTCCTTAACGTATTCACATTATTATCATGATTTATTTTTTCATTATTGTTATCATTGGCTTTATCATTTTTACTGCCATTATCATACTGACTGATACAAGAGCTGGGCAAGTTAATTAGATGCTGAATATCAGTAGAATAATATGGTAAATGATAACAATAATGACAATGATGTTACAGTTATTGAAAATGATGGTGATGATGATGGTGATGATAATGATAGTAATAATAATTATAATAATTAAAACAATAGTTATTATCATCATCACTATTACCAACATTATCATCATCATTATTACCATCATTATCATCATTATTATTACCATCATCATCATCAATACCATAATTATTATTATCATCGATAAGATGATAATAAAAATAGTGATAATAATCACAATCACAATGGTGTGGTGTTTTTAACTACGAAGTAGTAAACTAACAGTTATACTAATGATGTCAATGATGATGATAAGGATAAAACTTTATTTGATGAAAGTGGTAGTAGAATGAAGAAATTTTTGATAAATAAGATGTTCACTGTTTAAAGTAATAAAAAAAACAAAAAAAATAATGTACGAGGAAGAATAAATACATGAATAAGAATAGGAGAAAAAGGGTAAAACATACACAGAAAAGGAACACAAAGAAAAGTAAAAGGTGCTAAACAACAACACAAAAAAAGAAGGACTCCAAACAGCAAGAGAAAACAAGGACAATGGAAGGCGAACAGCATGCAGGAGAACCTTCGATTGCAATGGTAAAGTGGGTTCGTTTCCCCCGCATGTTGGTGGCGTATTGTGGTCTGATTCCTCTTCATTCATATTTCATTGTGTTTTATAAATTTCTATCTAATTGCATCAATTGATCATCCAATCAATTCTTGTCCACCACGATTGCAAATTCAGGAGGGATAACGTCCTTTTAAAAAGAATTACATAGTTTGGGCGGTTTTCCTTATTTTCCCTTCCCATCTCACTTGATTATTTGTTCTTTTCATGAATTAGTCTATTTTTTCTCTTCGTATTCCATTTGCTTCATCTTCGTGTTTTTATTACCCATTAATACCAGGGTTTCTTTTCTTCTTCCGGTCTTTCGTTCTTTCTTGTCTTTTCATTTTTCCGGGCATTTCGTTTTTTTCTGTCTTTTTGCATTCTTCTTCTTTATTCATTTTCCCCAATTCTTCATTTCTTTCTTTCAATTATAAGGATTCTTAAGATACAAAAAATCTTACTGAAAATGTTAATTAAAAAAGTTGAATATAACAATGACGCACTGACTAAAATCAGTCTTTTCCGAAGCATCCTCAGGGAAGTGAATTTCACATCCGCTTATGGCAAGAAAATATCCTGCAGGGAAGAGTAGGACGATACGCCCATAGACCAGAAATGCAATTCTTGGCATTCTATTTCCGGCGGTGAGTGGAGGACCTCGCGTGGCGCCGTCTCGTTTCCGCCGCTGTTGCTTGCATGACTTTTCCTTGTTGACGTTGTTTTCCTCCGAAGGTGAAAATGTGTCTGTGAGAAGGAGAAGTAACTGGAGAGGGGGGAAAATGAGCGAAAGAGAGAAATAGGAGAGAGAGAGAGAGAGAAGAGAGAGAAAGATAGTGAAAAAGATAGAGAAGAGAGCGAGAAAGGGAGAGGAGAGCAGAGGAGAGAGAGAGAGGCATGCCGATATTTAATATTTATATATTATTATAATTATATATATATTCTATATATATATATATATATATAATATATACAAAACATATATTATATATATAAATATATATACTATTAATATTATTATATATATGTATGTATGTATAATTTATATACATTATATATATAAACATATATAGATATATATATATATTATTTATTATATATATTTATATTTTTATATATATATACATATACGTATATTTATTTGTAATATATAAATACTAATAATAAATAACTAAATAGATATTTAATAAATATATATATATTATATATATATATATATTCTTGTATATATTTATGTATGTTTGTATGTATTTGGTGTGTGTGTGTGTGTGTGTATATATATAATATATATATATATATTATATATATATATATATATTATATATATATAATATATATTATTATAATATTATATAATATATAAAATATATACATAATAATATATATATATATATATCATATATATATATATCTTAAAAGATATATATTTTTATATAGGATAGATATATATATATACATATATCTATATAGATTAGATAGAGGAGAGAGAGAGAGATTGAAAAGTGAAGGGAGGGTGAGTACGAAGAAGGTCGAAAGGACTAGGAGAAAGAGAATGATATAAAGAAAGAGTGTTGGAGAAGGGAGAAGGAGAGTGACGACGAAAGGGTGAGAGAAAGTGTGGGGGAGGAGGGAGAGGGAAGGTGAAAGGGCGAACAAGAGTATGGAATGAGGTTAGTGGAAGTAGTAGGGGAGATAGGAGGTGGAGACAAAGCATCAATTGAAAAATAGGTGGAAAAGTAAAAATTTAGGGACAGATAGCGAGGCGAAAAAGTCGGGTCACAAGTCAATGTAGTGACAGATCGTTAAATCCAACGAAAATATGGCTATTACTCTACTTTTTTATGAAACTTAGTTTATAAATCCTATGGTGTACTCCTGTTGTTTAGTCGAGTATATTTCCGTGTTTCTATGGGTTGTGTGTATGGTGTGTGTGTGTGTGTATAGATAGATAGAATTTATATATATATAATATATTTATATAATATTTAATATAAATATATTTATATATATATTTTTTTCCCTTTTATATATCATATATATAAAAATATATAAATATATATTATTTTTTTTAGTATATTATATATATATGTTTTGTATGATATATAATTTTATTATATAATTTTTATATATAATATCTATAAATATATAAAATTTTTATTTATATTATCCCTTTATGTTATTATTGTATTTTTTTTAATATATATTTTAAAAAATATATATAAATTTATATATTTTTTTTAAAATTTATTTTTTTTATATATATATATATATTTTATGTAATATATACAAAATATATGTTATACATTTTCCATATTTGTATTTTTATTATTATATATATTTATATATATATATAAAAAGGGGGTATTAAAACATTTTATATTATATATTTTTTATAATATATTATGTATTTTAAAATCATATGAAAATTTTAATATATACATATATAATATATATTTATTTTTAATATTTATATATTATATAATATCTTTATAAGTATATATATATATATATATATATTTATATATAATTTTATATATATTTATATATATTTTATATATGTACGGTATGTGTGTGTAAAAAATATTTTATATATATTTTTTTTAATTATATATTTTTATAATATTTATTTATAGGGAAATATATCCGTACATATGGGTTTTGTTCGGAATGATAAAAAGGCGCCCCCCTCCCCCCTTTCCAAACCCGGGCTCCCTGAAACAACACCTGCGTTTACACTGCTTTTGAATGGGGGACTTCCCTCGCTTCCCTTCACAAATCCGTTTTTTTTTTGCATTTTCATGTAAAAAGAGAAAGAGAGAGGGGGGGGGGGGGGGAAAAAGGGCGATTTAAAAATTAAATTTTTTTTAAATCAGTTTCATGTAATGCTGGTTGCTTAGCCAGCAGAAAACCTTGATGCTGGCGTGTTTTCCGGGCCGTTTGGGCTGACGGGCGGCCGTTTGGGACGGCGGGTTTAAAGTGTCGCCCTTCCCTTTTTTGTCCCCTTTGGCCGTCTGCTTTTCCTTTAATTTTGCCCTCGGCTTTTCTCTCTCTCTCCCTCCGTCTCTCTTTTACGCTTTGTAATTTTTTTGCTTAAGCTGGGGGCATCGAGAGAGGAAGACGGGGGAAGGGGCCCGGTGCGGGGTTGTTAAGAACCAGCCCCTCTCGGGAAAACCAAAGAGGAAAAAAAGGGTTTTAAAAACCCCCTTGGGGTCAAAATTGTTTTCTCGACCCCTCGCCCATTCACGCGCCAAAGGTTGATTAGGGAAAGTAAATATAAAAATTTAATTTTCTACAGCCCCTGAGGGACTTCCTTTATATTTTTACCCAGTAAAAATGTTGAGTTTTGGGTTTAATTTTGGGGGCAGGGGATAGATATTTGGGTTTATATACATAGATGTTATGTATTTATAATATTTATTTATTTATATTTTATTTTAATTATTTTATTAATATATTTATTTATTTATATTTTGTATGGTGTGTGTGTGTTTGTTTTTTACAAACTGATATCTATATTTGTGTGGGGATATATATATATATATATTTATTTTATATATATTTATATTTATATAAAAATTTAATATTTATATATATATATTTTTTAATTTATTTTATATAATATATATTTTTATATTTATAAAATATATATTTTCACACAGACAAAAACCAACTTTTATTTTATATTATATTATATATTAAAATATATAATAAATATTTATATAAAATATGTATGTATGCTAATAACACATGCATACATACAAAAATATTATTTTATATAAAATATATATATATATATATTTATATATATGTTTATTTTATATACATATATATATCAAATTATCTATATAGTATATTTATATATTTTAATATTAAATTAAAAAATTATATATATAAAAAAGTATGTATGTATTTATGTATTTTATACATAATTTTAAAATATATATATTTTTATATAAATTATAAATATATATAAAATATAGATATAAAAACATTTATTATAATATATATATCTGTATAAAATTAATATATGTTATATAGTATATATATTTATATTATATAAAAATTAAAAAATTATAATTTTTATATATATATATATATTTAATATAAAAATTTTTAATTATAAATTGTAAAGTGAGTGTGTGGTGTTTGTGTGTGTGTGTGTTTATGTTTTAAAGTATATGTTACCAAATAAATCCAAATTAAATTAAATATATTTTCCAAGTTCAAGGGTTTTAAAATTTCAAGATTCGGGAAGGGCTTTCTAAAAATGTTCAGGCCCATAGGGTTTAAAAAGGGAATCAATTTTTTTTTTTCCTATATGGCAATCTTTTTGAATTTCAATGGGCATAAAAATTGCGGGGATGTCTTCCCACATAAAACCATCGGGCCCAATGGTTTCTATTTTGGATTTGATTAGAAAACCAAATTAAGGTTAAAACTTCGTCCTTTTTCCTTTCTGATGATTTTCTTTTCCTCTTCGGGACTGGTTCTTGTAAAACTCAGTGAAGTAAAGGGTCATCGGCACAATTATTATTCAAAATTTTTAAACAAAAAGAATGGGGGAAAGTTGGAGGGAAAACCGATTTCCAAAGAATTTTTCCTGATTTTTAAAATTTTTTTCCCGGGGTTTTAAAAGTTTTTAAAAATTTGGGGGGGTTTTTTTATTTTCCCTAATATATATATAATATATATATATTTATATATATTTTAATATATATATATATATATATAAAATTTTATATATATAATATTATTTATTTTCCCCATTTATTTTATTATATTATATTTTATATATATATATATAATATATATATTTTTTACTTATTTTATAAAAATTTAATAAAAATTTTTTATTAATTATATATATAATAAAAATATAATTTAGATATTTATATATATATAATATATATATTTCATATATTTTATATATATATTTTTTATTTTTTTATATTTTATTTTAATATTTTATACATTTTTTATACATATTTTAAAAAATATATAAAAAATATGTATATATATAAATATATATATATTATTTATACATTATTTTTTTTTTATATTTTTTATATTTATATATTAATTTTTATACATATATATATAAATATATATATATA
>NW_028234428.1:36667530-36678244 GCF_977035675.1 Penaeus japonicus
TTTTTTTTCTTTTTTTTTTTTTTTTCACCATCAAACTTTATCTTCCCCATTTCGAGTTGAATGAAAAAATCTTTTACCTTCCCTTCCCCCCCTACTCTCTCCCCCACCCCCTCCTTTTTACCCCCCCCTTACCCTCATTCCACCCTCCCCCCCATTCCCAAAAGCCCCACCCCTTTTCCCAAACCCCCCTTTTTCAACCACCTCCCCTTTTTACCTTTATTTCCGCCCCCCCCTTCCCCCCTTCCTTCCCCCTCCTTCTTTCTCCTTTCCTTCCCCCTACCCCCCTCCTTCCCCCCTCCTTTCCACCCTTATTCCACCCCCCCCCTTCCCCCTCCCTCCTCCTTCTTTCTCCTTTCCTTCCCCCTCCCCCCTCCTTCCCCCCTCCTTTCCACCCTTATTCCACGCCCCCCCTTCCCCCCTTTCCCTTCCCCCCCCCTTCTTTTTTTTCCTTTCCTTCCCCCCCCCCCCCTTCCCCCCCCCTTTCCACCCTTTCCCCCGCCCCCCCCCCTTTCCCCCCCCACCCTTTTTTTTTTTTTTTTTTCCCCTTTTTTTTCCCCTTTTTTTTCCCTTTTTTTTTTTTTTTTCCCCCCTTTCCCCCTTTTTTTTCCTTTCCTTTCCCCCCCCCCCCTTCCCTTTTTACCCCTACTTTCCCAAACCCCAACCCCAACCCCTAACCCCCCCCCCCCCCCCTAAGAAAACAAAAGGCGAGAGAGCAGTTAGCGACGCCAAGTCCTTAGTTCGATCCTTAATGTCGGTTCTTGATTTATGAATGAGCCAATTTGTCGTAGAAAAAGAGCGGCGTAGGAGTCATGGGAGGGAGGAGTTGGGGGGGTGGGGGGAAGGGGGGGTGGGGGTGGAATGGGGGTGGAGGGTGGGAGGGGAGGGGGGTTGGGGGATGGGATGGTGGAAGGGGAGGGGAGGGGGGTTGGGGGATGGGAGGGGTGGAAGGGGGGTGGGGGGATGGGAGGGTGGGGGGATGGGAGGATGGAAGGTGGAAGGGGGGTGGGGGGATGGGAGGGGGGAAGGTGGAAGGGGGGTGGGGGATGGGAGGGTGGAAGGGGGGGGGGGGATGGGAGGGGAGGGGAAATGGGGGGGGGGAAGGGGAGGGTGGAAGGGGGAATGGAAGGAGGGTGGAAAGGGGGGGGGAAAATAAAAAGGGTGGAGGGGGAAGGGGGGAAATGGAAAGGGAAAAAAGGTGGAAGGGAGGGAAGGAAGGGTAAAGATTAGGAGGGGAAAAGGGTTTAAAAAAAGGGGGGAAAGAAAGGGAAAAGAGGGGGGGAAGGGGGGCTTGGGGGGAAAGGAAAGGGGGGATGAGGGAGTAGAGAAAGAGAAATTATAGATGATAGATAAAAGATAAAAAATAAAAGTAGAAGGCCCCCGAAAGGAAAATTTAAATGAAAAAAGGAAAGGAAAAAGAGAGAGAAGAGAAGAGAGAGAAGGGGAGAGAGAGAGAGAGAGAGAGGGGAGGGAAAAGGGGAGACAGAAAGAGAGAAGGGGGAAAAGAAAGGAGAGAAAGAGAAAGAGAGAAGAAAAAGGACAAGAGAAAGAGAGAGAGGGAAAGCGGGGAAAAAAAGAAAGTTGAGAAAGTAGCAGGAACCCCTTATATAAAATTTAAAAAGGGCCCTTAACTCCCTAAGGACATTTCCCCAAGGGGATAGCGACTCCAAGGGATAACACAAATTTTTCGATGTACCTAAAAACCCCCCTCCCCCCCCCTCCCCGCCCCCACCCCCCCTCCGAACTAAAAACAAAATTTCCGGGTTTTTGTTTTGTCGGGAAGGGGGGGCGGGTAGGGGGGTGGGCAAAAGGGTTCAAAAAGGTGTGGGGGGGACGGTAAGGAGGGTCTCTAATTCTTTTGAATTTTTTATTAAAGTTGATCATGACGCACTATTTCTTTTATTTTTATATATATAAAAATATTATTATATAAATATAAATAAAAATATAAATTAAAATATATATTAAATATATAAAATGTTTCTTTTTCTACAAATATTTCCCCGACCAACTTAAAACAAAGTATTTTACTTTTTATTTTTTTTGCATTTTTTTTACGATATTTTTCTTAAGTAATATCGTATAAGATTTAAATTTTAGAAAACTAAACGAGGTTTTTTATTTCTTCGACACTAATTCCTGGCATCTTTGAGGGATTGAAATTTCAAAACCTTTTTTAGGTTATTTCAAGAACAAGTTATCTGTCAATCACCCCATTTTTGCTAAAAATATTATCACAAAACAAATCCTCCCCAAACTTTTTACTTTTCACTGGGTAGCGTTCTTTTTATGAATTTTTTTTAATTCCGCGCTATTTTCTACCTTTCCCCCTCTCTTTTCTTTGTTTTTTCCCCTTTTCCCCCTTTAAATTTCCCCCCTCAAAAATTATTCTCTCTCTCCTTTTTTTTTCTCTCTTCTCCTTTATTTCCCCCATCTATATATTTTTTTTTCTCTCTCCCCCTCTTCCTCTCTCTCTCTCTGTTTCTCTCTCAAAATATATATATCCCCTTCTCTCCTTTTCTTTCTCTCCTCCTCTCTCCCCTTATATATAACATTTCTCTCTCTCTCTCCCTCTCTCTCTCTCTCCCTCTTTTCTTTTTTTCTTCTTTCTTAAAATTTTTCTCTCTATATATCATTTTCTCTCTCTCTCTCTCTATCTATCTATCTTTTCCTCTCTTTTTCTCTCCTCCTCCTCCCTCCCCCTTCTCCCCTTTCCCCCCTTTCCCTTTTTGTTCATCCCTTCTCTCCCCTTTTTTTCTTTCCCTTTTTTCTTATTTCTCTTTCTAAGCCTCCCCACTCGGGTTTAAATCTTTTTTCCCCCCCCCCTCAAACTTCCCCCCCCCAATTTTTTTCTTCCTCCCTTCCATTTCCCCCTTTCCCCCCAATCCCCCGTTTTCTAAATTTCCCTTTAGTCCCTTCTTTTGGGGCCCCCTCCCCCTTTCGCTTCCCCCCTCCTTCCCCCCTTCCTCCTCCTCCATCTTCCCCCCCCCCCCCCCAGCCTTATCACGACATCCACCTTTCTCCTTCCTTTTCTTCGCCCTCTCCTACTCCCCTGCTTTGCTCTCTCCTTCGGCCTTCTCCCTTCGCCTCTGCCTCCCCCACGCCCTCGGGAGCAGTAATACCTCCTTTTCCTTTTCCCTCGCTTTTTTCCTTCCACGTTTTTTCCCCGGGCCCTTCCCCTCCACCCCTTCACCCGCCTTCGAAACTTAAAAACTTCCTTTTCCCCCCCCTTCCCTCTTCTTTTTCCTTCGCTCTTTCCCGATTTCCCTCCCCCTTTTTTTCCCCCAAAACATCCTCCCGCCCTCAAGAGCGCCAGCACCCCCCTTTTTCCCTCTTTTTTTTCCTTCATCCTCTTCCTCCCCCCTTTCTGCCCCCCAATCCCGCGGCCCAAATGAAAAGGCAGGGCCCCGACGCCATGATTCCGAGAAATTGTAAGTCGAAAACTCAGTCCAAAAATTTCCATAAAAGCGCCTTGTTTTCAGGGTTTGGGGGCGGGGATCTCCCCCCACGCGCTTTTTTTTTCCCGGAAAAAGGGCCCATTGTTGGGGAAAGGGGAGGGGGGGGCGGGAAATCTGAAAAAGGATTTATGCCCGGTGGGGGGGCTTTTTTGGCGCTGCGAACTGTAACTTTTTTTTTATTTTTTTGGGTTTTAAAACATTAAAGGGCGCCCCAGGGGAGTCACCCCAAAATTCAAACAAAATGGATAAGGGCATTGGAAAATTTCTGCCTCGAAAGGGCCCCCGTTTGGAGTTTTCCCCCGTCTTTGGAATATCCTGTTGATGGTCCCATTTTTTCCTTTTGGGCCTTTCGAAATTCTCCTTTTTTTTTTTTTTGTTTTTTGTTTTCACATGGGCCGTTTGGGGACAGCAAAGGCGACGAAGAACCCCGGGCCGGGGCCCAGGGGAAAAAGGGTTAATGAGATTCGACTTCCCGGGTGCAACACGGGCACTTGGGCAAGCTATCGGGGGCGTCTCAGCCAAAAACCCCTCCCTTCATTCAGTCTACTCAAAGCGTCGCACGGAAGAAAGACTTTGATAAATGTGCTTCCCCTTCACACCTCTCTCTCGATCGCTTTTTTCCCTTCCTCAATCTCTCTTTTTCTTCCTCCCGCCCCCCCCCCCCCCCCCTCTCTCCTCCTTTCTCGTTTTTTCTCTATTTCACACCCTCCTCCATTTGCTCCCCCTCCTCTCTCCTCTCTCCTTCCCCCCCCCTCTTTCTCTCCTCTCTCTTACTCTCCCCTACCTCTCCCCCTTTTCTTTTTCCCCCCCCCCCGCCCTTTACTCTTTATCCTCCCTCCTTCCTTTTCCCCCCCCCCTCTCTCTTTTCTCTCTTTCCTCTCTCCCCCACTCCCCCCTTCCCCCCCCTAACCCCCCCCTTCTCTCCTAATTTGTTCTCACCCCCCCCCTTCAATCTCCTCGTCGTTTTTAAAAACCCCTTTTTTCTTCTCCCTCCCCCCCCCCCCCCCCTCCCCCCCCCCCCCCCCCCCCCCCTCATAATCACCCTCCCTCCCCTCCTCCCCATTCAGTCCTCATCATTTGCCTCGCTTTCATACACATTTTTTATTTAATTTTTTTGTGTGCGTGGGGGGAGGGGCGCGGGCGTCCCCATGTCATGTTTTTGTGTACCCGGGGTTAGGGATGGGGTTTGTGTGGACATGTATTAGTTTTTTAAAATAATATTATAATATATATAATAATATATATAATAAAATATATTATATAAATATATAATTTTATATATGTATAAATATAAATTTTATATTTTTATATTATAATATATATATATATTTAAAAATAATAAAAAAACAGACCGACAGAGAGAGAAAATGCATATTTTGTCCTATATAAATTAAAATTTATATAATATATAATTTAAATATATTATAACATATATAAAATACCCACATGTTTAAAAATATATATATATATAAATTATAATATATAAAATTTAAAATATATATATATAAATAAAATAAAAAAAACAAAATATATATATACCACATGTATATATATTTTATATATATATATATATATATATTTAATATATAATATTAAAATACATAAATTATATTTTATATTATTTTATATAAAATTTTAAAAATATAAAAATATATATATAAAATACATTTTGTATAATAGATTTCCGATAAAATATATATATATATAAAATAATAAAAACAATTTTTATTATATATATATATATAAAATATAAAAACCCACACCCACACATATGCACGAATACATATAATATATATCTATTTTATCTGCCCATTTTAAAAGACATTTATATTTTATTAAAAATATAATAATATAAGTTTATAAATAAAATATATATAAAATTTTATATATAATATATTTTATATATATTTTATAAGTATGTACAACACACACACACACACACACACACACACCCCTTTCTATGTATATATGCATATATATTTTCCCAAATATTAATATATAAAATTTTATATATATATAATATATAAATATATATACATAATATATACATATATATATATTTCATATATATACCTATATATTTCATACATATATAAACATTTTAAAAATTTTAATATATAATATATATATAAAAAATATTTATAAATTAAAGTTTTGTAATATATATATATATATTTTATATATATAAATTTTCATATGTATAAAACAAAAATATATATATATATATAATATATATATATATTAAAATTTTAAAAAAATAAAAAAGTATATAATTGTTAATATATTATGTATAATTTTTAAAATAAAATATATATACAAATAATATATATATATATAAAATATATTTTATATATATATAATATAAAATGTTTGTATATATTTTATAAAAATTATATAAAAATATAATATTAAAAGGGCCTATAAAACCCTTTTAAAATATATATATTATATATAATATATAAAAATATATTACATAAAATGCATAAAAGAACACACACACACACATTTTGGGTGTGGGGTGTGGGTGGGGTTTGTGTGGGGTGTGATGCGTGTGTCTGTTTGTTTGTATCTACCATACTCCATTCACACCCCCAACCCCCCAGATGGGGGTTAGGTACGGCGGGAAAATCCCACCAAACCCCCAAAACGTCACCCCCATATTTTTCCCCTCCCCCCCCCCCCACCCCCATAAACCTTTACCTACCCCCCCACCTCACCCCTGAAAACCCCAATCAACCACCCCCCCCGTCCAAAAAAGGCGGGCATTTTCGCGGGCGTGAGGGGGGGGGGGGGAAGGGAAAGGGAAAGGAAGAAAATGGAGGAAGGGGGGAAAGGTGGGGCAGAGGAACAAGGGAAAGAGGGAGGGGAAAAGGGAAGGGAAGGAGGGGGGGGAGGAAAAAGAGAAAGGGAAAAACCGGGAAGGGAGGGAGGGAAAAGGGGAAAGGGAAGGGAAAAAGAAGGGGGAAGGGAAAGGGGGGAGGGAGGGAAGGAAAAAAAAGGGAAAGGGAAGGGGGGAAAAGGGGGAAGGAAGCGGGAAAAAGGAGGGGGGGGAGAAAAAAAAAAAGGGAAAGAAGGAAAGAAAAAGAAGGGAAATGGGAGGGGAAAGGAAGGAAGGAAGGAGGGGGGGGGAAAGGGGGAAGAAACAGGGAGGGAGGGGGGGAAAAGGGGGGAAGGAAGGAGGGAGGGGGGGAGGGAATGGAGGGGGGGGGAGGGAGTTATATGAAAGTATATAATATAAAAAAAATATATATAAAAAAAATAAATTTATATTAATAATGTATAGGGGGAAATGGGGGGGGGGTTTTTTATATATACATATATGTATAAATATATATATTAATATATAAAAATAAATAATAATATAAAATTTTGTTTTTTAAAGGGGTGTATGTATTTAAAATTTATTATTTATATATGCATATAAGGTATATATATATAAATATATATAATATTATATAATATATAAATGTATATATAAAAAAATACATATATATGAAAATAATAAAATATTAATTTAAAAAATATATAAATATACAGTTTTAAATTTTATATAAAGTAAATATAAAAATTTAATAATATAAAATATTTTAATTAAATATATTATATAATATATATACAAAACATACATATATAAAAAAATTTTATAAATCTTTTTAAAAATATATAAAAATTTTTAAATAAAACATAAAAACTTAATCAATAAAAAAAATAATCCCACATACACCAAAAGAGTGGATAAATAGATTTTTCCCTATGAATATACACAAAAATATTTAAAATAAAAAGATAGAAATTAATAGAAAGAATCTACACCCCCACCCCCCCACAGACACACACCCACACACACACACCCACACACACACACACACCCCACACGCATACAAATGCACCCCACAGCCCACACACCACACAAACACAAACACACAAATGCAACATTTCTTCTTATTTTTTATTTTAAAAACCAACTTCTTTTTATGTCAATTAAACCGGGTTTTTTTTAATTTTTGCTAAAACAAACTTTTCGACTAATGGGAATTTTTAAAAAGGGTTTTTTAAATGTTTGGGAAAATTGCAAAATGCCACATCAGCTTTTTTTTTTTTTTTTTTTTTTTATAAATGTGCATTAGTTAGTAAAACTATCTTTTGTGTGAGGAAAGAAATCATTGTCTTAAGCAATAAAATTAGATCAATTTTTGCCAGATTGTACTAGTTAAAACCAGATAGGTATCCCTTTTTTACCAGTTGCTTTACTTTTTGGACCAAAAAAATGTATCCCTTTAAAAATTATGTTTGTTGTTTTTGATCAACTCTCGTGTTTTATCAAAAGAAGTAAAAAAAAACAAGAAAAGAAAAGATAAAAAAAAAAACACTTAAACATTCAGGAATAAATTACATTAGAGACAAAAACACGAGAACATAAAAACACAAACACCCAAAATCTAATCATCGCTTGCATATTATAATCTATTTAAATTTTCCCTTTTTTTTTGAAAAATTTCATTTAAAAAAAAACTTCTAAGTCAGGTTTTAAACACAAAATTTAATTTTTCCCCTTTTTAAACAATGTGGCTCATAAATTTGTGAAATTTCATTTAAACCATTATTTCATATTTATTTTCGTGGGGGACGGGGCAAAAAAGGGGGGAAAGGAGAGGGGGGGGGGGGGGGGGGGGGGGGGAAAGGGGGAAGGGGGAAGGGGGAGAGGGGGGGAGGGAAAGAGACTAGTATAAAAGGGGGTAGAACATTTTTTTGTTTTTTTTGTTGTTTTTTTCTCTGCTTATTTTTTTTTTTTTTTTTTTTATTATCAAATTCATTTTTTCCTTCCCCCCCAAAAACCCCTCCCATTTAAAAAAAACCCCACAAAACTCCAGACTAATCCCCCCCCAATAAAAAAAAAAAAAAAAAAACAGTGAAAAGAAAATAAAATCAACCCCCCGGCGATATAAACAAGCGAAAAAGCCCCAAAGAACTTCTTCATCAAAATAACACGGGAGTTTAAGAATGGGCCCATTGAAACCGGGGCGCCCAAGAGGCAGCTTGAAGGGGGCGATATGGGGTGGGGATCAAGAAAAAAAGGGGGGAGGGGCAAGAGCGAGAGAGCGAGAGAGAGAGAAAGGGGGAGGGATGGGAGAGAGAAGAGGAGAAGAGAAAGGGGAGAAGAGAGGAGAGAAGGAGAAAAGGAAAGGGGGGAGGGAAAAGGGAGAGAGGAGAGAGAGAGAAGAGAGGGGAGAGAGAGAGAGAAAAGGAGGAGAGAGAGAGGGAGAGAAAAAAGAGAGAGAAAAGAGAGAGAGAGAGAAGGGGAGAAGAGAGAGAGAAGAGAGAGAGAGAGAGAGAGAGAGAGAAGGGGAAAAGAGTGGAGAGAGAGAGGAGCGAGAGAAAGGGAAAAAAAAGAGGGGGGGAGAGGAATAAAAAGGGGAAGGGGAGGAGAAATAAAGAGGGGAAAAGGGAAGAGGGAAAAAAGAGGGGGGAAAGGAGGTTAAAAGGAACGGGGGGGAAGAGAAAATAGGAAAGGGAAAAGGGAAAAGGAGAGGATGAAAAAAGACGGAAAAAGGAAAGAAAAGGGGGTGAGGGAGAAAAGGGGGGAAGGGAAAGGGAAAGGGAAAAGGAGAGGGATAAAAAAAATAGAGAAAAGGGGGAGGAAATAGGGAAAGAGAGGAGGGGGAAGAGGGGAGGAAAAGGGGGGGAAAGGGAAAATGGGTGAAAAAGGATATTAGTGATATTTTTTTAATCGACCCCCGCTTCCCCCCCCCCCCCCAAAGAAGGGGTCTGGGGACCATTCATTCATAAGAAGAACGGACGAGTACAAAAAAGGGTTTTTTGAATTAGCAAGGGCGGCCCAACTTTGGGTGTTTCTGTTAAAGGGGTGAATGGGAAAGGCTTATTTCAAAACCGGGGGTCCCAAAATAAATATAATCCCTTATTATTCAAAAGCCAACTCGGCTGTTTTGGACCTCGGTGCAAGAAATTAAAAAATTTTATGCTTGTTTTTTGCCCCGGAATAAAGAACAAACAAATACCCCCCACATACACAAAAATCACGCGCCCCCCGGGCGAAAAGCATATACAAACCCCCGCAACAAACCCGGGTAAATATTTTTCAAAGAACAAGATTCCCTTAAAGGGAAAACCCAAACCCTAAATTCGGGCCCCAATTTTTAGATACGGGCAAACCCCCACAAACAATATTTCATTCCAAAAATTTAAATTCAACCCCGAAAGCTTCCCCCCCAAAACTGTCATCAGTATTGGGGCCCATTTATGGAGTTATCCCGAGACAAAACGGGTTTGCAGCCGCCGGCCCCCCGCGCCCCCCCCGGGGCCCCCCCCCCTTTCCCCTTTTTTCGTAAACGCGGGGCAAAAACCCGGGCGCCTTGAATGCACGAAAAAAACAAAAAAAACGGGGGGCTAAAAATGCACGGCCCCTTTCTGGATCCTATACAGCTTGGGGAATTAGCTATTTTAAAATGTAAAATTTTTAAAAAATTATTATAAATATATAAATAATTTTATATATGTAAAAATTATCATATTAAATACAAAAATACATTTTAAAAAATGTATATATATATGTAATATGTAAAAAATGTATATATGTAATATATAAAAATATATAAAAAATATAATATTTTTATAATATATTAAAAAATATATAAAAAGAAGAGAGAGAGAAAAGAGAGAGAGAGAGGGGAGAAAAATAAAAAAAAGAGAAAGGAAAGAGAAAGAGAGAGAAAAGAAAAAGAAAAACAAAGACCCCAGAGACAAAAATAAACGCATCTCGATGGCCTCAAAAAATGACTCACTTGAAAAAACGGAAATTCCCTTTCCCCGCGACCCGAGGGGGGGATGTCGGGCAAACATGGGTTTTTCATGTGTGCGGATGGGTGTAGGGGTTTCCCTTTTTTAGGTGTGTGGGGTGTGTGGTTTTGGGGGTGTGTGTGTGTGGTGGTGGGGTGTGGTGCGTGTGGGTGCGCGCGCATGTTTGAGCTTTTTGTGGGGATTTTGGGGGTGTGGAAAAAATTGGGAAAAAAAAAAAAAAAAAACAATTTTAAACTAGAGAATCCCAAAAAGGAAAATGTAACGTACCAGAATGGGGGAGATGAAAATAAGAGGGAAAACCGCAAGGGTTTACTATTTAAAACCAAAGAAAAAATGATGACAATAACAAAAAACAAAGAAAAAGTAGTTAAAGCAATGACAAAACAACAAGATTAACAAGAGGCAAGCAAAAAACAAAACAAAGAAAAACCTAAACGCCCATT
>NW_028234428.1:36678344-36694698 GCF_977035675.1 Penaeus japonicus
TATACTCACACCATTTATATAGATATATATATATATATAATATATATAAATATAAAAAATATACTATATATATATATATAAATATACAAACAAACATATAAGTATTGTAATGTATGTCAAAATATAACAATATATATATATATATATAAATATATAAATATATCTATATATAAAATATATATATATATTATACACACATACAAACACACACAACACACACATCACACACACACACATATATAAATATATATATATATATATATATCAATATAATATATATATATATATATTATATATATGTATATATATATATATCATATATAATATATATATAAATATAGTATATATATATATATATATATATATTATAAGACATATATATACACACACACACACACAAACACAGATACACATACACACACAAACACAGATACACATACACACACACACACAAACACAGATACACACACACACACACACAAACACATTATCACACACACAAACATACAGACACACACACATATATATATATAATCTATATATATATATCTATATATATCATATTAGCATTATTATATTATAAATATATATCTATATATATATATATATTAGAATCATATATATATAAATATATATCTATATATAAATTTCTATATATATTAACATAATACATCTATAAATAAATATATATATAAATATAATATAATATATATATATATAATATATATACATAATATATATAGATATATATATAGTATATATATATATATATATATATAAATATTATATATATATGTGTATATACCTACACACACATATATATATTATAAAAATATATATATTATATATATAAATATATAATATATATATATATATAAATATATATATATATTTGTATATGCATACATACATACATACCTCTAGATATATATAAATATATATATATATATATATATTATATATATATAAATATATATATATTATATATAAATATATATATATATATATCTATATTATATATATATAAATATATATATTCCATATATGTATATACATACAAATTCTATATATAATAAGTATAATATATATATAATATATATATATATATATATATATATATATATATAAAATAACTATATAAATAAATATAAAGCTATATAATATATTTTAATAAGCATACATTCATACATAAAAAATAAATTTAATATATATATAAATAATATATAAATATAGTATATATATATATAAAATATAAATATATATATATATATATATTATATATATATATAATACATATCTAAAATTATATATATATAACTATATATAATCGAATATAATATATATATTATATAAATACTATATATAATAAATATATATATAAACGAACATACACATAAAAATAACATGCACACATACATACATATGTATAAACTATATTTCATGTAATATACACATCTCTCTCTCTCTCTCTCTTTCTCTCTCTCTCTCAAACTCTTCCTACCCCTGTTTTTTCTCTCTCTCTCGATATTAATCCATCCTCCCCTTCATCCTCCTTTCTCTCTCTCACACCCCTCCTAGAAAAAAGAGAGACAGATTATAAAAAAGGAAAAACCAGAAGATGAATAATAGAAAGAAAACAAAATAAAGGAAAGAAAAAAAGAAAAATGAATAAAAAAAAGATAAAAAAAGGGAAAAGGTGTAATTCTTGCTCGCTGCAACTCTCCTTGCAAATCCAATCCAGAGCAACACTGAGTGACTTATGGTTTTTCCCACTGCCGCCCGACTTCCTCCCCCCCCACCCCTGCCACTTCCTCTTCCCCTCCTCCCCCTTGCAACTTCCTCTTCTCTCTCGCCCCCTTATTCACTGACCCTTCCCTCCCCATCCCCTTCCACTTCCTCTTTTACTTCCTCTCCCCCTTCTCCTCTGCCACTGCCCCTTTCTCCCCTCTCCTCTGCTTCTTCCCCCCACCCCCTGGCCACTGCCGTCTCTCCGCCCTTCTCCCTGCCACTGGCTCTCTCCCTTTTCCCTCTCCCTTTCCCCCCACTTCTATGCCACTCTTCATCCCCCCCTCTCTCTAACACTTCATCTTTCCTCCTTCCTATTGCCCCTTTCCCCCCCCCCCCCCCTCCCCCCCCCCTCCTTCTTTCCCCCCCCCCTCTCCGCGACTTCGCCCCTTCCCTCCCCTATCCAATTCCCCCTCTTTCCCCTCTTCACTACCCCCCACACCCCTAGCCCTTCCTGTCACTTCCCTCTCCCAGTATACCTCCTTAGCTAGCAACTAATTAATTACAGTTCGAAGGTGCTTCTAAAGCATAGGGGGATGGGGAAGGGATAAGGGGAGGGGGATGGGGATGGAGGACTTCAGGATTCAGTGAAGGGAGTATTATGTGGGGGGGGGGTTAGCTTGAGCATGTTATGGCATTGGTAAGAAATTACTGATAATGATGATTACTGATCATATGATAATTACTAGTCCATGATCACATTCATGCACTAATCAAGTAAGTTCGAGAAAGGAAAGTTTTGGTCATGGTATTCTATTAAGAACAATGAATTATAATTAATGTTAATTGATAACCATCACTCCAGCACAAGGCTTTTGGCTGAAAATTGGGGGTAGAAGGTAAGAGGGGGGAGGTCGAGGGGTTAACGATCGGGAATTATAAATTAGGAGGGAGGGGGAGTGGGGGTAAGGGGAGGTAGACTGTCTGCCTGTCATGTTATAAGTTGGTAAAATGAACGCGAATATGATGATATAAAAAAATCTTTTACGGATCATTATGATTAATACGTTGATATAGGAAATAATGTGATTATAACATTGATCCCAAAGACAATAACAGTGAAGCCAACCCCAATAGTGATAATTTAATTAATGATGAAAAGTAAAAGGATGGTATTAAAATCATGTAATAAGCTGATGAATATATTATATAAATTTCCCAAGGAGAATAAGAAAGAATTTAACTTCCATTCGCATATAAGAAATATATAATTTGTCTCGATATCATACAAGTTCCACACCCAACTTTCCCGTAGTGTAATCTGACAAAACAAAATGTAAACTATCAAGGCAATTATGTAAATAACAACAACAAAAATATTCTAGTGCCTCTTCAGAAATTGGTTTAAAGGTCAATACTGGGAACAAAAATCAATGTTTTAAATTTAGTTTGGGCTGACCACTAGAAGATAGTATAAACGCGGAGTTGCAACGACCGTAGATTTCTCACTTCTTTTTCTCTCTCTGTTTCTGTCCTGTTTGTTTCGCCTCCTCTCCCTGCATTTCATTTTCTTTCTTTCTGTCTATGTCCGTCTGTCTTACTCTCTCTTTCCACTCTTACTGCCTCTCTCTGATAATGGCCAAGGAAGACGCCAACATTGGTGATCCTAAAGAGGACAAAGGGGGAAACTAACATCTCTTTCCAGGACAAACAAGGCCTATCGAAAAAGGGGAGGAATAACTGGCACGATGATAAAAGGGCGAAAGGCAGTTATACAAAAAAAAAGGAAAAAAGAAAAAGAGCGAGAGAAGAGAGTAGAGAGAAAGAGTGAGAGAAGATAGTAGAAAGAGAGAGAGAGAGAGAGAGAGAGAGAGAGAGAGAGAGAGAGAGAGAGAGAGAGAGAGAGAGAGAGAGAAAGAGAGAGGAGAGAGAAAGGGGGAGAGAGAAAGAGGGAGTTAGAGAGAGAGAGAGAGAGAGAGAGAGAGAGAGAGAGAGAGAGAGAGGAGAGAAAGAGAGATAAAGAGAAAGAGAGAGAGAGAGAGAGAGAGAGGAGAGAGAAGAGAGAAGAGAGAAGAGAGAGTGTATGAGAGAGAGAGAGAGAGTGAGAGAGAAAGAGAGGAGAGAAAGAGAGTAAAGAGAGAAAGAGAAGAGAGAGAGAGAGAGAGAGAGAGAGTGAGAGAGAGAGAGAGAATAGAGAGAGAGAGAGAGAGAGAGAGAGAGAGAAGAGTAGAGGCGAGGAGAGAGGAGAGAGAGGAGAGAGTAAGAGAGAGAGGAGATGAGAGAGAGAAATATATATATAAATTTATATCTATATATATTATATATATACATATATATATATATATATATATATATATATTATATATATATAAATTATATTAAATATATGTATTAATATAACAAATATACATATATTTATATAGATATATATAAATAACTATATATATATTATATATATTTAAATATTCATAACATACATACATATATATATATATAAATATATATAAATATATATAATAAATATATATATATATGTATATATATATACATATATAATATAATAGATATATATAAATATAAAAATATATATATATATATATATCTATATATATAAATATAAATATACTTACAAAAAAAAATAAAATATAATATGTACATATATCTATATATATATATATAATATATAAATATAATATATATATATATAATATATAATATTAAATATATATATAAATGTTTGGTGTGTTTGTCTATGATGTATAAATAGATATATACTATATTATATAAAAAATATATATATAATATATATAAAAATTATAAATTGTGGTGTGTTTGTATTAAATGTATAATTTTTTCTATACACACACACACACACATACCCACACACACACACAACACACGACAACACACACACACAAATATATATATATTATATATAATATAATATAATAAATATATATATAAATATATATAATATCTAATATATAAATATAATATATATATATAGATAAATATATATATATTAAATATATATATATATATATATATATATAAATAATATATATAAATATATATTATTATATAATGTATATATTCACACACACACACAAATACGCAGATCCCATGGAAAATGGATTAAAAGCATACACTCAACAAAATAAAATGACACACAAACAAAAACAAACCAAATAAACAGACAACACGCAAGCAATTGCAATTTCACGAAACTGTAGCGAAGACACAACAATACTCATTATCACGCAACATCAAACAACAATTAGCCTTTATCTCTGTGCAATATGGAAGATGTCTAGCAACGGCAAATGCAATCTATCCTGTTGCAAATATATACGGCCGATAAGGCGAGAGAGTGCAAGCAAAGAAGTCAGGGCTCGAGTCAAGTTCCTCTGACTCTTCTTCAAGTTGACCTTCTCTCCTCGGGAGCTTTGCAAAGGGGAGGGAGGGGGGTAGGATCTGAGGACACACACACACACACATATGCATATACACACACACACACACACATACACTCTAACACACACACACACACACATACACACACTAACAAACACACACACATACACACACACAGGTACACTCTAACACACACACACACACACACATACACACACACACACACTAACAAACACAAACACACACACACACACACATACACTCTAACACACACACACACACGCACACACACACACAGACATCTCACCCGACACACGAACAGAAATACAAGTCAAGAGAAACTCGCCATTGGAGAGTGAAACGTTTATCAAGAGACGTTTGTCGGAAAAAAAAACGTTTGTTGATTAAACTGAACAGAAAAGTTTCGTCTTAAGGGAAACGTTTGTTCGATATTAAAACGTTTGCGAGACCGGATGACAGCAGCTTAATTGATTAATAAAGACACGCGAACGTAGAGGGAAAAGTTAAAGGAAAATCTGGAAAAGAAGGGGATAAATGAACAAAAGGAAAGGAAAGAAAAGATGAAATGTAAAGAAATGAACCAAAAGAAAAAGAAAATGAAAAGAGGGTAATGATGTTGAAGAGAACATGTATAACGATGGTGAATAATGGAGGGATAGAAAAAAAGAAAAAGGAAATGAGGGGAAAGTATAAATGAGGAGAAAGCAAAGAAGAAGAAAATAAAAGAGAAAGAGGAAGATAATAATGAAGAAACACAGATATGGGACGAAAAAGCGAAAGAGAAAATAAGTAGAAAACTATATTAAAGAAAAAGAGAAAGCGAGAAAGGAAAGAATAAAAAAGAACGAAAAAGAAGAATGAAAAGGATAAAGGGAGATGGACAGAGGAAGGGAAGACACTGGAAGAAGAGGAATAATGAAGAGGAAAATGAGGAGGAGAAAGAATAAGCAAGGAAAACATAGCATGGAAAAGTAAACAAAACCAAAAGTAAGAAAAGGAGAAGGAAAAAAGCTGAAGAAATAGGGAATGCAAAGTAGACAAAGAAGCAAAAGAGAATAAATCATAATCAGATAGAAGGTGAAGGAAGAGACTAAAAATAACAAAAGGTGAGAAGAAGAGAAAGAAAGAAAGAAAAAAACAATAAAGGAAGAAGAAGGAAAGGAAAGAGAGAAGGAGAGACAGAACCAGAAGAAAAAAAGAATCAAAGAAAGAGAAACGAAGAAGAAAGAAGGAAAGGAAAGAGAGAAGGCGAGAGAGAGACAATAGAAAAAAAAAGAAAAAAAAGGAAAAGAAAAGAAAAAAAAGAATGGAACCAGAAGGAGAGGAAGGAGAGAGAGGAAGAAAGAGAGGAAGAAAAACACAAGGGAAGAGAAAGTAAGAAAAGAAAAGAAAAGAAAAGAAAAGAATGAAGAAGACAGCAAAAAAACAAAAGAAAGAAACAAATGAAGATAAAGAAGAAATAAGGAAAGAAAAGAAAAGAAAAATATATATAAGGAAAACGAAAAATACCAGAGCGAAAGAGAGAGAGAAAAAAAAGGAAAGAGAAAAGGAAAAAACAACAAAACAAAATAAAGATAAAGAAGAATAAGGAAAGAAACGAGAAGAAAAATCTAAGAAAAGAAAGGAAAAAAAAAATTACAAGAGCGAAAGAGAGAAGATAGAAAAAACAAAAGAAAAAAACAAAAAAACAAAATAAAGATAAAAAAAAATAAGGAAAGAAGCGAGAAGAAAAATCTAAGAAAAGAAAGAAAAAAAATACAAGAGCGAAAGAGAGAAGATAGAAAAAAACAAAAAGAAAAAACAAAAACAAAACAAAGATAAAGAAGAACAAGGAAAGAAACGAAAAGAAAAATCTAAGAAAAGAAAGGAAAAAAAACAAGAGCGAAAGAGAGAAGAAGACAGAAAAAACAAAAAGAAAAAAAAAAAAAAAAAAAAAAAAAAAAAAAAAAAAAAGAAAAAGAAGAAGCAGGAAAGAAACGAGAAAAAAAAAATCTAAGAAAAGAAAGGAAAAAAAAAGAAAAAAAAAAAAAAACAAGAGCGAGAGAGCACAGCAGACGCTCCAAGAGGGAAGAAATCCCCGCCTCTCAACGACGCCAGGGAGGAAACACACCCCACCTGAGGATGATGTGTTTGTGATTCCAGAGCCAGACTAAATTTCCCCGAAATCCGATTACTTCTTGTCTTGTCGAATTCGCCTGAAAAGAGCCACTAGGGGAAGGGGGTGGGGGTAGGGGGTGGGGGTGGGGGTTGGGGTTGGGGGGGATCTTCATGTTTTCTTCAGGGGAGGCTTTTGTGGTAAATTAAGGGGGAGGGGGAGAAGGGGGGGGGGGAGAGAGAGGGTGAGAGGGAGAGGGAGAGAGAGAGAGAGAGACAGACAGACAGAGGGAGGGAGAGAGAGAGAGAGAGAGAGAGAGTGAAAGAGAGAGAGAGAGAGAGTGAAAGAGAGAGAGAAAGAGAGAGAGAAAGGGAGAGAGAAAGAGAGAAAGAGAGAGAAAGAGAGAGAGAAAGAGAGAGAGAAAGAGAGAGAGAAAGAGAGAGAGAAAGAGAGAAAGAGAGAGAAAGAGAGAGAGAAAGAGAGAAAGAAAGAGAGAGAGAAAGAGAGAGAGAAAGAGAGAAAGAAAGAGAGAGAGAGAGAGGGAGAGAGAAAGAGAGAGAGAAAAAGAGAGAGAAAGAGAGAAAGAAGAAGAAGAAGAAGAAAAAAAAAAAGCAAGAAGAAGGAAAGGAAAGAGAGGAGAGACAGAACCAGAAGAAGAAAAAATCAAAGAAAGAGAAACGAAGAAGAAAGAAGGAAAGGAAAGAGAGAAGGCGAGAGAGAGACAAAAGAAATAAAAAAGAGAAAAAAAGAGAAAAAAGGAAAAGAAAAGAAAAAAAAGAATGGAACCAGAAGGAGAGGAAGGAGAGAGAGGAAGAAAGAGAGGAAGAAAAACACAAGGGAAGAGAAAGTAAGAAAAGAAAAGAAAAGAAAAGAATGAAGAAGACAGAAAAAAAAACAAAAGAAAGAAACAAATGAAGATGAAGAAGAAATAAGGAAAGAAAATAAAATAAAAATTTATATATACTTGGAAAATGAAAATTACCAGAGCGAAAGATAGAAAAACAAAAGGAAAAAACAAAAAAACAAAACAAAATAAAGATAAAGAAGAATAAGGAAACAAGCGAGAAGAAAAATCTAAGAAAAGAAAGGAAAAAAAAACAAGAGCGAAAGAGAGAAGATAGAAAAAAAAGAAAAAACAAAACAAAAAAGAAAAAAGAAAAGAAAAAGAAGAATAAGGAAAGAACCGAGAAGAAAAATCTAAGAAAAGAAAGAAAAAAAATGCAAGAGCGAAAGAGAGAAGCTAGAAAAACAAAAACAAAAAACAAAAAACAAAATAAAGAAAAAGAAGAATAAGGAAAGAAACGAAAAGAAAAATCTAAGAAACGAAAGAAAGAAAAAAAAAGAAAAAAAAAAAACAAGAGCGAAAGAGAGAAGATAGAAAAAAAAAAAAAAGAAGAAGAACAAGGAAAGAAACGAGAAGAAAAATCTAAGAAAAGAAAGGAAAAAAAAAAAGATAAAACAAAAAAACACAAGAGCGAAAGGGCACAGCAGAGGCTCCAAGAGGGAAGAAATCCCCGCCTCTCAACGACGCCAGGGAGGAAACACACCCCACCTGAGGATGATGTGTTTGTGATTCCAGAGCCAGACTAAATTCCCCCGAAATCCGATTACTTCTTGACTTGTCGAATTCCCCTGAAAAGAGCCACTAGGGGAAGGGGGTGGGGGTATGGGGTGGGGGGGACCTTCATGTTTTCTTCAGGGGAGGCTTTTGTGGTAAATTAAAGGGGAGGGGGAGAAGGGGGAGAGAGAGAGGGTGAGAGGGAGAGGGAGGGAGGGAGAGAAAGGGAGAGGGAAAGAGAGAGAGAGAAAGAGAGAAAGAAGAAGAAAAAAAAAAGAAAAAAAAACAATAAAGGAAGAAGAAGGAAAGGAAAGAGAGAAGGAGAAACAGAACCAGAAAAAAAAAATCAAAGAAAGAGAAACGAAGAAGAAAGAAGGAAAGGAAAGAGAGAAGACGAGAAAGAGACAAAAGAAAAAAATAAATAAATAAATAAAAAGAAAAGAAAAGGAAAAAAAAAAAAAAATGGAACCAGAAGGAGAGGAAGGAGAGAGAGGAAGAAAGAGAGGAAGAAAAACACAAGGTAGGAGAAAGTAAAAAGAAAAAAGGAAAGAAAAGAGAGAAGAAGAAAAAAAAGAAACAAATGAATATAAAGAAGAAATAAGGAAAAAAAATGCATAAGGAAAATGAAAATTGCCAGAGCGAAAGATAGAAAAACAAAGGGAAAAAAACAAAAAACAAAATAAAAAAAAGAAGAATAAGGAAAGAAACGAAAAAAAAAGGAAAAAAAACAACCAAAAAAACAAGAGCGAAAGAGAGAAGATAAAAAAAAAAAAAAAAAAAAAAAAAAAAAAAAAAAAAAGAAAAAGAAGAATAAGAAAAGAAGCGAAAAGAAAAATCTAAGAAAAGAAAGGAAAAAAAAGAAAAAAATACAAGAGCGAAAGAGAGAAGAAGACAGAAAAACAAAAAGAAAAAAAAAACAAAAAACAAAACAAAGAAAAAGAAGAACAAGGAAAGAAACGAGAAGAAAAATCTAAGAAAAGAAAGAAAAAAAAAAAGGAAAAAAAAAAAACAAGAGCGAAAGAGCCCAGCAGAGGCTCCAAGAGGGAAGAAATCCCCGCCTCTCAACGACGCCAGGGAGGAAACACACCCCACCTGAGGATGATGTGTTTGTGATTCCAGAGCCAGACTAAATTCCCCCGAAATCCGATTACTTCTTGACTTGTCGAATTCACCTGAAAAGAGCCACTAGGGGAAGGGGGTGGGGGTAGGGGTGGGGATGGGGGGACCTTCATGTTTTCTTCAGGGGAGGCTTTTGTGGTATATTAAGGGGGAGGGGGAGAAGGGGGGGTGAGAGAGGGTGAGAGGGAGGGAGGGAGGGAGGGAGGGAGGGAGAGAGAGAGAGAGGGAGAGAGATAGAGAGAGAGAAAGGGAGAGAGAACGAGAGAAAGAAGAAGAAGAAGAAAAAAAAAACAATAAAGGAAGAAGGAAAGGAAAGAGAGAAGGAGAGACAGAACCAGAAAAAAAAAAATCAAAGAAAGAGAAACGAAGAAGAAAGAAGGAAATGAAAGAGAGAAGGCGAGAGAGAAACGAAAGAAAAAAGGAAAAGGAAAATAAAAGGAAAAAAATAATGGAACCAGAAGGAGAGGGAGGAGAAAGAGGAAGAAAGAGAGGAAGAAAAACACAAGGGAAGAGAAACTAAGAAAAGAAACGAAAAGAATGAAGAAGACAGACAACAAACAAAAGAAAGAAACAAATGAAGATAAAGAAGACATAAGGAAAGACAAGAAAAGAAAAATATATATAAGAAAAACGAAAATTACCAGAGCGAAAGATAGAAAAACAAAAGGAAAAAAAAAAAATAAAACAAAGATAAAGAAGAATAAGGAAAGAACCGAGAAGAAAAATCTAAGAAAAGAAAGAGAAAAAAAGGAAAAAAAAAACAAGAGCGAAAGGGCACAGCAGACGCTCCAAGGGGGAAGAAATCCCCGCCTCTCAACGACGCCAGGGAGGAAACACACCCCACCTGAGGATGATGTGTTTGTGATTCCAGAGCCAGACTAAATTTTTTTCCCCCCCCCTCCATTCCTCCTCCTCCCCCTTCCCCTTCCCTCCTTTTCCCTTCCCTTCCCCTCCCTTCCCCCCGAAATCCGATTACTTCTTGACTTGTCGAATTCACCTGAAAAGAGCCACTAGGGGAAGGGGGTGGGGGTAGGGGTGGGGATGGGGGGACGTTCATGTTTTCTTCAGGGGAGGCTTTTGTGGTATATTAAGGGGGAGGGGGAGAAGGGGGGGAGAGAGAGGGTGAGAGGGTGAGAGGGAGAGGGAGAGGGAGAGGGAGAGAGAAAGAGATAGAGAAAGAGAGAGAGAAAGAGAGAAAGAAGAAGAAAAAAAAATAAAGGAAGAAGAAGGAAAGGAAAGAGAGAAGGAGAAACAGAACCAGAAGAAAAAAAAATCAAGGAAAGAAAAACGAAGAAGAAAGAAGGAAAGGAAAGAGAGAAGGCGAGAGAGAGACAAAAGAAAAAAAAAGAAAAAAGAAAAGAAAAGAAAAGTTTTCTTCATGTTTTCTTCAGGGGAGGCTTTTGTGGTAAATTAAAGGGGAGGGGGAGAAGGGGGGGGGAGGGTGAGAGGGAGAGGGAGAGAGAGAGAGAGAGAGAGAGAGAGAGAGAGAGAGGGAGAGAAAGAGAGAGAGAGAGAGAGAGAAAGAGAGAGAGAGAGAGAGAGAGAGAGAGAGAGAGAAAGGGAGAGGGAAAGAGAGAGAGAAAGAGAGAGGGAAAGAGAGAAAGAAGACGAAAAAAAAAAAACAATAAAGGAAGAAGAAGGAAAGGAAAGAGAGAAGGAGACACAGAACCAGAAAAAAAATCAAAGAAAGAGAAACGAAAAAGAAAGAAGGAAAGGAAAGAGAGAAGGCGAGAGAGAGACAAAAGAAAAAAAAAAAATTAAAAGGAAAACAAGAATGGAACCAGAAGGAGAGGAAGGAGAGAGAGGAAGAAAGAGAGGAAGAAAAACACAAGGGAAGAGAAAGTAAGAAAAGAAAAGAAAAGAAAAGAAAAGAATGAAGAAGACAGAAAAAACAAAAGAAAGAAACAAATAAAGATAAAGAAGAAATAAGGAAAAAAAAGAAAAAAATATATAAGGAAAATGAAAATTACCAGAGCGAAAGATAGAAAAACAAAAGGAAAAAAAACAAAAAAACAAAAACAAAACAAAGATAAAGAAGAATAAGGAAAGAAACAAAAAGAAAAATCTAAGAAAAGAAAGGAAAAAAAAAATACCAGAGCGAAAGATAAAAGCTAGAAAAAGAAAAAAACAAAAACAAAAAAACAAAATAAAGAAAAAGAAGAACAAGGAAAGAAACGAAAAGAAAAATCTAAGAAAAGAAAGGAAAAAAAACGAAAAAAAACACAAGAGCGAAAGAGCACAGCAGAGGCTCCAAGAGGGAAGAAATCCCCCCGCTCTCAACGACGCCAGGGAGGAAACACACACCCACACACCCCTACACTGAGGATGTTGTGTTGGTGATTCCAGGGCCAGACTAAATTTCCCGAAAATCCCGATTAATCTTCTTTTGATCTTGTCGGAATTCGTGAAAAGAGCCACTAGGGAGAAGGGGGTGGGGGGGGGGTGGGTGGAGGTGGGGGAGGGGGGACCTTCATGTTTTCTTCAGGGGAGGCTTTTGTGGTAAATTAAGGGGAAGGGGAGAAAGGGGGTGAGAAGGGGGAGTGAGAGGGAGGTGAGAGGGAGAGAGAGAGAGGAGAGAGAGAGAGAGAGAGAAGAGGGAGAGAAGAGCG
The DNA here is from genome assembly GCF_977035675.1 of Penaeus japonicus. Lineage (NCBI taxonomy): Eukaryota > Metazoa > Arthropoda > Malacostraca > Decapoda > Penaeidae > Penaeus > Penaeus japonicus. Next base: position 36,690,886 of record NW_028234428.1, read on the forward strand.
AGGAGAGAGAGGAGAGAAGAGGAGAGAAAAGGGGAGGAAAAGAGAAAGAGAGAGAGAGAGAGAAAAAGAAAGGGAAGAAAAAGAGAAAGAAGAAAGAGAGAAAAAGAGAGAGAAAGAAGAAAAAAAAAAAAAAAAGGAAGAAGAAGGAAAGGAAAGAGAGAAGGAGAGACAGAACCAGAAGAAAAAAAAAAAAAATAGAAGAAAGAGAAACGAAGAAGAAAGAAGGAAAAGAAAGAGAGAAGGCGAGAGAGAGACAAAAGAAAGAAAAAAAAATGAAAAGGAAAAGAAAAGGTAAAAAAATAATATGGAAAAATGAACAAGAAGAGAGAGCAGAAGGAGAGAGAGACGGAAGAAAGAAAAGAGAGGAAGAAAAAACACTCAAGGGGAAGAGGGAAAGCAAAGAAGAAAAAAAAAGGGAAAGAAAAAGAGAGAAAAGGACAGAGAAAACAAAAGAAAGAAACAAATGAAGATAAAGAAGAAATAAAAAAGAAAATAAAATATAAGGAAAAAGAAAATTACCAGAGCGAATAAGAGTAGAAGACAGAAAAACAAAAGGAAAAACCAAAAAACAAAATAAAGATAAAGAAGAACAAGGAAAGAAACGAAAAGAAAAATCTAAGAAAAGAAAGGGAAAAAAACAAGAGCGAAAGAGAGAACAAGATAGAAAAAACAAAAAGAAGAAAAAAAAAAAAATAAAGAAAAAGAAGAACAAGGAAAGAACCGAGAAGAAAAATCTAAGAAAAGAAAGAAAAAGGAAAAAGAAAAAGAAAAAACAAGAGCGAAAGAGAGAAAAAAAAAAAAAAAAAAAAAAGAAAAAAAAAAAAAAAATAAAGAAAAAGAAGAACAAGGAAAGAACCGAGAAGAAAAATCTAAGAAAAGAAAGAAAAAGGAAAAAGAAAAAGAAAAAACAAGAGCGAGAGAGCAGAGCAGACGCTCCAAGAGGGAAGAAATCCCCGCCTCTCAACGACGCCAGGGAGGAAACACACCCCACCTGAGGATGATGTGTTTGTGATTCCAGAGCCAGCTAAATTTCCCGAATCCGATTTACTTCTTGACTTGTCGGAATTCGCTGAAAAGAGCATAGGGGAAGGGGGTGGGGGGGTGGGGGTGGGGGGTGGGGTGGGATCTTCATGTTTTCTTCAGGAGAGGCTTTTGTGGTAAATTAAGAGAAGAAAATAAAGGAGAAAGAGAAAGATAAGAATGAAGAAACACAGATATGGGACGAAAAAGCGAAAGAGAAAATAAGTAGAAAACTATATTAAAGAAAAAGAGAAAGCGAGAAACGAAAGAATAAATAAGAATAAAAAAGAAGAATGAAAAGGATAAAGGGAGATGGACAGAGGAAGAGAAGACACTGGAAGAAGAGGAATAATGAAGAGGAAAATGAAGAGGAAAATGAAGAGGAAAAAGAATAAGCAAGGAAATCATAGTATGGAAAAGTAAACAAAACCAAAATTATGAAAAGGAGAAGGAAAAAAGCTGAAGAAATAGGGAATGCAAAGTAGACAAAGAAGCAAAAGAGAATAAATCATAATCAGATAGAAGGTGAAGGAAGAGACTAAAAATAACAAAAGGTGAAAAGAAGGAAAAAAAAAAAAACAATAAGGGAAGAAGAAGGAAAGGAAAGAGAGAAGGAGAGACAGAACCAGAAAAAAATCAAAGAAAGAAAAACGAAGAAGAAAGAAGGAAAGGAAAGAGAGAAGGCGAGAGAGAGACGAAAGAAAAAAAAAAATGAAAAGGAAAAGAAAAGGAAAAATAATGGAACCAGAAGGAGAGGAAGGAGAGAGAGGAAGAAAGAGAGGAAGAAAAACACAAAGTGAGAGAAAAAAAGAAGAAAAAAGAAAAGAAAAGAATGAAGAAGACAGAAAAAAACAAAAGAAAGAAACAAATGAAGATAAAGAAGAAATAAGGAAAGAAAAGAAAAGATAAATATATATAAGGAAAATGAAAATTACCAGAGCGAAAGAGAGAAAAACAAAAGGAAAAAAAAATATAGAAGAACAAGGAAAGAACCGAGAAGAAAAATCTAAGAAAAGAAAGGAAAAAAAAAAAAAAATACAACAGCGAAAGAGAGAAAATAGAAAAAACAAAAACAAAAAGAAAAAAAAAATAAAGAAAAAGAAGAATAAGGAAAGAAACGAAAAGAAAAATCTCAGAAAAGAAAGAAAGAAAGAAAGAAAAAAAAAGAAATACAAGAGCGAAAGAGAGAAAATAGAAAAAACAAAAACAAAAATAAAAAAACAAAAAACAAAATAAAGATAAAGAAGAACAAGGAAAGAAACGAGAAGAAAAATCTAAGAAAAGAAAGGAAAAAAAAAAAAAAAAAAAACAAGAGCGCGAGAGAACAGCAGAGGCTCCAAGAGGGAAGAAATCCCCGCATCTCAACGACGCCAGGGAGGAATAAGGAAAGAAAAGAAAAATATATATAAGGAAAATGAAAATTACCAGAGCGAAAGAGAGCAGAAGATAGACAAAACAAAAGGAAAAAACAAAAAAAAAAAACAAACAAAAACAAAATAAATAAAAAGAAGAACAAGGAAAGAAACGAAAAGAAAAATCTAAGAAAAGAAAGGAAAAAAAAGAAAAAAAGAATACAATAGCGAAAGAGCAGAGCAGAGGCTCCAAGAGGGAAGAAATCCCCCTTCAACGACGCAGGGGGGAAAACACCCCCACCTGAGGATGATGTGTTTTTGTGTTTAAAAGCCAACAAAATTTCCCCCCAAAAAACCCTTTTTCTTCTTGCTTGTCAAAATTTCCCCTGAAAAGAGCCACTGGGGGAGGGGGTGGGGGGGGGGGTAGGGGTTTTGGGGGGGACCTTCAGTTTTCTTCCGGGGAGGTTTTTGGGGGTAAATTAAAAGGGGGGAAAGGGGGGAGAAGGGGGGGGAGAAAAGGGGAGGGGGGAAAGAGGGAGAGGGAAGAAAGAGAAGAGAGAGAGAGAGAAGAGAAGAGAGAGAAGAGAGAGAGAGAAAGAGAGAGAGAGAAAGAGAGAGGGGGGGAGGGGGGAAAGATAGAGAAGATAGATGAGGGATAGAAAAATATATATATATATATTATATATATATAAAATTATATAAATATATATAAAATTATATTATTATAAAATATATAGAGAGAGAGGAGAGAAGGAGGGAGAGGGGAGAGAGAGAAGAGAAGAGAGGGAGAGAGGGAAGGTTAGGGGAGGGGGGAGGGAGGGGAAAAATTGGGAAAGGGGGAGACGGGATAAAGAAGGGGGGGGGGGGATTGGAGAGGGAAAAAAAGGATGAGAACAGAGAAGAGGGGGGAAAGGGAAGGGGGGGGAGGGGGAAGGTGAGGGAATGAAGAAAAGGTTTTTAGAGGGAGAGAGGGAAAGAAGGAGGGAGAGGGAAAGGAAGGGGGATAGAAGGAAATAATACGAAAAAGAAAAAAGAAAGGGGGAGAAGGAGAGAATGGTATGGAAAAGGAAAGCATAGGGGAGCAAAAAATAGGGGAAGAAAGAAAGAAAAAAGAAAAAAACACTCCATTGCAAGCCCCGAGACAAAATATCATAACCCAGTTTTAACCCCTCCCACTCCCCAGACATCACGCCGATCATGACGTCATAGTGGAGCCTTGATTCCCCCTGGGAAAAATACGAGGAGAGAAGAGGAGAGAGAGGAAAAAGAGAGAGAGAGAGAGGGAAGAGAGAGAGAGAGAGAGAAGAGAGAGAGAGAGAGAGAGAGAGAGAGAGAAGGAGAGAGAGAGAGAGAGAGGGAGGAGGGAGAGAAAAAAAATGGAATCTATCATCACTATCTATCTTCTATCTATATATTTATTTATATATATATATATAATATA
>NW_028234428.1:36694798-36727732 GCF_977035675.1 Penaeus japonicus
TCCATTCTTCTTATTACGGGACTACTACATTACCTGCGGACCACACAAGAGAATAAACATATCTCTCTCTCTTCCATATATATTATATTATATTATATATATATATATATATATATATATATTAAATATTTTATATATAAATATTTTATATATATGTATATGTATATATATATATTATATTTTAAAAAAATATATATATGTATATATAAAATATATAATATATATATATTATATAAAATTTATATATATATATATATATATTTATATATTATATATATATTATGTATATATTTTAAATATATATATTATATACATATATTATATATATATTATATTTTAATATATATATATATATGTGTGTGTTTTGTTTGGGGTGTGTTGTGTGTGTGTGTGTGTTGGTATACAATGTATATTAAGTAGAGAGAGAGGAGAGAAAAGTGTTTTCCCGGTGTGTTATCTGCAGGTAATGTATGCAGTCTGTAATAAGAAGCATTGGAATATCCTATATAAAAATCGTCAAGTAAATGTATTTCTTACGTATACATGACAGCATAAATAAAACGCGAATTTTAAATTCAGAAAGAGAACCATTTTAAAGGGGGGAATCTAAGAAACAAATGATTGATAATCATGACAGTAAGATATTTTTTGCATTGTTCATATTTTAATTTTTGTTTCCCTTTTAGGCAACATTTATCTTTGAAATTTTCCTTTCATTTGCTGAGGGAAAAAGTTAACAAAATGGGACAAACATTTTTACTTTTATAGATTAAATCAAGTTATTTAATTTTTTCCAAGGGAATTTAAAATTTCAACGGAAAATATTGATGTAATAAAACGTGAAACTTTATGCAATGTTGATTTCTGCAAAGCTGTGCAAATGCATAAGAAACTGAAACTCAGAATTTATTTCATTTGCTGTATCGATTTTCAGAACTCATACAATGGCTGATTTGTGAATTTTCAGCATTCATCCGTCTTAACGAAAGTGAAAAACCTTTGTTATGATTCTCACTTAAAAACAATGGCGCTTTTTTAAAACCATTTATTGTATTTCTCGAATACCTATCTGTTCAGTTAAACACGAAAGATTCTTTTCATACATACAGACACACCGTGCAGGCCCAATCAATAAACAACATACACACACCCCCACACACAATACAACACACATACAAACAAACACCGTAAACAAAATACACACACACACCACACACACAAACAAACACACACAAATCTGTTTAATATAACGAATCTCCATTATGAATGGGCCTATTAAGGATTGCAATTAATCTTCTCATGATTTTCCATACCTAATTTCAGAGTATTTTAATCGCGCAAAAACACTGCTTGGCTGCAGATAAACAATGCAAATTTAAGAACCTTATCAATTTATATTTCGTATTGCTGATATCAACATAGCAGTGACGGCGACAAAAAATAGCAATGTTATATGAAAGAAAAATTTGAATTGAAATTGAAATAGTTTATTGGTCAAAAAGTTTCGGAATTACGTTCATATACATTGTTTAGTTCTGACCTAGCTTTTTTGGGTGACGTGTTGCACCTTAAAAAGCTTAAAAATTATACACTATCTTATGACATTAAAAAACATAGGATTCTAAAAATAAAAAATCATATGAAATCAACAGTAAATAGTAAATAAGCATTGGGAAAAAAAAAATATATATATACACATAAATAAAATACAATAAAACATACACCACATCATTTATACATTATAAAAATATATATACATAAAAATTAACATATACACAAATACATAATCTATTGCACATATATATACATATATATACATACCACAAAAAATTTTAAATAAAAATATATATATACATACATATACATACATACACACACACACATATATATACATATATATAATATATACATACACATATAATATATATATATATATTATATATATTTTTTATATTTAAAATATATATATATATATTAAAATATACCACATACATACACATACAAACATACATACACAATACATACATACATACACATACAATATATTACATACCACATACATACTTATACACATATACCAAACACACTAAGATACCATACATACATACACATGTATACAATATAAGTACAATTGATTAGAACAATAAAAATATTCTAGGACTATAAGAAAAAAAAAAATAAATCTTAATGCATTACTAGATATTCAGTTGGACATTCATAATAGGATAAAAAAATGTGACTAACTAGCACAATTTCAAAGTTAGAATACTCATTATTAATCTGTTCATTTTTTTTTCTTTATGTAGTGTAGTTGTTAAATTTGAAAGGATTTTAGACTGCTTTTAAAATTGCCAAGAGTAGGTTTTGATTTTTTTCGGGGGGAATTCCCTTGATAACGGCAACCCGCGATTTAAAATGGCTCTGTGATTGAGAAGATGGACTTGAGGGAGGGCAGGTCTGAAGTTGTCTCTTCTGGAGTAAAACATTGTTTGTGCTATTAAAAAAATAGTTTGGAGATGAAATTAAGGTTGTGCAAACATTTATAAGTATATTTCGGGGGCATACGAAAGTGTAAATGTCATTGATTTTAGTAATTTTAAATTGACAAACCCATTCGTTGGGTTTTCTGTGGATCTTCAGTCCCTGATATTTTCTTATAACTTTCTTCTGTAAGGACTACTAGAGGATTTAATGATGTATTGCTGCTCCGCCCCTACTGTCAAGCAGTAAGTTTGATTTGAATAAAATAAGGAATAGTTAAAAGTTAGCATAGCTCTCTGTTTTAAATGGCTACGTGTTAAATATTAGTATGCCGCATTTTTTGGGCTATTTTGTACGTACAATTGGATATGACGTGCAGTATAAGTGTTTATTTACAAAAACACTAGAAATTTTTGTTTGGTTACCTCCTCTATGTTACTGTTATTAAATAGGTTTCTGGGGGAAGGGGATACGTATAAATTTGTTCGGGATTAAATATCATATAATGAGTTTTATGGGTTTAATGGTAAGTTTTTTGCGGTTAGCCAAGTATTAATGTTCACAAGTTCTTTGTTCATATTTAACCAAATCAGAATGTCAATTTTTCCTGTCACTGATATTATGGTACATCATCCGCAAAAAAGGGACATATTTTAAGGGGGGAAGATGATCTTGGCTTTGGCATTTATATAATATTGAAGACAGGGGCCCCAAAAGGACGGGCCCCTTGAGGGACCCCTTTAGTGTACGGGCGCCATTATTGAAGATTGTCCATTTATTGATACATATTGCATCTGTTTGAAAGATAAACTCGGGAAACCCATCGGAGGGAAGGACCACGAAAAACCATAATAGTGTAGTTTGTCTATGAGAATTTGGTGTTTTTACAGTTATCAAAGGTTTTAGATAAATCTAGAAATACACAAATCATGAATATTTGTCATCAAAGGCTCTAAGAACATCATTTGTAAAGCACTGCAATGCTGTTTCTGTGATCTTTGGGAGCTCTAAAACCAAACTGGAAATTTGATAATATTTGTGGTAGTTACAGAATTCAACCATTTTTTTTAAACATCATGGTTTCGAATTTTGCCAAAAGCTGAGAAGGAACGGATACAGGGACGAAAACCCTTTTGGTTCATCAAGTGGCCCACCTTTTATGTAGGGAATAACTCTTGCTATTTAAACATGATGGAAACAAAACCTGTCTGAGAGAGCGATTACAAAATTATGTAAGTGCCGAATTATATGAGGCAGAGATTTTTTTATAATAGACATTGGAATGTCATCATTTCAGCAGAGCTGTCTCGAGACTCTCTTACAATTTTAAACATTTTCAGATCTTTTATAGAGTCTGGGGGGGAAAAAATACATTTGTTGGGGGTTGTTCTAGATAATGTACATGACTGGCTACCGACGTTGCTGTTTGCTCGCTAGAGCTTCCCACTGTTGGCAAAATAAGAATTTAGTACATCAGGACTTAATGCCTGTAAAGGGGGTCTGCGATTTTCTATTAAGAACTGTGTTATAAAAGTCCCATGTTTTCTTATTATTACCTATGGAATCTGTTAATTTATTTTTGTAATATGTGGCTTTCGAAATTACCTATCATATTTCTAACCCTGTTTCCCTTATTGATCGGTATGCCCCCCTACGTTTTTGGTTTCTTTTGAAATTTTCTTGCAACTTATTCTTCTCCTTGATTAGCTGATTTTTTTTCGTGGGTAATAATTAGGGTTTTTATTTAATTTGCTGTGTCTTAATTTTTTTATGTTTTATGGGGAAAAAATTGGCTAAAAAGGTGTAAAAATCTATTAGGGAAACTGAGAAAAGCCTTCGTAAAAACTTCAGTTGAGGTAGGTTTTAAAGCCAATCGACGTTTTCAACATGTGACAAAAGTTCTCTAAATTGCAGCACTGAAATCTCTGAATTTTTTTGACTGTAGTGTTAGGTGTTTTGGTGAGAATCTCTGGTTTAAAAAACAAGAAAAAGACTGGGAAGTGATCGAAAAGAAAAAAAACAATGCCATTCGTCACATTGTCCCTAAATATCATTTTGTCCATATTTGATCTAAAAAGCGTGGCTGTGTTTGTGGTTACCCCTTGTAGGATATGTTTGGTGGCAGTAATGGAAGTGGCTGTGAAAGAGTGATATGAGGTCCACCCGCTCTTTGGAATGTGCATGTTTCAGGAGATTATATTAAAGTCACCAATCAGGTCGAAGGCGACTCTCTCGTTGGATGTGTTTGTATTCAAGATAAATGTTTAGAAAATCACATGGGTACTATGTGGTGGTCGGTATATGCATCCAATAATACCTTTTTTGCTTGAATTTCCCTTAACTTCTACGAAAATAGTTTGTTATGGGGTTTGGTCATTGTGTATCCGGCCGTATTTTGACGGAGTGTTTGTTGAAACATAAATACAGACACCACCTTCTATTTCGTGAAAATATGGTTAGAATAATTTACATATTGTTAAGGTTATAAAAACTTAGAATACTATCGTTTTAATTTTGTTTCACAAAAACCTAAAATATCAAAATTGCAATCGAAAAAAAGCTTTACATTCTTTTTTTAAACTCTTCGAGTTTTGGTGGCAAGCTATTGATATTGAAACACATTATTTTAAAAGGGATTTTTTTAGGGACGTCAGCTAGAAAATGGCCATAAGGGATCAGGCAAGTGATATTTTCTAGGCGGAATATCCAAATTGCTTTTCAGAAAGTGTTTGGGGTCATTGTGTCTCTCGTGGCTATAGAGTTATTGTACACTGAGTTAAAATTTTTTCTAAATAAATTGTCTATACATAAGCAAGAGTTTTATCTTCAGAAAAAAATACAAATTTACAAATCTTCATGCTCTAAAGCGCTAAATGGAAAGTATACATTGAGAAATGCAGGAAAAGTATGTGCTTACAACGTTGGGGATACTAAGTTATGGTTTTTTAAAAACCCTTTTTTAATGGTGACGGTGTTTTCTTATGAGCCCGTCGCGTTTCCCTCATGACCCGATGTTTAGACTTGATGGGGGTTGCTGGAGCGGGCTTGGGATTTTCCCTGCTTTGGCCGAACACCAGTACTAGGTGCTCCGGCCAGAAGTAGCAGTGCCAGGGGAAAAAAAGCTCTGTGGCACCAGCAGTAGTACCTGTACATGGGGAAACAGCACTAAGGGCTCCAGTAGGGAAATACCTGCAGCAGGGGAGCCAGCACCAGGGGCATCATTTGTAGCTGCAGCATGGGGGGAACCGTACCAGGGGTACCAGTAATAGTAGCGAGCACCAGAGGAACTAGCTGCACACTTAGCATCAAGGGCACCGGCATTAGTACCAGCATCGGAGCACCGGCAGGGATACAGCAGTAGTAGCGGCTCCAGAGGAACCAACAGTAGCAGCAGCAGTAAACATCAGCACAGAGGCAGTGTAGCAGTAGCTGGCAGTACAAGAAGCGCCAGCCGATGCACCAGTGCCAGGGGCAGTAGTGTAGAAGCACCAGAGACGCCAGCAGAAGCACTAGCATCAGGGGCCATTAGCAGTAGTAGCAGTACCAGGGGCGCCGGCAGTAGTAGCAGCACTCGTAGTAATAGTAGTACAAGGTGGAAACAGTATCATTACAACTGCATCAGCACCAAGAGCACGAGCAGCAGTAACGGCACCGTTGTCAGCAAAAACAGCATCATCACGAGCACAGTAGGATATTCTGGGCGCCGACAGGGTGGTGGTGTGGCGGCACGGGATAATCGGCCAGCGGAGGACACGAGGGGGCGGGCGCGGCAGGTCGTGTTGGAGCCACGGGTTGTAGGGTCGATGGGCGCGTCCGTGGTGATGTGCGGAGGGCCGATCCTTTATTACAAGTTTAGTGTAATTAAAATAAGCAATTGGCCTCTCTCCCTTGCTTCACGTAGTCGTGGTAGCTGTTGGCGTCGGATATCTATTGTATGGGGGGCATAGATCCTCATTTACGTAAATGTTTGTTCCCGCAGCTTGCGTTTGTTTTGAAAAACATTTTCTCTGTCTGGTAGCGGGAGAATTTCGCCACTATGTCTCGAGGCTTGTTTTGCTGGGTTTTGCTTTCTCCCACTCGGTGAACCCTCTCCTTCTGGGGGTTATTCCAAGTTGCTCTCTCACTATTTCTTTATCTTGAAATGTGCTTGTTCCCAGTTCTCATTCCGATCTTCGGGAATACCACTAAATTAGGTTGTTTCTCCTATCTTTGGTCGTCAAGATATCGTAGTTCGATCGTTCGTTTTTTTTAATTCCCGCATAGTGTTGACAAGGTCTGAGGTTGAACGTGTTATGTTAGTCAGTACGGAGTACCTTGTTTTCTTTTTTATTTTGCTGAGATGTACTTTCATGTCTCTGATCTCCCGTCTGGAGAATTTTTGAGCATCCTTAAGTTTGGATGAGCGAAACGATGTTTCATTATCTAATTCCTTAGAATGGTTAATATTCATGCGCGCGCAGCCATTGTAAATTACAAAGTCAGTTAAACTTCAGATGGTGCGTTGATGGTCGTTATAGGTGGTGGTAATGAGGCCTTTGATTGACAGGTCGTTTGCGAGGTCACTCAAGCTTGACCTTATTATTGCGCATGCGCAAAATTCGAAAAAAATGCGCAGGAGAGGTGTAGGAATGAGTTATTTTGCCTTAAAACAACACAAGTCCCAATCTACCTCAACCAAAGACCATCACAATTTGACCACGATACACTCACTTCAAAGCTTGGTAAAGCTCTCAGAGCATTGAAAGCCAAAACCTCGCGAAAACTGGCAATGACTGTTGAGCGTTGACAGTGCTCTGCGTATCCGCGGGGGACGCTGAAGAAGAGGCGGATGAAGAAGAAGAAGAAGAAGAAGAAGAAAAGGAGGAGGAAGAATAAAAAAGATATAAAGATGAAGAAGAGGAAGAAGACATGACATGAATAAAAGAGAGACGGGGAGTGAAGAGGACAAGGCTTAAGGGAAAAGAGAGGGGAGAGGGGAAAGGGAAAGGGAAAGGGGAGGGGCAGAGAGGGTGGGGGTGGGGTGGGGGGGGAGACGAGTGAGAGTCAAAGAGGTCGCGGCGCCAGTTGTGATCTGTGTGTCTAGACGAGCAAACATATTTAATCGAGCCTCCATGTCAAACTACAGCCCGGAAAGGATTCGACGACTTAAGTCACGGGTGAGTTTTTTTTGCGATAGTTTGTGTGTATGGAAGAAGAGGAATATAAGAGAGAGAGAGAGAGGGAGAGAGAGAGAGAGAGAGAGAGAGAGAGAGAGAGAGACAGGGAAAGATCGAGAGATTTTAAGATTAGCTTTCCAGTGACTATTCCAAGCACGCAAGATATTTCGAAAACATGGCGGGGTCATGTCGGCACAGACTCCGCCCCTTATCATATGGGCGGAGTCTCAGGTCGTAGAAGTTCGAGATCACAAGGTAAGTCGGAGAAGGAAGAGAATGAGAGTTACTACAAAATGAAAATGATACAAATTAAAGTCGATATATCTTAAAGTGGATACAACATGAAGTTAATACAAGACTAAACATATACGAAATGGAGTGTGGGGCGGTTCTCTATATAGATTGCAGTTCAACAGGTGTTTTGGCTTCTGTTTACTTTTTAATAATATTTAAAACATTTTGAATACATTATTTCCCATCAGAGGTTGCATGATGATATAAAATGCATTCATTTACACGTGTTGCATATTCGTTTCATGTTGCAGATACACTAAGTCATCTATTCGTATAATCTATTACCATTTTAATAGAAGGATATTAAGAATAAATATTCAATAAGAGTGTAGATCTCAAGTTGTCCCAAATCGGTAATTATTGCAAATTAAAGGCATAAATTAGCAATGGTAAAAAATGTGGTTTGAAAATGGCGCCATGTTAAAGTGATGATGAAGATGATGATGATGGTGAGGATGATGATAGTGGTAATGGTGATGATTGTGGTGATAATGATAATGATGATGATGGTAGTGTGATCGTGATGATTGTGGTGATAATTGTGATGATAATGATGATGATGAGGAGGAGGATTAATGAAGATGATGATGATGATGGCAATGACAATTATGATGACGAAAACTGTATTTCTGTGAATAAATAAAACACTGAAACAAAAGGCTGATACGCAGTATATATATATATAATTTATATATATTATATAATATATATATATATATATATATATTTTTTTTTTTCCCCCCCCCCCCCCCCTTTTACCCCCCCCCCCCCCCCCCCCCCCCTATATTATATATATATACCATATATGTGAACTGAGGTCATTGCGAGTTTTTTTATGTGACTTTGATCGAGTTTAGTGAGCGACATATGTAGAAGAATAGGGTATGTATTGTACGCGGGGGGACGGTAGGTCTTTGCTCTTAAAATTCTCATATTTTTTCATGGATTTTGTGTGTTTTGAGTAGGAAGTCGATGTCTTGTCCTGGAGGTCGGCTCTATCTTCCATCATATCTCATTCTCTCTATCTCTCTCTAAGGGTGTGGGGGGGGGGTGTGTGAGTTAGAGTGTTTCGTGTGTGTTTGGTGATGTGAGAGTGTGTGTGTTGTGTGTGTGGGTGTGGGTGTGTGTGAGTGTGTGTGTGGGTGTTGTGTGTGTGAGTGTGTGTGTGAGTGTGTTTGTGTGTGTGTGTATCTGTTTGTGTGTGGGTGAGGGGTGTTTGTGTGTGACTATGTGTGTGGGTGTGAGTGGGGGGTTGTGGGGGTGTGTGTGTGTGTGTTTTTTTGTGTGTGTGCTGTGGTGTGTGTGTGTTTGTGTGTTTGTGTGTGTGTGTGTGGTATCTCTCAACATCACTAATCTCTCTATCTCTCTCTGTGTTTTGAGTGGAGTGTTTGTGTGAGTTTGATGTCGTGATGAGAGATAGAGATGGGGGGCGGTTGTGTGTTGGGGTGGGGGGGTGGGGGGGGGGGGGGGGGGGTGGGGGAGGGGTGATTGATTTGGGTTGTTGGAGTCTGTGTGAGTGTGTGTGTTTGAGTGTTGTGTGTGAGTGAGTTGTAGGTGGGTGTGTGTTTCTGGTTGGTGTCTGTGTTGGGGACTGTGGGGTGTGGGGTGTTTGAGTTGTGTGAGTGTCAACGCTCTATCGATCTATATATATATATATATCACTATCTATATATATATCTGTGTGTGTGTGTGTGTGTGTGTGTGGTGTGTGTGTGTGTGTGTGTGTGTGTGTGTGGTTGTGCTCGGGGGGGGGGGGGGTGGGGGGGGGTGGGGGGGGGGGGTGGTGGGTGTGTGTGAGTGTGTGAGTGTGTGTTGGTGTGTGTGTGTTTGTGTGTGTGTGTGGCTGTGTGTGTGTGTGTGTGTGTGGTGTGTGTGTGTGTGTGTGTGTGTGGGGGGTGGTGTGTGTGTGGGTAGTTGTGTTTCGTGGTGTGTGTGTGTGTGTGTGTGTGTTTGTTTGTGTGTGTATGTGTGTCTATATGTATGGGTGTGGGAGTGGTTTTTTTTTTTGTGTAGTGTGTGTGTGTGTTTGTGTGTGTGTGTGTGTGTGTGTGTGTATGTGAAGGTGAGTGTGAGTATGTGTAAGTATGTGTGTGTGTGTGTGTGTGTGGTGTGTGTGTGTAGTGTTGTGTGTGTGATGTGTGTGTGTGTGTGGGTGAGTGTGGGTGTGTGTCGGTTGGGTGGGAGAGGTTATTGGGTCGTGTCTGTGTGTGTGTGTGTGTGTGGTGTGTGTGTCTGTGTGTGTTTGGAGGTGTGTGTGGGTCTAAGTGTGTGTGGGTGTGTGTGTGTGTGTGTGTGTGTGTGTGTGTGTGTGTGTTGGGGTGTGTGGCGTGTCTGGTGTGGTGAGTGTGGGTGTGTGTGTGTGTGAGTTGGTGGTAGTGTGTGTGTGTGTGTGTGTGTGTGGGGGGGGGGGGGGGGGGGGGGGGGGGGGGGGGGGGGGGGTGAGTGGTGCGTGTGTGTGTGTGGTGTGAGGTGTGTGTGTGTGTGAGTGTGTGTGGTGTGTGTGTACAGTGTGGATGTGTACTCTACTCTATGTGTGGGGTGGTGAGTGTGGTGGTGTGTGTTTCTGAGTGTGTGTTTTATAGATTTTTATTGATATATATATATATTTATATGTTATTTATTTTATATGTTATAGTAGATTAGAGAGATATATTTATGATGGATTGTATATTTATTTTATTTGAGACGTTTTATTTATTGATATATTGTTATGATAGATTTTTTTTATATATTATTATAGATAGATTTATTTCGAGTTTAGATATATATATAGTTATTTATAGATATATTGATATATTGTTAATATTATATATTTATATTGTATATAGTGAGATATATATATATATATATATAGATATATTTATTTTATGAATTTCTTTACTTATTTTTAGTTATAGATTTATATCTTTGAGTATTATAGTTAGTTATTTTATATTTATATTTTAGTTTATTATATATTTGAGATATATTTATATTTATATATATATATTTATATATTTTTATTTATTTATTTTTTTATATATTTATATTTAGTTGATTTATTGTTATATATATTTTTAGATATATATAGTTATATATTTTATTATATATATATATATATATATATATTGATTATATATTTATATATTTTTATTATATATATATATATATTTATTTATTTATATATATATATATATATTATATAGTTTTAATTTTTTTTATAAATATATATAGTATTTTATATTTATATTTATATATTTATAGATATATATTTATATATATATTATTTATTTTTAATATATATATATTTTTTTATATATTTTTCTATATAGATATATTATATATTTATTTATATTTATATTATATTTTGTTTATATATTTATATGATCTATCTATATTATTTAGATATATAATTTATATATATAATATAATAGATATATTTATATATATATATATATATATATATTTATTAGAAATCTTATGCTGTGTGTGTATATGCAATATATGTATAAGATATATATATATTTATATGATATATAATTATATATATATTATATATATATTTATAAATAAATGCATATACCCACCACATATATTTATTATAAAATTTATATATATATATATTATATATATAATTATTTTATACATTTTATAATTTACATATATATACTTTAAAATAATATTTTTTTTTTATGTATTTTTTATAATATATATAATATAAATTTTATATTTTTTATATATATATATATATTTAATATTTAATAATATATTAATGTGTGTGTGTGTTGGTGGGGTGTGGTATGTTGGTGTGTGTTGTGTTGTGTGTGTGTTTTGTGTGTGCGTGTGGGTGTGTGTGCGTGTGGTGTGTGTGTGTGTTTTTATATTTAAAGATAATATATATTTTAATATATATATATATTATATAATAGTATTTTAGTAGATAAATACACAATATGCATATCCGGGAATTTGAACAGAAAATTAAAAATAAAAACACTGGGCAGTCTTCTTTTGTTGCACCATTATCGAAAGGCCAAGTATATCAAAATTACCACACCATAGTTATTATTACTAATGAACAAAATGGTTAGAAAAAAAACACAACAGATGTGTGAAAGCGCACAAACTTTTAAAGATTCATATGGACATATGCCAAAAGCCATTAATTTGCGGAGGGAAAAAGGAATTCAAGCAAAAAAAACAATTACAAAAAAGCGAAGGCACCACACACTTTAAATAAATTATATAATAATATAATATAAAATTTTAATTTTTAAATATATAAATATATTTACACACATAAATAAAATAATTTCCCATAAAAAAAAAATAATAATAAAATTAGAGAAAGAGAGAGAAAGTATAGATAGATATTGATATTGATAAAGATCGATAACATATAGAAGAATATAACAGGGGGAGAATTATACATGACTTTATTTTTGTACTTACAGTACAGGCAAAAGACAAACAAAAACAGAGAAGGAAGGGGAAAAAATAGAGGGGAAGAAGGAGATGAGGAATTTTTGGGGGAGAGAAAGAAGGAGAGGGTTAGAAAGAGGAAGAAGAAGAGGGAAGAGAGAGAGAGAAGGAGGAAAATTATTTTTTAAGTTTCCTCGCCACTCTAACCCAGACGGAAAAGGGAAATCCACATTGGGAAAGCGCTCGTACTCCACTCCTGCAAAACCACCTTTAAGATTACACCACCCGGAACCGAAGGTTGGGGTATCTCAATGTTGTTAAGAATCATTTATCCATATGGGGGCGTGATATGATTAGGGGATGATACCAAGTGATTGCAGAGTGGGGAAAGAGCAAAAGGATGATTTATTAGGGGATGTAGGCCTTAGCACCTCTCGGACCCCCAAAAAGGTCCGGTAGTAAAGAGGACAAAGCAAAGGATTCTTTACCCGAAGGGGAGGGAGGGATTGGGAAAAAAATTTCCACAGTTTTAACATTAGTAAAGTTTTTCATACAAACACACACTACACAGGATCTATTGTCTATCTATATTTATATGGAATTGGAATAATTTTGGTGGGGCCCCGGTTCCCACCAACGTGCCCCCAAAGTCGTAGCAGCATAGGTAATGGAAAAAAAGTTTTTTAAACCCTTTTTTTTTTTTCCCTTTTGGGAAAGGAAAGCAACCAAAAGTCCCCTTTAAAAAAAAGAAAATTTTTAAAAATTTACACTCTAGGGGGGGCCTACTAACCGGGGGCCCCCTTTTTTGGCTTCAGGCCGGCTGCCTCACACAATGTTCCCCACAGTAACAATTTCAAATGGAGGAAGGTCACGAGCCGTTCGAAAGCCGGGGGCTGCCCTCACAAACTCGTGTTCAAAAGGGGACCGTAACCGCATCGATGCAACACTGGACGCGGTCTTGGGGCATGCGAACGCGGCATCCGCCCCGGGATAAAGGGGTTTGGGTTGGGACGGGGTTAGGTGATGCGCTGAGGTTTCGGGAAAGGAAAAGAGGAAAAATAGTTTTTTTTTTTTTGGTGGTTTTGGGTTTTCCTCTGGGGAGAACCAAAGGGGAAAGGGAAAACTGGGGGGGTGGGAGGGGAAGGGGGGATTTTTTTTGTTTACTGGTTGGGGGAAATTACCGTGGAAAACCCAAAAGGAAGGGGGGTAAATCTTTTTTTTTTTTTTACCTTTTAAACCAAACCCCACAACACACACACAAAGGCCCCTCACACACACAACACCAACACACACAAAACACACACACACACATATATAATAAAATATATGTATAATAAAAATCCCAAAGTATATTAACAAAATGTTTTTAATATATATATAATTTATTTAGGCATAAATGATGATGTAATATGATAAACAAAATGTTATTACATTATATTATAAATATATATAATTTTAAGTTTTTTTTTACATATTTATGTTATATAATGATTATATATATGATATATACAAATATGATAGTATAGATATATACAATAGATTTAATTTATATATATATTTTTTTTTTTTATATTTTATATACAATGGTGGGGGTTTTATAAAAGCATAATTCTAATCCGAAGGTTGTATTATATTTAAACCCAAAGGATTAACATTCTTTTTTTTACCCCCCCCCTTCCAAAAAAAAAGCCAGATCCCCCGCCGCCACTCGTGACCCACGAAGGGGGCCTACACTCCGGGGCACAAATCGGGAGCCCTTTTCGAGCTACAACACGTCTTCAATGGACCTTTCATTCCCGGGAACACGCCGTTATCACGCGCCGGAGTACTACGTTTTCATTCTTTCATGATGTGTGTAATCGTTTATTTCATTTTAATTTGAATTTTGTTTTCGTTTTTTCATAAATTGGGGAATATTTTTTCATTCATTCGGATTGGTGAAATTTTTGATTTATTTTTATTGTAATATCTTTTTTCATATTTTTTGTTTGTGAATTTGTATTTTTCATTCATTTTTTTGTTAGATTTTTATCGTATCTTTCAATTTGTAGTAATTCGTTTTACTTTTTTGATTGTGATAACCCTTTTTTATTATTCTTTAGGGGGAGAATTACGCTTTTTATTTTTTTCATTGCGTGGGATTTTTTCTCATTTACTCTTGTTGCTGTAAACCTTTATTAATTTTTGATTGTAGTAATGCTTTTTTTATTCATTTATGATTTGGGGTAAACGTTTTTTTTCATTCATTGCCTATTAGGGAAGTCAAAAGAAGTTTAAATTGAGGAGAAATGGGAAAAGGGGGCAGGGAAAAAAGGGAGAAAGCAAAAAAAAAAGGGGTTTAAAGGGGGGGAAAAAGGAGCGGATTTGAATCTCTAACAGGAATCTAAATGCATTAGTAATCTCTTTTTCCTTTTCTTTTAGAGGAGTTCTGTCAGTTTCTTGTTTTTACTATTTTTTGAAGGTTTTTCTCAATCATTTTTTTTTGCGTTTTTTTCTTCAAATTGTCCTTTCTTTTTAAAAACGCATTTTTTTACAAAAAAAGTTTGTAAGCATACATTGATTCTTTAAAAAAGAATATCAGAATTTTTTTTTTTTTTTAAAAATATTAGCCTCTTTTTTTCGAAAATTACAAAAAAAAAACACCC
Organism: Penaeus japonicus; assembly: GCF_977035675.1. Classification (NCBI taxonomy): domain Eukaryota; kingdom Metazoa; phylum Arthropoda; class Malacostraca; order Decapoda; family Penaeidae; genus Penaeus; species Penaeus japonicus. The sequence continues at coordinate 36,709,776 of NW_028234428.1, forward strand.
CAAAAATGTGAAAAAAAAAAATAAAGATGAAAAGAGTAAAAAAATTTGGCAGGCCTACTAAAAAAGACCATTGAAAAACAATACCAGAAAAAAAATGCGTTTCAAGAACAATTAATTATCATTTATCATTAAAAAAAACTGCAAGGCACCGATTAAAAAATTTAAAACTAAAAAAAAAAACAGGGAAATTTCTACATTCAAAAACCCATTGAATTTCCCGACATTTCTTTGTGTTGTCTAGGGGACATTTTTGTTAAACCCAAACCCAAACCACAATTCACATATTTAACCATGGGGGCAGGGCATAATATTTTTATTGCAGGAAAACGAATTGCAAGGGGATAAGACCCCCTTGCAAGGAATTTGAAAAATAATCCACGAAAATTGGTTTGCTTATTAAATTACCAATAAAAACATTTTTAATTAACGAATTTCTGTCTAAATGTAAAAAGATGCAAAAGATGTGGTGTATTTAATCAACATACTGCGCGCAATTTTGAATTTTGCTCTAGCGAAGGTGGCGCCCCCCCCCCTATCCCCTTTTCATTTATCGATCTGTTTTTAGTTTAAATACGGGGCTTATGAGGGGGGGACCTGTTCGGGAAATTTCCCAAAAAAAATTTAAGAAATTATACAAGACTAAGAAAATTGCAAAGGGCCCTTTTTTTCCCCAAATACAGTTTGATAATAAAAAAAAATTTTTAAAAAGGCTTTGCACAGGGCGATAAAAAAATAATAATTAAAACACCAACACAAAAAAACCGACCAAACAATTTTTACACTATTATAAAACGACTCTATATAAAAAATAAAAAAAAATTTTACATGTGCAAAGGCCTAAATAAAAAATAAAATAATACCACGAACTAAACCAACAGTACCGGCACACGGGGGCAAATCGAGAAGGAAATCGGGCAAAGGCCCCGTCATGGAAACAAGACCGATATCGCTGGTTTTCAGACTGCAACCCCTTGAGGGGGAAGGGGAAGAGTAACCCAAAAACGGAAAGCCGAATTTTTTCTTTCTTTGTATTGTTAAGATTGTATTTTTATTTCTGTGAGTTGTGGGTTTATCGTTTCCCGGGAGGGGGCTTTGTTTTTTTTAAATATGTTTTTTGTTTGTTTTGGTTTAGGTTGATACGATTCTGGGTTTTGAGTTTTCTTTTTTACTCAAGATTTTTTTCGCTAATGCAAACTGAATTTAATTTGCATTAAGTTCATGTTTAATTTACTTTTCCCTTTTTTCAAAACCATTGTAAAATTTTACATTTCCTTTCAAAGTTCATTGTATAATTATTTTTCCACCAATTTCATTATAATTTACATTTCCCATTTCAAAGTTCATTGTATTTTTTACATTTAATTTCAAAGTTCATGGATAATTTCCATTTCCATTTAAAAGTTCATTGTAAATTTAAAATTTTCCATTTCAATCATTGATAATTTAATTTTTTTTCAAATTTCAGTAAAATTTTACATTTCCATTTCAAGTTCATTGTAAAAATTTACACCCTTTTCAAAGTTCATTGCTTTAATTTACATTTCCTTTTTCAAATTCTTTGTATAATTTATTTTTCCTTTTTCAAATTTCCAACCCCACCACTTTCCATCCAACATTTCACCACCAACCTTCCATCCCCGGGTTTTTGTATCCCGACTATGAAGCAACACAGAAGCACATCCACATTTGGGGACATCTACGGGGCGTGTGGGACACTGACATCCTTGGGGGGAAAAAGCAGACGGAGCATTTGGGAGAAGAAGTACTATTTCTCCCCTCGCCTCGGAAACTCCCTTGGCGGGGACACAAACACGGAAAAAAAAGCTTTACATACTTTTAGGTTTGTTAGTGGGGACTTACGGTTTTTATTCGGGAACCTTAGAGAAGGGATTATTTTCACGTTATGACTTTTTTGAAATTGTCATTATTATTGTTTATTACATATTATTTATTTATATTTATCACATTTAATAAGATTATTTTCATTATTTTTATTTTTTTCAATTATTATTATCACATCATTGTTTTTTTAAAATTATTGTCATTATTATTATAGTACATTATCATTTTTACACCTATTCCATTGTTCTGTGTCTTGGGACTCTTTTATTTCTAATTAAGAGAAGGGTTGATGACCAAAGAACTGGGAAAGCATCAACATGGTATTTAAATATGATATTGTCATTCTAAACCCGGTGGGCCAGACCAGAATCTTTTTTTAAATAAATACAGCCACAGGGAACAGGGGAAAACCTTTAATTTTTTAGCTTAGTGTGGAGGACACTGAATGAAAAATTTTATTCGTGTTGATAATATAGAGGGTTTAGCCATCATTTTTTTTTTTTATGTTATCATTGTCATGTTTTTTCTTTTTCACGTGTTCTTTTTTGATTAGACTTTGTTTTATGAAATTTTATAAAAAAATATTTGATAGCCATTTTCATTATTATCATCAATATTTTTCATATTTCTATTATCCAAACAAACTTTTTAACAGACACATCAAAACCTCATTATCACCTTTCAACTCACAAGCCACCCCATATTGTCACAATATTACCAAAATTTTTTTTTCCAAAAAAATTATCATTTTCAAATCATTTACAAAACAAAAACAGCGACAAGCAGAAAAAAAAAACACACATCTGGGCACTTTGACACACAAAGAGCCCACTCATACAAAGCGCACACTGATATACACCTCGGCTTCCGGAAACGCGTCCTTCGTTGGGGGTTTTTGGGGAACTACGTCAAAAAAAAAACCCCCCCACACTCGGTGACAAAGCCTGGCATTTCCAAAGTGGGCGGCCCTTGCCAAAATACGGTTTATCTCAAGACCCAACCCCACTGCCTAATACGAATACCTTTTATTTAAAAACCGGCGTTGAGGGGGGGCTAAATCACAAGTGACTGAATAAAGGGGTGCTTAACTATTTACTATTCCATTATAACACGCACAGTATTAAACTATTCCATTAACACGCACAAAATTTTAACTATTCAGTAACACGCACAAATATTAAATATTAACATCATTAACAGCCAAAGTATTACTATTAACACATTAACACGCACAAGTATTAACTATTAAACACATTAACACGCACAAAGTAATAGCCCAGAGAATCTCTTAGTAATACCACACCATCCTAACGAAATCAGATGGAAACGCCAACTACAAGCAGTTATCCGCGGAGACATCCGAAGAACGCCGATCGTGCGACATATTGCGAACGCTTCACACCGACAACAGCACGAATGGTCTATCGGGGACATCCATTGGTGGTTCGCGCGAAAGACAATGCTGAACAATCGGACAAGCGCGGTAGCAAACCTTCTTATTCCATTGAAACCATTTTTTTTCAAATTAAAACCTCTTCGATTGAAACACTTTTGATGTGCTCGTCTTCTCCCCACTCTTTTAATCCGAGGTGCGAAGTCGGTGGTGTATGCAGAATGGTATTCCTGAAGGAAAGGTTTTGTCCTGTTGAGTCAACATAGAAACTGAACGATGTTAGGTTTTGCCTTTTTCTTTTTGAATCTTTGATGTACATATCTTACACAGGTATTGGTTATATACTTGTCCTTTGCTGTCAACAGCCTCGACACTCTAGCCACTGAGCACTGCTGTGGGCTAGAGGTGCCGTGGTGTGAGTGCGTTAACCCACTGCTGTACGGGTGTCATGGACATACTATGGATCGTAGGAGCTTTGGCCTGACGAAGGGCGGCATGCACGTACTTGGCGTTCGGGGATTTTGGATTTACTATTGCTTTTTGGGTGCTTTGATAAAATAATAATAATAATTTTTTTTATTTCTTTTATTTTTTTTTTTATTTTTTTTTTTTTTTTTTGTTTGGTTTTTATTTTTTTTTATTGCGTTTTTTTTTTTTTTTTTTTTTTTTTTTTTTTTTTTTTTTTTGTTTTTTTTTTTTATTTTGTTTTTTTTTTTTTTTTTTTTTTTTTTTTTTTTTTTTTTTTTTTTTTTTTTTTTTTTTTTTTTTTTGTGGGTTTTGTTTTTTTTTTCCCGTGTAATTTTTTCCTTTTATTTTTTGTTATTTTTCATTTTATTTTCTTTTATATGATTATTTTCTTTATTTTTTTATTTTTTTTTTTTTTTTTTTATTTTAGTATTATTGTATTTTTATTTTTATCTTTTTTTTTTTTTTTTTTTTTTGTTTTTTTGTTGTTTTTTATCTTTTGTTTTTTTTTTATTTGGTTTTTTCTTACTTTTCAATCAATTTAATAATAATGACTTCTAATCTGCATATTTAATCTTTTTATTTAAATGGAATTTAAGTTTATTTGTTACTATATTTATTACAGTTTAATAACTAAAATATAATTGTATTTGTGGTCATTACCCTTATCTAAATTTTATTTTTTTGTAATAAAGTTGATTATTTTTAATTATATATATTTAATAAATATTAATATTATTAAATAATAGGTTATTTTTTTTAATAATTTATATTTTTTTATGAAGATTTTATATATATTAGGTCTCACTTTTGTTTTTTTGTTTTGTTTATTCTTTTTTTTTTTCTTTTTTTTCTTTAACTTTTTATTTGCTCTTTTTATATTTTTCTTTTTTCTTTTGCTTATATTTATTTTTATTTTTTTATTTTAATTTTTTTTATATTTTTAATATGTTTGTTTATCAATTTTATTGTTTTTTATTTTTTTTTATTAGACTTATTTATAATAAAAAATCCGAATAATATAAAAAAATAAAAAAAAAAAATCAAAAAAAAAAACAATAAAAGATACCTAAATAAAAATAAAAAAAATGGCAGTAAAAGACATAAAAATAAAAAAATAAGCCCTTCCCTTTAAACCCTGCACTCCCCTGTATGTCTCAATACCCACCACATCAACCTCCCACATATATAATAATTAAAAAAAAAAAAAAAAAAAAAAACCGCCCCGATGTCATCGCCCCCCCCCCCCACAAAAAAAAGACACCCTCCCCAATTAAAAATTATAAAAAAAAGCAAAAAAATAAAAACACAAAAAAAAAATCAACAAAAAAAAAAAAAAAAAAACAATAAATAAAAAAAAAAATAAAAAAAAAAAAAAAAAAAAATCAAAAATAAAAATAAAATAAAAAATATTAAAAAAGAAAAAAATCACAAAAACAAAAAAAAAAATAAAAAAAAAATAAAAAAAAAACAATAAAAAAAAATATAAAAAATAAAAAAAAATAAAAAAAAAAAACAAATTAAAAAAAAAAAAAATATAAAAACTAAGTCATAAAAATAAAAAAAAAAAAAATCTCAAAATAATAAAAACAATTAATAAAAAAAACAAAAAAAATAAAATAAAATAAAAATAAAAAAAAAAAAAAATAAAATAAAAAAAAATACCAAAAAAATAAAATAAAAAAATAACAACAAAAACAAATAAAAAAAATAAACCAAAAAAAAAAACAAAAAAAATAAAAATAAAAAAAAAAATATAAATATAAAAAAAAAAAATAAAAAAAATAAATAAAAAAAAAAATAAAAAAAAATCAAAAATAAAAATAAAATAAAAAAATCAATAATAAAAAAAAATATAATTATAATCAAAACAATAAAAAAAACCAAAAAAAAAAAAAAAGAAAAAAAAAAAAAAAACACAAAAAAAAAAAAACAACTCAAAAACATAAAATAAAAAAATAAATAAATAAAATAAAAAAAACAAAAAAAAAAATCAGGAAAACAAAAAAAATACATATAAAAAAAAAAAAAAAAAACATACAATAAAAAAAAAAAAAAAAAAAACAAAAAAATAAAAAAAAAAAAAAAAACAAAATAAATAATAAACAAAATAAAAAAAAAATAAAAAAAAATAAAATAAAACATAAAATCAAAAGATCAATAAAATACAAATAAAACCAAACAAAAAAAATAAAAAAATAACATAAAATAAAAAAAAAACTAAAAAAAAAAATAAAAATAAAAAAAAAAAAAAAAAAAAATAAAAATCAAATAAAAAAACAAAAAAAAAATAAATAAAAACAAACACAAAATATAAAAAAAAATAAACAAATAAATAAAAAAATAAAAAAATAAAAAAACAATAAAAAAATAAAAAAAAAAAAATTAAAACAAAAGAAAAAAATAAAAAAAAAAACAAAAAAAAAAAAATCAAAAAAATAAAAATCAGGCGCGTTAAAAAAAAAAATAATAAAAAAAATAAAAAAAAAAAATACAAACATAAATATAAAAATTAAAAATAATAAAAAAAAATCATAAACAAAAAAAAAAAAAACATTAAAAAAAAATAAAAAAAAAAAAAACAATAAAAATAACACAAAAAAAAAAAATAAAAAATAAAAATAAAAAAAAAATAAAAAAAAAAATAATATAAGCAAAAATAACACAAAATACAAAGAAAAAACAAAAAAAAAAAAAAGATAAAAAAAATAATCAAATATAAAATAAAATAAAAATACAAAATTAATAATATTCAAATAAAATAAAATAAAAAAAAAAAAAAAATAAAAAAAAAAAATAAAAAAAAAAAAAACAAATAAAACAGAAAAAAATAATAATAAAAAAATAAAAAATAAATAAAAATAAAAAAAAAATAGTGTTTGGTATTTGTAAAAACAAAAAAAAAAAGAAAATAAAAAAAAACAAAAGAAATCAGAAAAAAATTCAAAAAATAAAATAAAAAAAAACAAAAATCAAAAAAAATCAATAAAAAACAATAATCTAAAAATAATCGAAACAAAAAACCAATCAATAATAAAATAAACAAATATAAAAAAAAAAAAACAAAAATAATAAAAAACAACAAAAAAAAAAAAAATAAAAAAAAAAAAAAAAAAAAAAAAAAAAAAAAAAAAATAAAATAAAAATAAAAATAAAAAAATAAAATAAATAAATAAAAAATATCGAAACATACAATGAGGATGATGGGTACTGCAGTCATAATTACTATAAATTACCGTAAATACCGTGGCTTGCTTAACGTCCAAAAAACTAGATGGCACAACTTTTTCCTAGCAACCAGCCAGGATGAGAGGCCTTGAATGGGCACCATTCCACGGGTTCTCTAGCCAAGCACTGTCTCTATAGTAAGCGGATGGCACACACTAAGTTGAAGAACACTTGCCTCAAAACTACCGGCCGATAAAAGGAGGTGGCAGGCAGAACGAGAAGAGGAAGGTGGACTCATATTCCTACACAGTGTCTCAAATTGTGCTCCTGTGCCAATATGGATGCCTTTCATTGTGGCACTCACAGTCACAAGCTCACAGGTTTCATTCTTCTTCTCTACCTCTTGTTATCTTTATTGTAGGGGGTTATATGTTTCGTATTCGTTCAATGACAGACCAAAAATACGAAAAAAATATAGTTGCCTTATGTCCTTCCATAAAAAACTGCAATACTTTCTATCACACTGAGTTATATATAAGGTAAATAAAGAACTAAAATGGATAATAGACTACAATTTTAGTCTACTGCCAGCACTGGTAGAGCCTGTCATATGGCATATAGTAAGTCCGCTTAAAAGCTCAATAAAACACACCAAAAAACAAACACAAAATCGCTCTAGTTTTTCTATGATTTGACTTGAAGAGAGTGGGAATGTCTAATTATATCGCTTCAAGACCAGTCTCTCTTTAAAATAAAAACTGTAATCCCGGAGGCTGGGGCTAGCATATTTATCCCCGTCTGCCATGGGTTAATAACAAGATAAAATAGAAAAATAAAGATAGGAAATAGTAACTTGAATATATTACTTTAACACTCACAAAATTTATCACACACACACACACCACACACACACACAAACATATATATATATATATATTTTATATATATTATATACTATATTAATATATATATATTTAATATTATATATGTATATATATATATATTTATATATGTATATATATATATATATATATATATATATATGTATATATATACATTTATATATTAATTTATAATTATTTATAAAATATGCATATATATATATATATATTTATATATATATATAGATTATATATAATATTATATATTTATATATTTATGCATAACCACACACAAATACCACACACACACACAATCACACACTCACACACACACACATATATTATATATATATATATATATATTTATATATATTTATATATATATATTTATTTATAATTTGGATCTTTTTTATATTATTTATATATATATATATATATATATATATTATAGGATTAATATATTATATTTATGTATATATATATTTATTTATATATTTATATATATATATACTTATCTAATTGATTACACACCACACACACACACCATATATATATATCTATAATATATGATATATATGTATATCTATTTTATTTATATATGTATATATATAATATTATATATTTTATATATATATATATATCATATATTGATTATATTATATATATATTTATATATATGTATATTTATTATTATATATATATATATTATAAGTATATTATATATATATATACAAACACTCACACACACACACACATATATACTATATATTTATAGATTTATATTATATATATAACTATATATATATATATTTTATATATTTATGTATGTATGTGTGTGTGCTGGTGTGTTTGTGTTTTGTGATGTTTGTGGTTACAGCCTGCTTTAGAATTCCACGGCTGCTCCATGAATTGGATAGCATATATGTCCAGTTCTTGAACTGCTTATTAAATTGTTGCTCCAGTTTATGAAGTCGGGTGGTTTTTTAATGTCTGAGTTGACAAATCATTTGATGGGAGAAATAAAGATGTAACATATTTTAAAATAAAGGAACTTCGTGATAGTGGTCTAAGAAAAAAATATATGAACCCAGATGAAGCAGAAGAGAACATAATTTCGTATAACACTCATGTCCTCTGTTCACGTCTCATAAGTGTTCTAATGAAGGTCGTCTTTTAGAAAGGAATAGCTGCTTTTGCAGTGGCATCTTCTAAATACTTAACTGAAACAAATGGACTGTACATAAACTATTTCCCGAATGAATAGTCGTTTCTGAGATACATTTTGGGGGATTTGATTTCTTTCTAGGGAGCCCTGGGCCGATGGCGTATCTGTTTTATATTGTTGTATATTCACGACACGACTTTTTGAACATTTTTAACGCTACGAACATGCATAGTACTTTATACGATTAAAGGAGACATTTTTTTCCTTAGAATTTAAATATATGTTTTTAAATATATATTTTTTTCTTCTTTTTTTACGGAGGGGGAGGAAGGAAAAGGTGGGTGAGTTTCCGTTTGGTACCCTGTGGCTCGCTGACATTCCAAAAAGGACTGGGATACAGGGCTCTATTTTTCCTGTATTTCAGACGATACAAGTCTCCGAATTGCAACTAGGGAATGTATTCCTCTAGTTTCCCTTAAACTTCCCCATTCTGGGTCACCTCTTACTCTAAGGCATCAGCTGGATCACCCCTTACTCTAAGGCATCAGCTGGATCACCCCTTACTCTATGGGGGGGGGGGGGGGGGGGGGTCATCAGTGGAATCCCTCCTTACTCTAGGCCATCTGCTGGATCACCCTTTTCTCTATATCGCCATCAGCTGGAACTCCCCTACTCTCAGCATCAGCTGGGTTCACCTCTTACTCTAAGGCATCAGCTGGATCTCCTTTACTCTAAGGCATCAGTGATATGGAATAGCCCTTAAGTCGAACAAGCAGTGTTAAGCAGTGTTAGCGTTGGAATGACCAATACGCAGAAGAAAAAGAACTACCCACGCATTCTTTCTGCCTTCTTGTTCTTAATATTTAACTCTCGCACTACCGGCTGCTTTTCAATATCTATCTTGTATTGAGTGTGGATAGTGAAACTGTTCTTTGCTTTGATAACGTTTCCCTTATCTCAAGATCTATAATAAAGGATTTGATACGTTGATATTATGCTCCTTTTATGTGTCTTGGAGAAACGTTTTATAACAAACATGACACAGAAACCAGTTATCTTCTCAAACACTTGTGTGTGTGTGTGTGTGGGGGGGGGGGGCGGGGTTTTTGTGTGTATGCGTGTGTGTGTTTATGTCTGTGATTACCGGGGCCAATGTGTGTGTGTTTATGTCTGTGATTACCGGGGGGGGGAACCAATGTGGTGTGTGTGTGGTTCTATGTCTGTGATTTCTGGGGCGGTCAAAGACCTGCGTTTTAACTGCCACAGTGCGCTTATAAAATGAAAATCTAATATATAACAATGTCTGCAAAACCTTCTCGTTCTAGAAATTAACGTTGCAGTTAAAATTCTCCTTCCTATCTTTTAATGTCGTTATAGTTTTTTTTGTATTTCGATTTGAAAAATAATCGCTTCGACTCCAAAATCATTTGAATTAACAAGACTACCGTTGATTAGAAAAAAACATTTTTGTCGGAACTCGTTTATCAATTGTTAAGCTGACTTAAAGAAGTTTTCAGGAAGATTCTCTTTGCAATCATCCTTTCTGTCAAGATAGATAGATTGACGATTAGATAGACAGACGTAGAGAATGACGATTAAATTTATCATTCCAACTGCCATAGGGTACCCCATGAGTACGAACGGTACAGGAAACCCACACTAGCGGCTAATTCAAAAGTAGCCTGCCATGTCATGGTCGTATCCCGACATGATCTCTCCAGAAGTCAAGGAAGTCAATTCAAAACGTGTTTTAATACCTTCCTCAGGTCAGACGTTTCTTCCCGCCTCACTTCTAGGGCGGGCTGGCGTCCCAAGTCTTCCACTCTCCCAAGGTCACGTCGGATCGAGCGTTTTTTGTTTAGTTTAGATACTTTATTCACACCCTGGCTAACTGCACAGGCATGGGCAAGCTTTGTTACTATTGATGTAGAGTCATGACAGTGTTGCTAACATTGTATTACAATTTACGGTAATAACATGGATTAGATTTTATAGTATAGCATAATGTGAATAGCATTTGATAAATGTTGTTATTAGGGTTTCACATATCCGTTTTTCGGATATTGCTTAAGTTACATCTGCTAGCACAGTTGATGTTATGAAATAGTTTATTAACTCTGCATATCTCATGCTAGGTGGCCTGAAAGGTTTGGATTATTAGGCACTTGAAATGTAATGTTCAGTGTTCGTTTATATCTTCGTTGCAGAGTCTGCATTTGTTTCTTCTACTTTGCATTTGAACTGACCTGCCAATACATTTTGTATCCAAGTCTAACTTCTGGCAGTCACAATTTCACATTGTCTTGTCTTTGTCTTGCATGAACCATAAATGATCTCTCATCCGAAAAAACATGGTCAAAATGTTTATGCTACAGCTTTCAGGTCTTTGAGAGTTTGTTGCTCCCATCAAGGTCCTCCCTATTGGTGGTTTCTTATTTGTGTGAATTCCTAGCAAGTAGGGTATGCATGTCTATATCCTGCCCTCGGCTAAGTGATCAGCATTGATCATGTTTAGCGATTCCAACATGCGATGGTTATCCACACAAAATGTATAACATGGCCCCGTTCCTTGGCGCGATGTACATTTTTATTCTTTTGTCATATAATGGTACCGATATTTCCACACCTTTATCAGAGTTGTTCAGATCCAGGAGAGCACTCTGCGAAGTCGCAGAAAAATTACTCTGGCCTTGTTGAGTTTTAACAGAAAAGTCTTGTGGCTATGAGTATTCCTGCCAACTCTGTTTGCGTTTAGTGCTCGCCCAGTCATGAACCCTCCTACAATCTGGTGTGCTGCAAAATATTGTTTTATTATAAATCATAGCACATCCCTGCTTCTACTTCCAGACTGTAGGGATCATCTGTTGTAGCAATCATTAGTCATCATTCAAGAGTTTCAAGATGCTCATTAATGGTTGCAGAGTGTGTTTGCTTGAGTGCAGCTGGTGAAACTGTGTATTTATAGGGACATTAGCATAAAATACGTTCATTGTCGACGTTTTCCACGGGGAAAAATTTAGCTCAAGGGATTAGACTTTCAAAGACTTTTAATTCGAATTTTTTCCTAATCCTTTAACAGTCATTTTTTTTTCTGGGGATACTATCCCAAAAGAGCAGCGGGGGACACACTTAAAAAGGTACTTTTGAAAGAATAAAAACAAGCAAAGGAATAAAAAAATTAAAACCACATTTATTTAATTTCACAAAATCAAATATATTAAACAAGGGAAATTTGGAACTAAGAACAACATCAAAATCGTAAAGATTCACGGGCTTAAAACAAAATGGGGAAAAAAACAACTGTAATCTCCGGGAAAACAATAAAACCCACTTTTTTTTAAAATAAAATAATAAGTTCTCGGGCGGCGCTATGGGCGCCCCCACTTTTAAAATTTAATTCGATAATTAAAATTTGCAAACCCTTGGAAAAAAATAATTTGACCCTGTTGCTTTCAATATGTCCTGGGAACCTTGTTTCTTTCGTTTAACAAGTAAAATGAGGCCATATACAAATCTAGCATATAATATATATATATAATATAATTTAAATATAATTATATATATATATAGTTTTTTTTAATATTTTTATACATTTTTTTATTCAACATTTATTTTATCTATCTATTTTTTATAAATAATATATATATATATATATATATTTTTAAATATAAATATATAATATATATATGTGTGTGTGTGTGTGTGTGTTGTGTGTTGGTTGTGTGTTGTTACGATTTTTTTGTAACTGGGTTTTTCAATTTCTCTCCACTTTCGCAGGACCAATTCATCAACAAACTACTCTTTAATTCTTGGATGTTTTCAATTTTCTTTACTAAGCTAGTACCAATTTTAACCATGTTGGCCAGGAAGGAAAAATGACCTTAGCTGATCTTGAAGGGGCAAATTTTTCTTTACTTCACCCCCAGGTGGGCCCATTTTGGGCCCTTTCGTTTTTTTTTTTTTTTTTTTATTCTTTTCGAAGAGCCCTTAAAAATGTAAAGAATTGGGGGTTAAATAATATTTATTAATTTTATTTTATATATTATATATATATTATATTTAATATATATATATATGATGTATTTAGGGGTTTGGTTTTGAAAACGGAACTAAGGTTCCAGGGAACCCCGGTTTCACGGGGAGGCGGACCACCGCTTTTGTCATGCCCTTCAGTCCATTTCTCGATGGTTTCTTTCTAAAATTTTTTACAGGGGGTTTCGGAAAGCCCCAAATAGAAGGATAAAACTTTGCGTTTTTTTATCTTCTCCTAGTATTTCATTTTTTGGGGGGGTAGCTGCCATCTTTTTCTTCGCCCTTCTATTCTTTCGAAAATCTATATTCTTTCCCCTTTCCTGGGATCTTTCTACCGTTTTTTAAAATGTTACTTCCCCCTTTTATTTCATTTGCGAAATTTTCCACTTTCTCTCGTATTTATTGTACGTTTCCAAACCAAATAATTTTCCCAATCGACGACAAAAAGAACCAGGGGAAATTTTGTCTCAAACTTCACAATTCTAATCCTCATCGCTTTTTCCCTTAACCCATTAAACCGGAAAGTACTTCCTCTTAATCTGTCTTCGTTAAAATTCTTCCATTTTTCCTCCAAATATAAATATCATTATTTCCCTCTCCCCTTTCCTTCATATTTACTTTTCCTTTTCACATTTCAACTTCCTATCTAGGGGTTCAATACTATCCTACCCTTTTCTTTTTTTTGGAGAAGATGCTGTTCCATTTTAATACATTACTGATACTGACACTTGAACGCACAATAAATTTCTTGATTTAAGTTCCCAAATACTTTCTCTGTTTTTATACTCCTTTAAAAGTTCTCCAAAAAATCTCTTGAAAAAAATATAGGTTTATTGAAGATTTATTGTCCATATAACCCAAATCACCAAAAAACTAATATCTGACTTTTATTAAAACAGAGTGATATAAAATTTTTAAAGGGGTCCCGCATTACCTATAAAGGATTTTTTACCCCGATAAACTATGACTCACGGCTTCAGGTACGATCGCAAAGGAACCACCACCCGCCATTCTCTTTCCCGGGGGCCAAAGGGGAACGTGGGGGCACCTCCTATTTCCAAACCTTTCCATTTGTTTACTTTTATGATAAAAATATTTTTGGGAAAAATTTTTCAAAAAAATTATCTTGTCTTTTTGTAAAGGGAAAAATTTGTCCCTGGGTGGGAATTTCGGTGGGGGAATAAAAAATTATTTCCATCAAAGAGGGGACAGAATTTTTTTAATGGTTTTAACATAATATTATCATAATTTTATTTTACTGGGTTTTACTATCATTGCTCGATATTACCCTTTTCACATTTTATCATATCTTTATTCCTATTATTCATATTATAATTTATTTTTATTTTTATCGTTTTTAGATCATTATCACTGCTCTATGTTTCATAAATTTTTAAATTTAAATTTTTATCTTTAGTATCACATGTGTCCTTTTATCATGTTTATATATTCATGTTGAATGTTATCTTTATTGTCGTCCTTTATTTTTGGCCCTTTTCCTTTTCATGTTTTTTTTAACCATTTTATTATGCGTATATATAATATATATATATATATATTAATAAATATATATAATTTTTGATTATAAATATAGATATTATATATATAAAAATTTATTTTTATATATAATAATTTATATTTTATTTATGTGTGTTTGGTTTTTATATATATTTAATATATTATTATTTATTTTAATTATAATATTTTAAATTAAACACTGTGTGTTGTTTTGTTATGTTATATATTGTATATATATTTTTGGGGTTTTACACACACCACACCCCCGCGCACACAGAATATAACATATCCAAAATTAAATTAAATTTTCTCTTTTCCCCTTACTTCTAAACTTTTTTAGACGCACTGTAACATCCTTGATTTTCATATACACAAAAATAATTTTAAATATATATTATTATATATATATATATATATATATATTAAATATATTTTAATATATATATAATATTATTATAATATATATATATATTTTATATATAATATATACCAGTTTATGATTTTTATAAAAAATTTTTATTTATATATATATTTAATATATAATATTTTTAAAACAATATATTTTATATATTTTTATATATTAAATATATTTTTAATATATATATATATATATTTATATTTCTATATATATTTATACATAATATTATATTTTATAAAAATATATATAAATATTTCATTTATTTATATATCTATATTATATATATATTATATATATACATATATAAATATTATAATATATATATATATATTTAATTTTTTAACTATATATATACATTTTTTTATAATATTATATATATAATATATTATATATATATATTTTAAAAGTATTTATATATAATAATATAAATATATATATATAAATAAATATGTTATGTATATTATATATATATTTTATGTTGTAGTATACATATATATATATATATAATATATTTTATTATATATATTATATATAAATAAAAAATAAGTTTTGTAATTACAGAGTATAATATTATATTATATATATATATATAAAATAATATTTATTATAAAATAATTTAATAAAAAATATTAACATACATTAATATATATATTAAATAATATAATTTTATAATTATATATATATTAACTATTATGTATACATATAATTTATATTAATTAATATATATATTTTTTTATATGCATTCATACAATGTATATAAAATATATATTATTATATCTATATATTTATATAAATATATATTTTTTATATTTAAAATATATATAATTATATATATATTTTTATATAATAATTTTTTTAAATGTTAATATAATATAATAATATATTATATATATATATAAATGTTAATATATATATATATATATATAATAATATATATATTTATATAATTATATATTAATATAATATATAAAAATGTGTGTGTTGTGTGGTGTGTGTGTGTGTGTGGGTGTTTTCAAATATAACTATCATACAAATTTTATATATTTTTAAATATATTATAAATTTTTTTTAACACTATAAATTTTAATAAAAAAAAAGTTAAAAAAAAATTTTTAAATAAAAAATTTTTTAAAAATTACAATATACAAAACAGAACATACTTTGAAAATTACCTGAACATCATAAAAAACATATCAGAAAAACAAAGATAAAATCACAGAGGGCGGGATTCCCCAAAGGGATCAACATGAGTAAACTTAATAGGTACTAGGGTGCTGCCCTTCTCTGGCCAGAGCTGTAGGGGGAAAGTCTGGGGTGTTTGGAGGAGAAACCCTTTGGGGGGAAAGAATTTCGTGAGAAACTATTTGGGGGAAGGGGCCTCCTTCAATCTTCTGGGGGGAAATAAACAGATTAGGATTTTTTGGGTGTTAAGGGAAAGGTCAAACGGTAAAAACGGGGATTTTTCTATGAGGTTTTTGGGGGTATCCCCCGCTTCTTTACTAACGTGATTTTGTTTATTTTCATCTTTTTGATGCCGCTCCCCTTCGGCGTGATTTTTTTGGGTTTTTGTTGACCCGGGATTTGGCGTTGATCACAAAATGTTCCCATAGTAAGATAGCAATTACCGGTGACAAAAAACATGGGATTTATCAATCGTAAATTTGGGTTGAAAAAAAATATATATATATTCTCGGTAACAAAAAGTGGACTTAATTTAGAAACTTATAGCAAAAAAAGAAACATAATTAATGAAATATCAAAGAAAACATCAAGGTCACCAACCTTATTAAAATGACGATTTCCAAGGAGCGTTACACGGTCAACTATCTCTATAGGCAGGGCTTATTTTTTCTCCTATTGTCTAAGACCGGAATGACTTTAATCGGTTCTTCCTCAACGTTTCCCAAAGTACATACCACATAATATCACACTCAATTACGGTACCAAGGGTTTATTTATCCCTTCTTATCGGATTGCTCGTCTTTTTAACTTTTTGGGAAACCGGGGAAAAATTGTGCTCAATACCCATCCTCCACATGGAAACCCCCGGCTCCTTTGGGGGGGGAAAAAGACTGCCTACACCTGTGAATACGGGACGCAATGGGAAACTAAACGCTATTTGCGCCATTTTGCATTCTTCGTAACCCAGGGGGGGCCAAAATTTAAAGCCCAACTTGCCCGGACAACCGGGGGACAAGAAACAAAAAAAAAAAGCCAATAAACAAAATCTTCTAGGCCAATGCTCTCTCTTAAGGGAAATTTTAATAAGCGGAGACGTCTCAAAAAAAAAAAAAAAAATTTCGGGGAGTGGCCTTTGCGGGTTTTAAAAAGTTCCAAGCTCTTCTTTCTGCAGCCCTTCGAGATTAAACTCTTCTGTATTGTGAAAAAAACTGAGGGCCCGGTACCTTTTTTACGAGTCGTGATGTCTGTATTTTTTTTGCTTTTCTTTTTTTTTCTATTTCCAATTTAAAGACATTGCAAAGTAACCTTTCATTTTGGGTTTATGGGTTAGAAAATGAAATAACTGGAACAGTTACAAACAACATTTAAATCAAGCAGTTTTTCTGTTTGGGGTCGGGGTTGGGGGGTGAGGTAGCTTTCACCTCAACTCTTCCTTTTTTTTCCGTGCCTGCTTAGCTTTAGCTTTATTGTAAATTAATAGATGCATTAGAAAAAAAAGTTAAATGAAAAAAAAGGGGCTTCAATAGATATTTTTCGAACAATATTTTTCTTTCCCTCCAGTGAATTTTTTATTCATGCAATTCTTCGAATAAAAACTAGCTGGAGAGAAATACACCACTAATAAGAACACTAAAACTTTAATCGTCACTAATCTACACTTTGCCGAAAAATTTCCCTGCTTCCACCACCTTAAAGGCACAGGGGCCCGTACCCGGATAAAACTAATCTCCTTTACCTGGGTTTCGAAAGGGTTAAAACCACAAGGGGGAGTTCGCGTTCAGGTGTGTTAGTAACCCAACAAAAGGAATTACTTTTTGGCCGGGGATGAGTCACTAGCCCCAGGGGAACTGAACACGGAAACTTTCCCGACAACACAAGGGAAACGAGAGGGAA
>NW_028234428.1:36727832-36734213 GCF_977035675.1 Penaeus japonicus
ATATATATATATAGATCTATATATATATATATATATATATATCTATATTATATACATATGTAAATTTTTTCTCATGTTTTTTTATGTTGTGTATTAGAGTCCCCTCTATTGAAAGTTACAACATAATTTCCTAGGTTCATAAAACTGGGCCATCATTTCACCATAAGTACTCAAACACCACTGAACTGGTAGTCTTCCCAAAGCTCCTACTCTTAATGATTGATGCTAAAGGATAAGTTGGACATGATTGCCATGTGTTGTAAATTATAAATGCAGAGAAGGGGTCCAACTGTGCAGATTCCACAGTAAATTCAGATAAAAGATAAATGGATTATCAAAAGTTTAATTGTAAGTCCTGTTTCATAGTGTAGCATGTACTGATGACCCCAACAAACAATTATTGTAAACATCCTTACATCTCCATTTATTCGCAAACCTTTTCATATGTTTTCCTCAATAATTCACAGTAAGTACTGTGGATTGAGAGAGAGAAATGATGATGGAGAAAATAAGCTTGCTTTAGAATGACATTTGTTTAAGTTGCTACAGAAAACAACTGAAAAAGCAGCCCGTGTGGGGATCAGCACAGATCACTTATATTCCCCACAATTTTCATCATTTGCTCGCATGTATCTTGCTCTTTCATGTCCTTTGATATAGTGTAGCCTTCAAAAAGAGATCAGTGAAGTATGTATCCTTGGTAAAGGATTAAAATTGGTACACCCTGTGTGTAAATAAGCATAGACAAAATTTACTGCCCAGGTTAACGGAGGGACAAAGTGGTGTCTAATATGAGTTTTTCCCACAACTTTTTAGTATAGGATTCTATGTATACTCAAATATACATATACAGGAACAAATACATGGTAAATATTGTGTATTACACACACGACACACAACATACACATCAAAGTATATTGTATATGCCATATGTGTCGTTGAGTGTATATATATAGATTATAGATATCGATACAGATATTTTAGATGTAGATGTATATTTTTAGATAGATAGATAGATAGATAGATAAATGGAGACACATATCAGATTTTTTTTTTTTCTATTTTCTTCTCTTTTACCAGAAGACTAAAAATATCTGTATGATTCTTCTCAATTGGGAAAGCTGATGCCCCTGATAATTGCAAATACCAACTGACAGTTATGCTATATTATTTGTATTTGCTTTTTTCATTCTTTTTTGCTTAAAAAAAAAAAAAAAGTCAGAATCAAAAAGTAAGCAATTGAGTACTTGTGAAGATCTGCAGATGCAATATTAAAAACACACACGTATAAATATAAAAGCAAAATGAAAGTTCTTCATAGTGGCGAGACAACTCACCCTTATAAAACTACTTGTGCTTCCCCCTTCTCCCTACACCAAACAGGTTGTGGAAATGTGCCTCCGGGTACGAGGCAGTGCCCTTGATCGAGGCCACTCAACGGTCCCTCGGTGGCACCCCTGCCGCCCACAGCCCCTCCTGACCCACGTTCTCTACATCCAGCTGCCTCAAGAGTCCCAGCAGATGTCCCTGCAGATGGCATAGTTCGCAACGGAAGCTTCAGTAATTTTCCTCCCCTTTTTTTCATTTTTAGAATAGTTCCTTCTTAAAGATACAAAAATTGCTGAAATGAAAACTAAAATATCCAATCCAGACTTTCTGAATCAGTTTCATAGCAAATTTTCCATTGTATTGTGAGAATTTTAATAGGGTAATGTAGTCATTGTTGCAGACCCCGATAAGCGTATTTGTCTGTCATTACAGTTAATGGTATACCACTTAATTAGCAATAGGATATGAAAAGGCACTAGCTTAGTAGGTTTTCAAATCAATAAATCTACGATTGGCTTATCGCTACATAAGAAATGTTTCAGATCACCAAGATCCTAGGGTAAAATAATTTATACCTGAGCTTATTAACATTCCACATTAGTTTTTGCTGCATTGCTCATAGACGCTAGTTGTTCTTTACTATGCCAATTATCATATCATTACTTATTGAATAGATATTCAAAGAAATGTGTACCTTCAGTCATCATTAATTTAACCTGTTAACAACGGATGACAGATATCCATGCCAAGTGGTGGCAGCGTCAGCGACCGGACGAGATATTCGTCTGGCTATCCTCCTGGCTGGTGCGCCATGGTGATCGGGCATATAGGCTCGGCTCGGCCAGGTGGTGAACAAAACCTGACGCTAAGGCTGACAAGTTTGAAATACACCCGGCGTATTGGACCATTTGGAGTCCAAAACAGTACCCATCGTTAATGGGTTAACGAAGAAATTTTTTAACAGACCTAAATGTGTTTCAGGTGCTTTCAATGAAGAGCATCACAATCAGGTCGGGCACAGAACACAAGAAGACCTACCAACACAGACAGAGCAACCACCCAATTCCTGTGAACAACCAACAACTCATCTGTGGTTCCCTGAGGTCTGTTCTTTCCATGTGTAGTATGTTTATCACTTTTCATCTTCTTCCAAATTAGGTCCTACCTACAGAATATTCTGTATAAGTAAAAGATGAATATTAGTGATGATAAGCTTACCGTGTGTTTATGATAAGAAACTGAAAAGAAAACTTAAATGTGTATTTAAGAACAACATCAATGCTAAAAGTTGCATTATCAATAACATGAGTCTCTCTCTCTCTCGCTGCCCTCGACCCAGATGCGCATGTCGGTCTCCTTGCGCAGGAGGCAGATGACGACACAAGTACAAAGATGGAGAACATGGTGAGCTCGCCTGTTTTCATCAGCAAAGAAGAAGGCTGGCCGTAACATTCCCGAAGAAGCAGCAGTTGGCTCTTAAGGACAGCGAGAAAATTGTGAAGAAATTTGGGGGACCTCGTAACAAGGAAGATAATGACAAACTTCTAGACAAGTTTAATGTACCATAAACTTTTTAATCAAGTTTAATGATAGTTGAAAAGGACAGAGAATGATCTCTGTATATTTATTATCAATATTAATACTAATACTATTATTATTATTATTGTTAATGTCATTGTTGTTATTAGTGCTGTTGTTACTGTTTTTGCTATACTATGTTTTGTAAATGTGTGCAGCTCTATATTTGTTCTAAAAAAAACTGGTATAACTATAGCAGTCCACTCTATTTGGTTTCAAGATAAAACTCAACCATCCTTTAGATGAAATATCATAGTTTGAAGAATGAAAAATATTTAATTTTAGTGTTCAAGGTTGCTGAAAGAAGTGTTTTAGTCATAAAGGAATTATGATTTTATAGATTACCAGATGACAGGATATCAGTCGCATAAAGGTTAGTGTGGTAATTCAAGTTTTATTTATTGTCCATATATGCCATAATACAACCCAGGCTACTAATGAAGCTGAAAACCAAAGGACTCAAAAGTTCACGTTTATTCCAGACTGTGAGTATGAAGAAGACAAAAGAAGCTATCCAATTTGAAAGTATTTAGATCATGATAGCATGCATGTCTTGAGACAAAAAAATAATTTAAATCATAAAAAAAGAAAAAAAAAAAAAAAAACAAAAGAAAAGGAAATAACAAAAAAAAAAAAAGAAAAAAAAAAAAAAAAAAACAAAAAAAAAAATACAAAAAAGAAAAAGAAACATAGAAAATAAAAAAGAAACAAATTTAGAAAAAAGAAAAAAAAAAGAAAAAGAACAAAAAATAAAAAGAAAAAAAGGTAAATAAAAAAGAAAAAAAAAAAAAAAAAAAAAAAAAAAAAAAAAAAAAAAAGAAAAAAAAAAAAAAAGAAAAAAAAGAAAAAAAAAAAAGAAAAGGAAAAAAGAAAAAAAAAGAAAAAAGAGACAAAAATAAAAAGATTTTGATATTTTCTTGTTCATAGACAGTGTATCTAAATGTAACTTTGGTGTGTTGATATTAAGTTTTTGGTATGGAGACATTCAATATTGATGTATTTCGAAATATCTACAAGATTTGTTTTCTGATTAGAATGGACTTAGTAAGGATGACAAGTAAGGATGACGTAGAATAATATATGAATGCCTTGGCAAAAAAAGAAATTAGGCCAATAAAATCAAAAGAATTTGGTTACCTTAGAAAAGCAATAAAAGTAGCAATTTTGAAATGATATTGGATTGTTTTATGGACTGAAAGATAGTAATGATTTTAGGAAATCCCCAAGCAGTGTTTAAAGAATTTCTTTTCTTAATGAACCCTGAACCTGTTAATTAATTCACTGATTTGCACCCATAGCCTGTGGACCCTGCAGAAAACACGAAGCTTATTGATGAGGACAAATCAGAGACCATACCGGCATAGACACCAGCCAGGACCCATCTCTCCAGCAGGTAGTACCGAATCCAGAAGGAACAGACCCAGAAAGAGCTGCGAGCCCCTCAGCAAGGCAGAAGTGACGAGGAGGAAATCGAAAGAGACCAGAGATGGAAGAGGAAATGAAGAAGGAGAAGACATGCACTGAAATGCCCTCAGTTTCCCTCCCACTTTAGCCATGAGGTGCGCCCCCCACACAGAGGTTGAAGCAGAGGAAAAAAACAGCAAATCGCAGGCTCCGACAGAATCACCCCCGTTTGGACCCCCAGAAAGTCATATCAAGTAATCTTAAGACTCCTTTCAATCCTCTTTTATCCAACTTTCCACTGACTCCCACACTCTCTTCTAGACAAAGATGATGAGCAGGAAGGGAGGTATTTGGGCTTTGATACTAACTGCACTGACAATCAGTTCTCGACCACACATGACCGATCAATCAGCTAAACAATCACAACTTGCATTTTCTGCCTTGCATCCAACTCCTATTTAGTACCTCCTCCTAGTGTCATTGATTCTGTACCTTAACGCCATTTCCTGAAGATGATCACTCTATCAATAGCTTGACTCACGCATTCGCCCTTTGGTTTCTCGGTAATCTTTCTTTTTTCCACTCTGTTTCTATTCCTACAGACTACACTAAATTTATATATTTTTAACACTGAAAGTATTATGATTTTTTTTTTTATACTAAAAACTTAACAGAATCACACTCTTCATAAAATGCAAATTTGGCTTTGCTTTCATTGAGACTTATGATAGTATTAGATATTTTTATACAGATTTGGTTTATAGGTCCATTTAGATAATACATGGACATTTTATGACTTTATAAATATTCTCTCTCTTTCTCCTTTCTCTTTCTCTCTCTTTCTCTTTCTCTTCTTCCCTCATTCTCACCACCTCTCTCTCTCCTCTCATCTACCCTCTTTCCCTCCTCCTCTCCCGTCTCCTCCTCAACCTTCTCCTCATCCCCCTCCCCCCCCAGTCATTCTCACGCTTCCTCATGTTTTTTTGTAATTTTTTTACTCTCTTTCCTTGTTACTCATCTTTATTTTAGCCAAAACCATTAAACATATCTATATTTATATTCAATGCGTGGATAGCTCAACAAGATGATTATGATTCCTGGGGATTTATTTTCTTGCTTATATACATCTTAATTGCTGGTTTATATTTATTGTATTATGAGTGAATCGTTCGTTATAGATTTAGCTATTCTATATGTAAACTAACCACCTAGGTATTATAAAGCGGTAAGTCTTTTTCAGTCCCTCAGTCAAATAAGTGCATGGGTATCGTACTAATAAAGAACTAATGTAGATAGTAACTGATGTGCTTTCCTACCTAGTTTGTGTGATTAAGAAATTTTGGTGCAATGAGAGTGTGCTAGCCTTGCCATCTGCTATTAATGCACTTTCTTTTATAATTCTGACAATACAGATATAATTTTCATGTTTTACACTTGCAATGATTGAGCAAGTCATAATTTAATTGCACAGATTTTACTTATATAAATTGGATGTATTGGATTAATATACCTTATTAGGGTGGAAAAAAATGTAACAGTAATCAGTGACACAGTTCTAAGTAGATTAGGCTTTATGAATAAATATCTCAATACCCCCTTGTTTTCAAAAAGATATTAGATAGTTAGCTAATAATATTAACCCAAAATTAATGTCACCAGTATTATAATTACAAATTAGAGGGAAAAAATTGATAATAGAAATCAATGGACTGCAGTTCTAAATGAACCGTACATTGGCTTATGAATGATGTCTGATCAAGGCCTTGTTCATTTAAAAATTATAGATAAATAGCTAATATATTAACCCAAAATTGGCTATATTTATTTTATCTATTTGTTAACTATGTTTTAATCCTCTTCCAAACCATGTGAATTGATACAATGGCACTGCTTTTAGCCCTAAGACAGAAATTCACACTAGGCACAATGTTATAATATAAGTACCCTTTTTCACATGGTCCAGAGGAAGTGAAGAGGAAAAATCTAGAGAAAGAGGAGTATCACCAACGCTGATTCTGAACCCATAGATAGTGAGTGATTCACGCTAACCTCTCTCTTCGTTAGTCGAGC
>NW_028234429.1:0-5000 GCF_977035675.1 Penaeus japonicus
AAGTAATGTGAAGAAAGTTTAAAAACAATATGTTTAAAATAGTAATTTCTAAGGGTAATGATAGCAAGGGTAATGAGGGTCCTTTTTCCCTCATTGTTATGTTATGTTTATTGTTTGGGAAAACACATACATAAATGATATTTATTTATAGTAATTTTTTAATTTTAATAATGATGGGAATGTTAAGCAGTTTAAAAATATTAATAATGATAACAATTTTTTGGGGGTTTATTTGGTTGGTAAAAAAATGATGAATGATTATTATTTATAATTATTGGGTGCGATAAATTTCTATCACCAAAAGGGAAACCAAAAGTAGTATATTTCTGACATATTGAAAGGTGAAATGCAATGATTAAAGAGTGGGGTTTTAATATGTGCACACCAAAAACACACCACCATTTTAATAAATCCCTTTGGGCCTATCATTCCCCAACAGGGCTTGGTTTTCCCCAATTTTTTTCCATTTTTTCCAGGCTTGTGCCCCCCCGTTTGACGTCCCAGGGCCCTTGACTCCTTGTTTTTATCTAATTTTTTTTCGCTGTTTTCTTCGGTTTTCTTTTAAAGGGGTTTTTTAAAAATTTCCTCTGCTTTTCCCGTTTCCCCCACTCCCTGCCGTAGTCCATGGTTTGATCCCAAAATTTTGGCCGGCCCGAAAGCATTGGGTTAAAGCCCTTTTTTCCCTTTGACAAAAGGGAAAGGGGAAACCCCGTAAAAACATTACCATGTTACCGGGTGGCACCCAAACTAGCCTAAGTCATCGCTATTATCTCCCCCTTTAAAAGGACGTCCCCATGAATTGCCCCTTTTACTCTTCACTTTTTTTACCTTTTTTTCCTCACCCCCGGGGTCGACTCTTAAACATTGATATTTTTTTTTTCCCGTTCAAAAAAAAAGCCCCAATCTCTTTCCCCTCTCTCCCTCTCTCCCTTTTCTCTTTCTCTCTCCTCCTCTCTCTCTCCTCTCTCCTCTATTTTAAATTAAAAATAATATTTATTTTAGAAAAATATAATTTTAAAAATTATAAATACATAATATAAAATATATATATAAAAATATATATATATGCCCTAAAAATTTTTATAAATAATTATAAAATATGTTATACATTTGTATATATATAAAAATATAAATAAAATTTATATACTTTAAATATACATATGTATATTTCATAAAATTGTTGTGGTGTGTGTTTGGGGTGTGGTGTTTTATTAATTTTATAATATATATATAAATATAAAAATTTTATTTATAAAACAAAAAACCCAAGCTATGTGGTATAATATAACCCGATGGGCTCTGATAAATCGAAATAGATATTTCAGAATAAAAATTTTGACAGCCATGACCTTTCCGGAAGCAAAAACACAAAATACCCGAAAAATAATGTTAACATGTAAAACCACATCATATTCTCATTAATTTTGGTTTTTTTGGGAGGTTTTTTGAAATTTTCGAAAAACAAAATTTAGTTTTTTCGGGTAATGTGTGTGTATTTATATATATAATTTTAGATTTATATATATATATATATATAATATATAATTTTATTAAAAAAATATTTTTATATATAAAAAATATAAAAGGAAAATATAATATATAAGGGAATATAATATGAATATTTTTAATACATAAATATAATATATATAAATATAATTTTATACAAATTATATATATACATAATATACATAAATATAAGTAATTTATTAAATATACAAAATTTTAAATATATATTATATATATATAAACATATATATATAAAAAATATATTATATATATATAAATATATATAAAATATAAGAATATGAATATATATATTAAAAAAATTTATAAATATTTTATATAGATAAAATATAATCATAGTAATAATACATAATATACAAAAATAATATTATATATAAAATTTTCATATGTATATATATACATACATAAAATTTTATTTTATAAATTATATATTTAATATAAAATATATACCCTATATAAATTTATAAATTAAAATAATATAATATATACACCACACATACACACACAAACACACACAAACCCACACAGACACACACACACACAGATTCATTTATATATAATATATATTTTAATAAATATAATTATATATAAATATATAAAGAAAAATATAATAAAAAATATATATTAAATATATTTTATACAATATAAATATATTATATACCCATAAAATATAATTTTTAATATTTTATATATTTTAAATAATATTTTATAAAACAAAATTAAAATATATAAACATATATAAAAATAATATATTTTTAAAATATATATATATTATATATATATAAAAATATAATAAATATAAATTATATATAAAATATTTACATATATTTATTTTAAAATATATATATTATTATAATATTAAATATTAATTTTATAAAAAAAATAATATATAAAATTTATATAATTTTAAAATTATAAATTTTAATTTTAAAATAAAATACAAATAAATTTTATTTTTATATATCAATTTAATATTATATATATAAATAATATATATATTATAAAAAAAAAGGAAAAAAAAAAAAAATAAAAAAAAATTATATTAAAATATATAAATTATATATATATATATAAAAAATATATATATATATATTTTTTAAAAAAAATACAAACACAAAAACAACCAAAACACAAACACACACAACACACACCAAAAAAAACAAAAAAAATAAAATATATATATAAAATTTTATAATTTTTTATAAAATATATATAAAAATAAAAATATATTTTTTTAACTTTTTTTTAAATTTATTTAATTTTTTATTTTTATATATTTTCTTTTTTTTTTTTGTTGTGGTGTTTTTTTTTTTTTTTTTTTTTGTGTGTGTGTGGGTATGTGTTGTGTGGTGTGGGGTGTTGTATGGTAAAAAAAACAAACAAAAAAAAAAAAACAATAACAGCAATACAAACATGGCCAAACCCATGATTTAATCATTGAGGCGATCTATTTTTCCCTTTCCCAAAAGGGAAACGGGGGAAACACTTCAAACAATTTTATGCTAAAACCCAACCCCATGATGTTTTGAGTTTGATGTAAAGCAAGAGTTGATTAAAGAATTCAGGGGGGGATGCACAACCCTGCATAAAGATAAACCCACATCCCTTTGATCTATGCACATTTTTCGCTATGGTTGGGCTTATCATCTGGGCTTTTAATTCCCTATTTCAAGGGGAAGATCTGGCCAAAATGCGTGTTGGATTGTGCCGTTTATATGCACTTTTAAAAACAGGAGCGGTTTAGCCCTGATAATATTTTGATTGATTCCCATGCGTGGCGCTTCCTTCGTTGTTACTTTACACTTTTTTCCCGGCCCTTTCCTTTCTCACTCCGCGTATTTCCCAAAACACTTTTTCGTTTGCCTTCCCTTTCAGGCCTTTCTAGGTTTGGTCCCGGTGGAAATTCAATTTTAAAAATTTATTGCCAAAATTAAGTGGCAACGAATCAATAAACTACCCGTCCCGGCAAATTTTAATCATCGATGACTTGCAAAAAAGGGGGCTCCCTCCCCCTTATTGTTCTGAGCCCCGAAACTAAACCAGGATTTAACATTTTATAAAGCCCCGTTTTGATCACCCTTTTAAAATTACAAGCATGGGATATTTGGGGATGCATTGTTTTTTATGGTGGTTTGCCCCCCATGTGATGGGCAGGGGGCGAGTTTTGGCGGGGGGAGCGGCTGAAGGAGCGGAGACGCCCCCACCCGAACCCCCGCGTCATTACACCCCTGTATTTTAACATTATCAACGCCCTGTTAGCCTTTCATTTGCGACATTTTTACATATGTAACACCCTCCTTCACCCTTTTTGTTAACTAAACCCTATTTTTTACGTATCTACGGCTCCCCCTGAACCAGGGGAAATTGAGCCCTTAAAGTTCCCGGGCTATTAACCCATCTTAAAAGGTATGGGGGATAAAAATTTCACCCGTTTTCCCACAGAAATCTCTTAGGATTCATTAACAGGTATTGGAACGCTCATTACCCCATCAGCTCATAAGGATTAAAAAATTTTTTTTTAAATTTTTTAAAGACATGACGGGGGGAAAAGGGACCAAATTTTTTCCCTATGGGTTACAGGAAAAAATGATTAAAAACATGATTTTGGTAGCCTGAAGATAATCGCTCTCAAATTGGTTTAAAAAACCAAACCCCGGGGGGAAAATGGAAAATGGAACAGCAAGGAAAAAAAAACATGTAGCATACCCCAGAGCGGGAGAGACCCGGGCTTGTTTCTTCTAGGGCTGGTTGAATAGGTTTTAAAAATTTTTTCTTATGATAAAGTTTTTGGCCAAAAATTAATTTTGCTATTCTTTTTTCCCAAAAGGCCGCTTTCCTCCTTTTTTTCCTAAAGCTTAAATTATGCGTTCCTTTTATTAGGAGGGATGTTGATGGATGTTGTCCCCTTCAGGCAAAAAAGAAATAAAAAGTAATAAAAAATTGACCGAGTGTTTACACACACACACACCACACACAACACACACACACACAAAAAACAAAACACACACAAATTTTATATATATATATAAAATAAATTATATATTTATATATTTTAAAATTAAATTTTTTTATATTTTTAATTTTATATA
The DNA here is from genome assembly GCF_977035675.1 of Penaeus japonicus. Classification (NCBI taxonomy): domain Eukaryota; kingdom Metazoa; phylum Arthropoda; class Malacostraca; order Decapoda; family Penaeidae; genus Penaeus; species Penaeus japonicus. The sequence continues at coordinate 4,614 of NW_028234429.1, forward strand.
TATATTATGTTTTTTAATGTAGGTTTTTGGTTTTACACCCCACCCCCACACACAAAAACCCAAAACACACACAAAACACACACCCCCAACACAACATATATATAAATATATATATATATATATAATAAAATATATATATTTTTAAAGAAAATTTAAAAACATATTAAAAAATTTTTATATATATTTAAAATATATTATATTATTATTTATTATAAATATATATAATAAATAAAATTATATATATATAAATATAAATATATAAAATAATATAAAATATAAAAAATATATTTATTTATATTTTTATATATATATAAATTTTTTAATATATAAAAATATAAAAAAATATAAAACCCCCAACAAACATTTTTATATATAAAATTTTTTATT
>NW_028234429.1:10000-17488 GCF_977035675.1 Penaeus japonicus
TTATATATATATATATGTATATATATACGTTTATAATATATATATATATATATAATATAGATATATATATATAATATATAATAGGTATATATAAACATTTAGATTATATATATATATATATATATATATATATATATATATTATATATTATAGATATAAATATAATATATATATATATATATATAATATAATATTCTATATATATATGATGTAAAAAACGTATATAAATAATATATTATTATATATATATATATATAAATATATCAATACAATACATATATAGATAAAATATATATTATAATATAATATCAATATATATATATGATAAATATAGATACACATATATATTCGTGTGCGTGTGTGTGTGCAGTGGGACCTACATTGGCACATACACACGCATAACAACACACAAACACACAACCCAAACACACATAACACACATACACACACTCACGCATTCGCATACAAACGCAAGTGCCCACAGATACATAACGTAGAGATTCACATAAACATTTCCTTTAGTTGCGAGTGTATATATATATGATTCTATTTTGTTTAATGATGCTAGTTAGAGACCATGAATTTGATCGAGCTTGCGCCATATGAACATCGTATTCGAGCCGAATACACAATTTCTTGGCCAGACTGACCGTGGAGATGGGAGAGGGATAACGCCTGACCAACAAAAGGGGATTCCAGCGCCAGGGAGGAGGAGGCCGCTCCCTTTTCCGCCGAGGAGGGATCTTCGATGTACCTAGATGGCACCGGAGCGCAATGCCCTATCAGATGTATTACTATGTGTATGGTGAGTAATATGTATTTTCATATATGTTACGAATAATATATATATATATAAAAATATCAATACATAGAATATATAATTAAATATATATATATAATAATATATCATATATTTATATATGTATACACACAACATAACACACACACACATATATATATAGTATATATATATATATATATATATATGATATATATATATCATATACATATATAATATATAATATAAAATATATATATAATATATAATATATATATATAAATGATCTCATATCCATACATACATATATATATCTATATATATATATATATAGTATAATATATTTATAGATATATATATCAAATACATATATAATACTATATATATATATATAATCATATAATGACATAGATAAATAATAGATATATCGTTGTGTGTGGTGTGTGTGTGTATAAAATATATATCTATATATATATATATATAAAGATATAATATATATATATATATTATATACATATATAATTATTATAATATATATTATCTATATATATATAGTTGTATATACACACACACACTACACACACACACAGAACACACACACACACCCACACACAACATAATATATTAATATATATATTTATATATATAATATATATATATATTATCTATACATACATATATATATATATATAAAGATATATATATATATAGTTATATATAATATATACATAAATATACATTATATTATACATATTAGATTATGTATAAAATCAATATGTATATAAAGATATATTAAACAACACACACACACCCACCCACCCACACACACACACCACACATAATATATATATATATATATATATAAAATATATTATATATATATATATATATATATATATATATGCATATTATATATTATAAATAATATATATAATAATATATATATATATATATATAATATATATAAATGCCATATAATATAATATATGATATATATTTATATATGTATATATATATATAAATATATATATATAATATATTAATATGTATACATATATATAGAATATATTTATATATATATATACATATAGTATAATATATATTTATATATAATATATATAAACATAATATATATATATATATATATTATAGTATAAATATATGCATATATATATATATATATATATATAGATATATATATATATATATATATATATTAATATTATACATTTATATATGTATACATATATATATATATATATATATATATAGAGATATATATATATATATATAGTTGTATAGAGTGATATATATGTATATATAGATATAAGTATATATATATATAATATATATAATATATATAGCTATATATACAAATTTTACCCCCTGACCGCCCGGGCTATCCCGACCCACAAAAGAGTTTTCAACCAGACGCCCTTATGAATGCCATGACCTTACCTATGTGTTCTTAGCCGAACAGTGTTAGCAACTTTTAACGAACAACTCCCGCGGGCACTCGGCAGCGACGGAATCACAAATTCAAGTCCCAAATCAGTTACCCAAAGTTATTATAGGAAAAGATGGTCGAATGCAGTAATGTCCATTTTTTTTAAAGATATAAAAATTTTTACCTCCCGACCGGGACTCGAAACCCGCGCCGTTAAGGATGACAGAAATGTCCCAAGGAGGTAAAAAATTTTTATATATTAAAAAAAAAATGCGTTACTGGATTCTATCATCTCTCATATATATATATATATTTGTAATTCATACTATATATATTATAATTGTGTGTGTGTGTGTCGACTCGCATGCTCCTTCCCGAACTCCAAGGAATGTGGAAAAGGGATGAACCTCCTGTAAATTAAAATCGCCAAGAACTTACAAACCGGTCTCGAGGACGTCCTTTATAAAGCAAACTTCTCCTAAGAAAGGATGGTGTTCCTGATGAACGCGAGAGATTGTACTCGGAACGCACGACTTCTTCTTCTCAGGTTAATGACAACGCCGGAGACTTCTGAAATAAGGCACGAAAGGGCTATCATACCCCTTAGAGTGCGGAATTAATGTTTGTCTCTGCATACGAAGACGCCCTCGAGCCCCGTGTCACGTCAGTCGGGGAACGTGGAAAGTCTCTGCGGCGTTTCGTAGAACCAGAGGCAAAGTCAGGATTCGAAGAGGCGAAAGTGAGAAAACGGCCGCTTGTATTCTTCCTCTTGATTGGGATATGATGATAAGCTCTGGTAGACAAGATCGATCACCCGAATAGCCATCAATACAATGAACGGTAGTCGCCCATCGAGACCGCCAATCCCTGGGTCCATCTATCCTACCGAGATGGAGGGAAGATGACCGTGCTGCTACTGAAATGGCGTACGATGCCGAGCTCATGCTTGACTGAACTTAGTTTTTGGCAAACGTGGTAGCGGTCGGGGCGAGCGGCCCCTGCTGTGGAAATAAAAGGTCCGTCTGTGACCATGTGGTGCGGCGCCTTCATTTGTGGTATGCCTCGGCTCGTCATTGGCGACCTCGCAGAGAAACGCAGTTGAAGGTATGAACCGTCGAACACTGCGCGACTCTGGCGGCGTAGGATTGAAGCGAGGATGACGTCAGTCCTTTGAGGCTAGCTGCTCTAAAGGAGTCTGAAGCTAGGAGGATAGGTGGGACATCTGCTGGACATACAATGGTAAGTGTGCATGCCTTCCGTCGGTAGTTTGTTGCAACGTGTGAAGGAGCACACAGCGGTTTCTGGGTCAGGCTGGCAACGCAGTAAGGTTAGCTTACTTACCTTGAGATTGTCCCACACTATGTTGATATGGAGTACTGAGAGGTCGCCGGACGGGTAAGAGGAGTATCGGCGGATGTTTCGTGATGAGCAGACGTCCTTTTGCTGCCTGTGATGAATTGTTACCAGAGGACGAGCTCTCGTTCCACTAGGAGCAATCCCTCAGGCAGGCAGGCGAAGAGCAAACTGGGAAAGGGGCTCGCTTGCAGATAACAACTATGTGTTCACTTCCGAGGGTCACTACCATTAAGGAGCCAAATGTGTCATGGGGAACATGAATTGGCAAGGTGAAGTCTTACAATCGATATCGGGACCTTATATCCCGTGGCCGGTAGAGAAAGGGCACGAGAGGTCACGACGAAAGGCGATTCATTGGCCAAAATTCTCCGCGGAATCAACTTATTGTGGATTGCTACAAAGTAGTGCTGTACATTCTCCTGGACAAAATGGTGCAAAAGTTTAAAATTAATCATCCATCACACAGTATGGTTGTATTGAGAACTTATGGCATACAAGACCACATCATCACCTTGCATAGCCTTAAATAAAAATGCATGAAATACAGTAGGACCTGTTATTAGGGATGTTGGTGGACTATTCAAAGTCGTTTGAGAATGCCAGGCTATGGAAAGCTATGATCGATGAAGGGGCTGTGATGTGGGTTTCCCCACAGCCTGTATAAATTGTATAAAGTCATTATAACATAATCAGTAGTCTCTGTGTACTCAGAATGCAGTACAACATATTGGGTTGGCATAACAAGACGAGTAATGCAGGGCTATATCCTATTTCCCCGAGCACATAGATCATATTCAGTCGCAGGGAGATAACTTTGAACTTCCAGTACGATCCAAGTTCGTGAGTTTCTCCACTGTTGCCTGGCGGTCACTGCTGTGGCTGGGCACCACGGTAGGGTTGGACAGAGCTGAGACTTAGAGTCATAGACGTTTGGCAGCACACTCACGGAGTCAGCAAACGCTGACAAGCTGAGTTCGCCATAGCGTCCATGGCCTGGGCAAAGCATATGTTCCGCATAAATGTCTAAATCCCTTATCGTTAATTCCAATAGATATCACGGAATCACTAAGAAGTGACAACTATCGTAGAGGCTATAAATTATGGCTGCAAGGTCCAGCAGTTTTGGGTTTCTTTTAAGTTAATTTGCTTTGTCATCTTAATTTCTAGAATTTGTAAAAGTTGGCTGCCATAGTATTTTATTCAGTGATTTTAATTTTTGAAAATTAGGATTATTGTACGAATTCATTCTTGTAAACTATTCCATATGAGCAGCAAGAGAGTTATATCCGTATGAGTTTGGAAGTGTGGTATCTTTCATATTTGTGGACTTTATCATTATAATTTTATCTTTGAATTATTTTATTTCTTGTTTTAGATCACTAACATTCGTTTCTTTTAGTAATTTCAGTGATGCCACTTAATGACGGGCAGGAGTCTTTATTTTATTTATTATTTTTTTACAGTGGTTTAGTAATCTTTCTCAACTTTTATTACTTAATTATGGTTATCGATGTTATTGTCCATTTTTTTGTATTTTCACATAATTAGTTTATTTGTAAATATATGTCCACTGAACTTTTGTATACAATGCAAAGAAATATAAAGAGCTGTCCTGGAACGGGCTGTGTTACCCCTCTGGATTTACTCAGCCTGAGACATTCAAGAACAAAATTTCGGTGCAGCCAGACTTTGGTCCCGTTAAACTGCCTAGTTCATTTTCTTATTCAAGGTGGTTGCTTGTAATGTTTCTGTTGTTTTCAAGTCTTTTAAGTTGATTTTTACACTGAAACCCTTCAGATTCGCGTTCCTTTTCCCTATTTAAAATCTATCGTATCCTTTTTATTTTTGTATGTTATCCTTTAGTCGTTTAAAGAATTTTCTCGTAATTTACTTACGTAAGTTGATTTTGTATATGATATTTTATTGTAATGTTGTTTCTTTATACCTTGGTGCCTTGAGCACAGTTTATATAGTCCATTTCCAATTATTCTGCTGAGCCACGAGGCCTTTTCCGATATTATTCTGCTTGGAGTACTTGTAAAAAATCCAGGTAAAGGTCCTAGACCCGTGTCCGCCACCATTTTCCAATGTTCAGGATCTTTTGCATTGATTAGTGTTCAGGGGAGTTAAACTGGACCCTTATGTTTGCGTCCCTAGGGCCGTTTCCGCATCACAAGAGTTCAACTTGCTTCGCGACTTGGTTGCTAGGCTCGGCTTCTCATTATAGAATGTATGCGTAACAAGTGAGAAGCGATGCTCTCGGTATATAAATTAATTATCAATTGTGATTATGTTTGTAATGCTCCGAAAGCAGGTATAACATGTTTAAATCGCAGATTGGTTCCTAGGTATAATTTTGAAACGGTTTCTAAACTGGAACATATTCCTATCACGCCCATCAGGCCTAATTGGATTTTAAGTTTTTCCGTTTCCATGTTTACCCATAACAGAAAGCGAAGACACCAATCTTTATCATGCGGGAGCTTTACCATATCATATGAGGCATCATTATTTTCGTGTTGGACCACAAAACAGGTACAGTGGAAACAGTGTTTTTTTATTTCGGAGGGACAGAGTGTCATATAATTTTATTTTGTATTTACATTCATAAACTACTACGAACGAAATAATCATCCCTGAAAAAAATAAAATAAACATGAAGAGATGGGAAAGAAGAAAGCGACCTATGCATGTACGGCTGCAGACCGCACATACTGGCACTGGGTCCCATTGCTGCATTGCACATAGTCTAGTTCCCTTCCTCTTTATTCCTTCGCCCTCTGCACTCCGCACCAGCTGGTACCGTTATGTCGGTGGCCGCATCTTGCTGCGTGTGAATCGTCTCTGAGTTAGTGCTTAGGTAGAGACCCGTTCTGGGGCTTCCATGCTTTCTTTTCTACGAGTTCCAGGATAGAGAGTGTCATCTATATCTGTCATACTAATCAACCTTTTATTTTGGTGATTGAATTAACTGTAATGAAGATATCACTGTGCCCTCGTATGGCGATTATAAAGACAGCAAGAAATAACATCTATGGTTGGTAAAAAGAGGGCTGCTTATCTCGAATAATTTGTATTTTACCAAATAAAGATATTGTGTACTGTTTTATTTTCTATATCTCCCCCCCCCAAAAAAAAAAAAATAATAATAATAAAAACTACTGGAGTGCTCATCAATAAATTAAATATATGTTCTAAGAGAGTGGTGACACATATTGGAAAAATATAGATGTACAAAGGTTTCTGAATGCGCTTGAAAAAAAAAAAAAAAAAAAAAAAATTTTTACTAGTTTAACTAACATTTTCTCGGCTAAACAGTAATCGATCAAAAGGGATTTACGTAATATCATTAAAATTCACATTTAATGAAGCAAGGGAATTCTGAACATGATTTTCCTCAAGCATTCATGCAATCGATGTCTCGATAAGAATAACACTCACTGAACGCGCCCCTATACGTCACCAAAAAATTACCTTGTGCGTTTGTCCGTGTTAAATACGTATCCGATCATGTTTACATAAGATTTTTCTATTTAAAAAGTAAATAAGTTCACCAGGGCTTATATCGCTTGAAGCGAGCCCTCCGCACACGGGAGTGGTGACTAGTGAGAGTGGCCAATTACTGTTTGACCTCGATTTGAGCTCGGTCCGACCCACCTTGATGCTCAGTCAACGGCAGTGACCGCCAGCGACAGTGGAAAAAACTGACCAAGTTGGAGGGGGCTCCATCTGCATACCACGGGATGTGAGGTGCACGCTTAACCACTGCGCTATCCTAACGGCTTGGTTTGAGGAATTACCGGTAGCGTGACTTTACCGTACAATGCGTACCGGTAGTATTTCAAAAACCAGGTATCAGGCAATACCGTATTTTTGTCGATACTGAACATCACAAAAACTAACACCA
>NW_028234429.1:17588-25088 GCF_977035675.1 Penaeus japonicus
CATTATTATGTTATTATTTGTTCATCGTATTCTTCGCCTTGTTTTTATTCTCCGCGAGCACAGAAAAAGAGGACGAAGGAAATATTGTTTCTGCTAACTGCTAACATAATATCACGCTAGCCTTACGGGTCTTTTTTCCTAAGCACATCTAGCAAGGTTGGTTATTTTGATTCGCTTTAAAGCAGTATAACACGATCCAATATCATTACCCGTTGTGCATGGGCTTTCTTGCAATTTAGTAATAGGAAGGGAAAAGGATAAACACAACAAAGGTATATGTATTTTTTCTTCGTCATCTTCTATGGCAAAAGATAAATGATAGGGCTATATGTATTCCAATTCATACAGGCGATTATCATTCTATATATCATTCATACTCTCCTTAATGGCTGTTGGGGATATTTCGTCTATCATAGCAATGTTGCCGTTGTTTTTGTGTAATGAATGTCTATATAGATATATAATATATATATATATATATATCTAATATATATAAGATATAGATATATATATAATAATGTATATATATATGTATATGTATGTATATATTCATACATATATAGATTATGATATATATATATATATATTATAATATATATAGATAAATATATAATGGACAATATAAATATATGTATAAATATAATATTACAAATATAATTATATTATAATGTATATATAATATGTGCATATATGTATTATATGTATATATATTAAATATATATAAATATATATATATAGTAATATATATATATATATATAATATATAATATATGGACATATAAACATATTATAAAATAAAAAAATAAACAAATATATATAACATAAATACATAACATATACAAATACATATATATATATATATATATATTTATAGTAAATTTTAGATATATATATATATATGTATAATATTTATATATGTACATATATGTATATATATATATATATAATATATATATATATATATTAATATATATATATATATATATATTGTGTGTGTGAGTGTGGTGTGGGTGTGTGTGTGTGCGTTTGTGGTGTGTGCAGTGTGTGGTACACATATATGTGTATATATGTATAATATATTCATCGATATATATCTATATATATATATATATATATATATATATACATATATGCAATATATATAAATAAATAAATAAATATATATATATGCATATATATAAATAAATAAAATAAATATATATATATATATATATATATATATATATCATAAACGTTTAAATAGTATATATATGTTAATAATATAATATATATATATATATATATAAATATATATATATACATATATATAAATAAATATATGTACATATATGATACATATATAAAATGTGTGTGTAATGTATAATATAGATATTTCTATATATAAATATAATATATATATACATATATATATATATAAATAATACACACAGATATATATGATATACAGATAAATATATATATATATTTATATATATCATATATGTATACATATATATATATATGATATATATGTAATATATACATATATAATAGAATATAAATATATATAAAATATATACACACACATATATATGTATATACATATATATATATATATATTATATATAAACATAGCAAGTATACATATGTATATATGTAAGATAATAATATATATGTATGTATGTAAGTAATTACTACGATATGTGTATATATATATAATACATATAATAAATATACATATGTATATATACATATATATTATGAAGATATATATATATATATATATTTATATATATTGAGGGGGGGTATATATATACATATATAATGTATAACATATATGTATATGTATATATATTTATATTTATATATAAATATACACACATAATATGTATATACAAATATATATTATGTATATAATAGAGATTATATATATATATAAATTATAGATATATAATTACAACACACTGACTGCGTTGTGTGTGTTTGTGTGTGTGTGTGTGTGGTTTGTTGTGTGTGTGTGTGTGTGTGTGTGGTGTGTGTGTGTGTGTGTGTGTGTGCGTGCGAGTGTGGGTGCGTGTGTGTTGTGTGTGTGAGTGTGCTGTGTGTGTGTCTAAATAATACATACACACACACACACACACACACACACACTCACACACTAGATATATATATATATATATATATAGATATATATAATATTAATATATGTAGACTATATATATATGTATAATATACGTATATTTATAATTATATATATATGTAAGCATAATATATATATATATATGTAACTAAACTATATTTATATATTCGTATATATATAGATATGTATATTACATGTAACATATATAGTAAATATAATATGTGTGTGTATATATGACGTAATATATATATTATATATATATCTATATATATATATATATATATATAATATAATAAAAAATGTATAATATATGTATAATATATACATGATATATATATATGATATATATATTTGTGTATATAATTCGTATCTATATATATATATATATATATGATATTATATATATATATATATATATATATTTAATATATGTAATATATATATGTATATCTAATACATATATATATATATAGTTATATATATAATATATATATATGTTATTTGCATATATATAAAGATATGCCTATAGATATATATAAATATATATATATTATATATATCTATCATATATATAGATATGAATGTATATACAACATAATGTATAGATACATAATATGTATATATATATATATATATACTATATATATATACATATATAATATATAATTATGTATGTATAGACATACATATTATATATATATATATATATATATATTTATGTATATATATATATTTATATATGTAAAGATGTAAATATATACATATATGTATATATACATATATATAAAATATATATACATATATATATATATAGGTAGATAGATAGATAGATATAGATATAAATATATATATATATAGCAGACTTTGTAAGTGGAACACAGCATCATCCTGAATCAATCGGAAAATATAATTATCGAAAGCAAAACCCTCTTAACTCTCAAGTTACGGACTGTCTTGTTGATTAGCATGATCAGGCAATTTCATACAGCGCGGTGCCTTCAAAGACAACTCATCTCGGTGGATTTCATTCAGAAGTCAGTCATAGTAGGAAAGATCTTCAGTTCTCATTTCCACTCACTGACTGATATGACTACAACCTGTTACGTGTAGGAGAAGCAATTGGGAAACCTTTATGTCCAGTGACCAGGATGAAGACGGAATAAAAGCTCTACGAGACATTAAAAGCTCCACGAGACATTAATGGGTTGACTACACATAGTATATTCCCAATTCAGTTTACCAATGCTATATTGTATTTCAGTTCAGCAGGTCGAAGAACAGGAGAGTCGAGTCCATGTCCTCTGAACAAAGCATTAGTCTGACGCCGAGGAACGCCGTGTAACATACAAGAAGCAGACGTCAGTGGAAACAGGAATTACCAGACAGTTCCGGCAGAATGAGGACGACTTTAGTGACCGTTTACATCCGTTTTATGGAGCGCCGGCGTACAATTTGCCACAAAGAATTAATTACAGCAAAAAGGGGGCCGCGAGGAGTCCTTCTGCCAACTACGAGCAGAGCCACACCGAGGAGCGCCGGGCCGCCCGACGATCAGATTCAGTAGTCGCGACGCGCGGCCAACGAGACCCCGGGGGGGGGGAGAGGGACTAGCCTAACCCGAGAAAACACGTTCCCGCTCCTCGAAACTCAAGTGCATTGCCGGCGCCGCGCACGCAGCAGCGCCGGCCTCCCCGAATCAGCAGCGGGCTCGGCACGACACACGCTCGGCCCGTGCTGCAGGGCGGGCGGACGAAGGAGGTCGCAGAGGGAAGGAAGATCGGATTGACCTGGCTTCCGGGTCCCTTTGCTTTGCTCAACCCCCGTGGCAGCCGTTCCCTTCTCTCAATGCGCATAGCACTGTTCTACCACATCCGGTTTGTCACAATAGGTCTTACGCCAAGATGGAGGTCGACTGATTGCAGATTATCCTTTATTAGTTCAGTAATTAAATTCCCGCCCCCCATAATAACGGTTAACAATATGATATCAATAATGATAATCGTAGTTATGATAATAATAGTTATAATTATTGTTATCATTATGATAATGCAATAAAATATATGAACATAATGATAATAATATCACGCGCACACTATGTACAAATAAGAGTATATGTAAATGTATATCATATATATACATATAATATATATATATATATATATATATATATATATATCTATATGATATATATAATTACGATAGTTTTTACTTCAACCACACGCCTTAGGTCTCCTTAGTAGCATTTGTACGTCTGTATTTACTAATTTTAGTGGAGGCGTGAGTCTTACACTAATAGTAGCGTTGGTGGCCAGGTATTAATTCACTTTATATGATTGCACTGATGTTTAATAAGATTCAAAACAACGCCGAATGCATCAAACTTAAAGAACACTGAGGATCCGGCTACCATGTCAAGTGTGTCATGCGAGGGGACATCCTGCCATGCATAGGCAGAGAATTGTCTGGTTGTAACAAATTCTTCGGAATTTAGTGGATTGACTCTCTTTCTTGAGCAATCTTATATCAATAATTTTAGTCATTGTCCGTCGTCAAGGGCAAGCCGCGCGGGCAGAGAGGGGGGGGGGGCTCCCCCTCTGTGGATCGGGATTTTTAAGGGAACTCAACAATGAAAATCGTAATGATAACAATAAAGCTTATAACATCGACAATAGCCTGCATAATAATAGTAATCGGTAATGACAGCAAAAAAGTGTAATGATTACTTTGCATTTCGTCTCCTAAATGGCATCCTTGTTTAGACGGAGACTAATGAACTGGCGCTTCCATATTATCGAATTCCCTGTATAGTTGTAACCGCCACGTCACGAAGCTATAAAACTCTTATTCACCGTTTCGTGTGCCATCGTTATCTAGTTTTGTAGCCTACTGTCCTCGAGGACTGATCCTTATCTTATTAGGGGGAAGGGATATAAATAAAAAAAAACCGCTATGCATCCTATTTCCTTCGTCACGGCCGACTCGCCTGCCTCATATTTTAACACCACCCCCACTTCTCCGTCTCTCATGCACAACTCAGCACTTTCACCGATCGCGAGTTCCCCAGTTCTTTGGTCGGTTTTTCGCGGGCCGCTGGCTGAGGCCTTGCTGCGGTCCTCTCTGCCGTGGCTCAACACGGTTCTTCGTTTTAATCCTAATTTAAAGTCCTGCTGAATCGTTACCACTAATTTTAATTGCAGTTAATATTGATTGCAGAAGGAGAGGAGTATTACTACTGGAGAACCTTGGCTAATGATGGAAGGGAGGGGAAGGAAAAAAAGGGGAGGGGGAGGCAGTTTATCACTGCTTTAGTTTTAAGACTTTTTGTGTGCGTGTGAGGAGGGGGGGGGGGCAGTTAGGTTGAAATAGTCAACAGGAAATAGACGCAGTAATGTCTTCAACTTACTTAAGGGGGGTTTACCACGTCAAACGGCTCGTCAAACCTTTGTCGAACCTTCTCGTCAAACGGTCCGAGATAACCTATGTTACCAACCTTCCATCCGTTTTGAGATTATGTAATCTAGTGTCTCAATAAACCGTCCCCAAGTCAAGTGCCACGCGAAGAGATGTCAGACAGTCAAACCATTTAAGTACAACAAACCACACGTCCTCCAGACTCGCGTCGTTTGTGAAGCCAAGTTACACCCGCCTCCTTTATTCTCTCCACCAGAGACATTGGATTGCCATTGGCTTAGCGGGGCACTAAGAAGGAAAGAAAATAAGATCAAAAGTGGACGAAGAAAGGCTGCTAAAAAGTGATAAAACTTTCTGCACACACCTCTTGCTTTGTTGACTTGAAATTAAGCCAAGACTGACGTAATTTTTGCGGATAGCAAGAAACATACGTTTGACTATGAATCATGTCCACTCGCAGAAAACCCGCCACTTACACAACAACCCCTACTCCCCCACTCTCCACCCTACACAACCCCTACATCACCCCCCACTCACCAACACACCCCCGACACCCCATATTCATCCTCACCCCCAACCCACACCTCACACCCATGCTCACTACCCAACCACACAACCACCGAACTCCCACCTTCAACCCCCCACCCCCGGACAAATCACCCACAGCCGACCGAACCCTGCCACCCCGACCCTCACTCTCTCACCACCCACCCCTTCACCACAGGCCACCCCCCCGACACACCCACCACTCCGCCAACCACTACCTCCGCGCACCGACACACCCCCTCGCCACCCCACCACTCACTCCCTTTCATTACGTATGACTATACATGCATGATGCGGTCAGTTCACTTCCTTGGTTTAAAGCGTAACTGAAGGTTTGATTGTTCGAATACGCGTATTCTCACATTCAAACGTTGTTTACAATGAAGCCCCCGCCCACTAAAGTCAGGGGCGCGAACAGAACTTTTCTTCGAACCGTTCGACCAACGTTTCGACAATCGAAATACCCCCCCGTTCACACGTTCAAACATCACTTCAAACACGTGTCCTGTCGTACCGTCGTTAGACGAACCGTTTGACCTCCCCTATTTACATACTTGCTCCTCTGGCGGCTTAGTCGATCCGGTGTCAGTATTTTCATTATTGTAAGATCTTAATTATCATTGCTATTATCACCATCAAAATCAAATCATTATCATTATAATATATATATATATTATATATTATATATATATATATAATATATATATTTATATTCACACACACACACCATCGCCACACCTGTGTGTGTATTACATATTCATATATAATACACACACAATACATATATTTGGTGTTATGTGTGTATATATTGAGAATATTATATATATATATATATATATAGATAGATATGTGTGTGTTGTGTGTTGTGTGTGTGTGTGTGGGTGGTATGCGCTGTGTACGGTATGTGTGTGTGTTTGTGTGTGTTGTATTGAATATTATATTGTATAAATAATATATATATATATATATATAGATATATATATATATAATAATATAATATATATATATATATATATATATACTATATATGTATATATCTGTAGTAATTGATGAATTAATAGGATGATGAGTATACATATATATATATTATATATATATATAATATCATATATATAAATAATACAATATATACATATATATAGATATATATATATATAAATATAATACATAATATAGTATATGTACATATATACATAGATATATATAATAAATAACATATATATATATTTATATATAGTATGTATATATATAATGTATAAATTATACTATATATATACATGAAATATATATATTATATAATAATATAATATAATATATATATATATAAGATATGTAATATTTATATATATAATATAGAAAATAGTTATATAAGAGTATATTGTAAGTATATATAGCATATATATATATAGTAAAATATATTTGTA
>NW_028234429.1:32588-39590 GCF_977035675.1 Penaeus japonicus
TCATTTTCAGCTTTGGTCGTTCAGGTGAGTCCCTTTTTTTTCTCTCTCTCACTATGCGACAATGATATGAGGGCTGTTTCCAGTGTTACAACATACTATCGCGTAGATCATATATTCCTCATAGTGAAGCGCTATTTGTAGATTTTGATTTCTAAACCAGTACTAGAAATCAACTACGTATTAACAATATTTGGGTTTATTGGTTCTCCATAGGGGATGCACCAACACACTCTAGCCTCAGATTGTCTAGACGACACTCACAAGTGCAGAGGAACATTAGTCAAAATTCAAAAATTCAAAATAAACTTTGCCATCATCAGAAACATGTTCTGCATCCCTTCACCACCCCCATCCCCCTGCCCCTTGTTCACTGTGGGATATGTCACTCCTCGCCACAGATAACAGTCACCTCAACATGTGATGCAGTGTGGCCCTGTTGTCGTAGGGAATTCTTCAGTGATCGATAACGGGTTTGAAATAAAACCTTGGAGATATTTCTACGCGAAGAGAGAGTTTGTTACTTTGAGATGGAGGTATAGTGATGTGGGAGTAGTTTGATGAGGGATAGTTTTAATAAGGTAAGAAATGTGCCAGGTGTTAAGTATGGGGAATTGGTACACATTGTGGAGTAAAAGGGGGTGCATTCTTACGTTATAGAAATTAAGCATAGGCGTGAAGGGGCGTTCGTGTAGGGAAGAGTGAGAGGAGGGGGCTGGGTGTGTAGTGAAGAAGGTGAGTGACCTATCCATCGTGCGGGTGAGGGACTTAATGTGCTTCTGTTTATATCAGTAATCCTACAACTCAACAGTTTCCCACGCTGCGAGGCCCCAACTATACCCTGCACAAAGAAAAGACAAAAAAGCTCATTAGTCTCCTGGTTGTGGTAATCTCACGGAAGCCGAGAAGTATTCAAGAACAAAGCTGTCGTATACAAGGCATCCTTAAGTTTGTTCTTTTAGAGTTTATGAAATATTCAGGGACACACAGTGTGTTCCATGTCATCATCACGCGCCGCTCAGTACATCAGCTGCGACGAACGGAAACCTTGCCCATGGTTTGCTCCGTGTATGGGTTGAATTCACGTTTTCCGAACCTTCGCTGTAGCACAGCGATTTTAAAAGAAGCCAAAAGAATTAATCAGAGAGAGTAAATTGAATCTAGATGAAAGCATGTGCGTGCTGAAAGTCCCGCTCCTCGACTGAATCCGCAGAATCACGTCGTTGGTAAGTTGATTAAACTCATTCTCGGAAACTGAGTTGGAAAATGGTTGGAACGAAATTTAGACTGCGACTGTTCACATGTGCGAACTCTTATCTAAACACGCTCATGCGAAAACACACGCATACAAATATACTACACACAAACACGCAACGGCGCACACACAAACACACACACTCTCTCTCTCTCTCTCTCTCCCTCTCGTCATTCTCTACTCTCTCAGTCGCGGTCTCTCTCGTCGCATCTCTCTCGTCTCCTGCGTCTCTCTCTCTCTCTCACACACACACACACACACCTAAGACATATAACATATCTTAATACAATATCAAGAGTTTACCGAGACGGTGCGAAAATGGATATTAAAAGAATGAATGAATAGGAATACATTAATATGTACAAATCAAGGATTATTATTCATACACTTTTGAATAATTTTCGTGTGTGTGTATTTGTTTGTGTGACCAATGTCCGTTCCTTACAGTATGTATGGTATATTTGGTGTGTGTTTGATTTTTTGTTTGTGTTTGTGTTTTTTTGTTGATGTGTGCTTGTTTGTTTTGTGTGTGCGTGTGAGTGAATTTTTGTTCATCTTAAGCGTGTTTTACTCACACACATCCTCTATTCATAAATACAAGTAATTAAACACACAAACAGAAACAGTCACCACAAACAACGGAGGAACAATTCTAAAAAATTCATGATAATAAAAAGAGACGATGAATATAGAAGCAAAAAAAAATTCTCCTTTCCTTTTCATTTGTTTCTCTCTCTTTCTTTCTTTTTTTTGCAAGTATAATAGATCGTAGTGTCAGGTGTGAGAGGTAACACCTGAGAACCTTGTCGTGTTCTTAATTATTTATTTTGCGTTCCGTACCCTGCGGGTCGCGTGTGTTGCCCCACTCAAAGTCCGAATTTAATAGCACTTAAGTTTTCTCTTACCTGTATTTTGTGAGGTTTTATAGCTCTAACAAAGTCACCTGGTAATATTGTAACAGCGACAGCCAGTTTTATTGCAAAAAATATTCATTTTACGGTTATGATCAAGAGGCATCATATATTGTTTCCGGCTGGAGGAGGGAGGGGGGTGGGGTGGGGTAGGGAGTGGGGGTCCAAGCTTAGTCATAAGGGGAATAGTAGAAATTATATATTTTGTGTGTTTAATCCTTTTTTGTTTAACCAATGTTCGTGTGGGAAGCATCGAAGAGGTTTATACATCATTATTTTCTGTATTTGCTGTCGTAAATATAATGAACCTTGTTAAAGTTTTACATGCTTGTAAAACACAACATAAATATTTGCACATTATCCGCCCCCCCCCCCCCCCGAAGGGGTTTTTTTTTTTTTTATAACTGGTCGGCAAAAGATATTTCATAGAGCCATAACACCTTGTTCTCTGAAGGCCGAAATTTACAAAGAGCATATAACAGCTGGCGTTGATGTATGCTGTAGTGGATTTTATGCATTATGAGTATGTGACGTTTCATGTTCTACTTACAACAAGTGTATTCACGCATGTTTGGTTTTGTTAGTGTTCTCCGTGTTCATGTTCATGTCTGATGTTTTCAATGTTTTCTTTCCGTGCTTCTTGGTTGTATTGCACTCGTCGGCTTAGTCCTACATGATCGTCATCTGAGGGTAGTAATGAATGCAGGATGATGATGTTATGGTAATGACCGGAGATGTTCATTGAAATGGACACTATAAACCTGTTTATATGTTGAGTGGTGTTCCAGTCCGTGTCCACTGTGTACTATGTAATAACAATTATTACTATGCTACTACACAGTTCTACTAATAATAAAAAATCATAATTACAACAAATCACTACATATAGCAATAAAATAAAAAGGCAATGGACGAATAACTACAACACAAATAGCAGATACAAAAGATGCCTGGTCAGCGCCTGGTATACGCCTGATCACAAGCAAACGATCCCAGTGACTTCCTCTGCCTGAATCAAGCGCCTGCTTTAATTAATATCTTTTTTAAAAGAGAGAAAAAGAGGGACGAAAAGAGCTCCCTCGTTTGTTGTTTTTTATCACACATCTGGGAGGGGGGGGGCGAGGGGGGGGGAGGGGGGAGGGGGCCGGGGGGGGGAGGGGGGGGGTGGGGGGGGGGTGGAGGGTGGGTCGCGTCGGTCGGTCGGGTCTGTCCGGTCTGGTGTCGGCGGTCGGTGGTTCGCCCACAAGAAGGACTGAAGGAAATTAAGGTTATCGTTTGTTTCACTGACTGTTCACGGAATTGGCTTCCCACGGCTATAACCAAACAAAAGGATTTGTTTTTTTTTTTTTTTTTTTTTTTTTTTTTTTTTTTTTTTTTTTTGTCCACTCGCATGAATGTTAAGAATATGTTTCGTGATACTTTCTGCCTTTTTTGAGATTATTCTTAGTTTTGGGATCTCGGACTGCAAAGGGTTTTGTTATTAACAAATTGCTGCAAATCTCTCTCTCTCTCTCAATCTATCTATCTATCTCTCTCTCTCTCTCTCTCTCTTTCTCTCTCTCTCTCTCTCTCTCTCTCTCTCTCTCTCTCTCTCTCTCTCTCTCTCTCTCTCTCTCTCTCTCTCTCTCTCTCTCTCTCTCTCTCTCTCTCTCTCTCTCTCTCTCTCTCTCTCTTTATCTATCTATCTCTCATTTTTGTTTTGTTTCCGTTTTCCTCTTTCGATTTTCTTCCTTCTTCTTGTTCTTCCTTTCCTTCATCTCTATCTCTCTACCTGTGTGACGAGTGGACATGCACTAGGCACATTACAGATTACAAAACGAGATAATTATTTTCGTGATATAAACTAACATTAATTCATACTACGAATAACTTATTTTTTCCTTTTTTTATGAAACATTACTTCACGTTATGAATGCTGGTCCTGCTCTTACGTAACGGTAACTATCTTGTACACATTCTTATGCAAAATACTTCTGTACTTTCCCTTTCTTCCGCTCTTCTTTTCATTCGACTACCTCCCTCTTTCCGTGCCATGCTAGGCAGTTCGACTCAGGTGACACAGATACATGAACAATTCAATCTACCTCATCATCTGCCCCTTCAAGCCCAAAATTAACATTCCAACACTTATCAAAAATAATTGATACGTCAAACTTAATTATCCTGAAGTTTCATAACGTAGCTTGAAGGGGCGGTTGTCCAGAGGGCCTCCGGGCAACAAGGGCACCATTTGGTAAGCGAAATGTGGCTCCATAAAGTCATTGTTGTAGACGGCGTGTCTCGGCGCGTTTATTTCTCTCTTTGTGGTCGGAACTGCGCTGATAAGTCAACTTGTTTATTGCAAGGCTTTTGTTTGTTTGTTTGTTTGTTTGTGTGGTCTGGATACCCGCATCTTTATGTGCGTGTGTGTATGTATATATATATATATATATATATATATATATATATATATATATATATGTATTTACTTACATATATACATATATAAATATATAAATATATATATATATGTATATACATATAAATATATATATATATATATATATATATTATATATAAATATATATATATATAAATATAAATTATATAAATAATATATACAAAACACACACACACACACACACAAACACACAACACACACACACAAACAACACACACACAACACACACACTCACACACACCAAAACACACAATATTAATATATATATAAATAATATATATATATATAAATATATAAATATATATATATATATAAAAATAAATATGAAACCCTTAAAACCCGCATCTTTATGTGGGGTGTGTGTGTTTGTGAGTATGTATAAAATATATATAATATAATATATAAATATATTATAAAATATATATATATATATATATATATATATATAAATATATATTATATATAAATAATATATATAATATATAATATACATGTATATATAATACATATTGTATAAATAAAATTTACTTATTAAAATACATATATAAAAATAAAAAATATATATAAAAAAAATAATATATAATATTATATAAAAATATATAAAAAAATATAAATATATATATAAAAAAATATAAAACAAATATTTAAAAATATAAATAAAATAAATATAAATAAAATACAATAATAAAAAAATATATATAAAATAAATATAATATAATAAAAAATTAATAACAAAACCACACACACACACCACAAACACACACAAAACACAACACACACACACACACACACACACACACACACATAAAAATATATAAATATATATAATTATATATAAATATAAAAATATATATATATTGTATAAAAATATAATATATAATTTTATATATAAAAAATAATATGAAATATGTACATAAAGTATATAACATAATATGTGGTTGTGGTGTGTGTGTGTGTGGTGGTGTTTGTGTGTTGTGTTGTTGTGTGTGTGTTTGTGTGTGGTGGTGTGTGTCTTGTGGTGTTTATAATAATAAATATATAAATATATAATATAATATTATATAATATAATAAATATTATATATATATGTGTGTGTGTGTGGTGTGGGTGTGTGTGGTGTGTGTGTCTGGTGTGTGTGTGTGTGTGTGTGTGTGTGTGTGTGTATGTAATATAATATATATATTATATATATATATATATATAAAATAATATATAAATATATAAAATAAACAAAATAATATATATATATATATATATAAATACATACCACACACACACACACACACACACCACACACACACCCACAACACACACACACACACCACACACCACACACACATATATATATATTATATAAAATATAATATATATATATATATCTATATAAATATATATTGTGTGTTGTGTTGTGGTGATGTTTGTGTGTGTGTGTGTGTGTTGTGTGTGTAATTTAAAACATTACATATCCATATATAAATTATATATAAATATAAATATATATATATATATATATAATATATATGTTGTTATATAAATAATATATATAATTAATATATATACATAATATAAATATATATAAT
This sequence comes from Penaeus japonicus, assembly GCF_977035675.1. Taxonomy (NCBI): domain Eukaryota; kingdom Metazoa; phylum Arthropoda; class Malacostraca; order Decapoda; family Penaeidae; genus Penaeus; species Penaeus japonicus. The sequence goes on from NW_028234429.1 coordinate 38,772, forward strand.
AAAATAATATATATAATATATATGTGTGTGTGTGTGTGTGTGTGTGTGTGTGTGTGTGTGTGTGTGTGTGTGTGTGTGTGTGTTTTGTATTTTGTAAGTGTGTATGTATATATGCATGCATATGTTTAATTACATCGCGAGGATAACCACATAAGCATCCATCCATCATTTCCAGCACCTCACTTCCGACCAACTTACAGAAACACGAAAAACAAAAGCAATACGCAGCCATATTCTTTTGCGTCATGAATTCGCCAATTTGCCAGCCACATGCACTCTGCACAATGCATTGCAATTTCCTCGCCCAACCGCGTCCATCGCAGGCCGGTCTTCCACGCCGTCGAAACGCAGGACTTCGAGAAAAAAAACAGCAGCGCTATATGCGTCTTGGCTGTCTCAGTAATGACGCTGCTGGTGTTGTGATATTATACGTAAATTATTATTTAAGTGTAGATTATTGATGTTATTAATTCGAGCCTTTTGATCGTTAAAAGTCAACACAATAAGCGGGATCCTTGCATAACGGTATCCTGTAATGATCCCTTTTGAAGAGAACAGCCTCTAAAATTCCGTTCCTGAAATCAAAGACGCAAAAGCCACGTTAACAGCACAAGGCTCGCCACCAGGAAGAACAAGAACAAGAGAACAGCCCCTGAAATTCCGTTCCTGAAATCAAAGGCGCAAAAGCCACGTTAACAGCACAGGGCTCGCCACCAGGAAGAACAAGAACGAGAGAACAGCCCCTGAAATTCCGTTCCTGAAATCAAAGGCGCAAAAGCCACGTTAACAGCACAGGGCTCGCCACCAGGAAGAACAAGA
>NW_028234429.1:39690-50616 GCF_977035675.1 Penaeus japonicus
TCGCCGCTCTCCCCGCCGCGACCGCGACCGTGGAAGCAGGGCAGCATCGGCCTACCTCGCCCCAGCAAGGGTCGGCTCACTTCAGGACGTCCACCAATCCTTGCGCTGCCACAGACACTGTTACTTATTCTCTTGGCGGCGTCACCCCCAACAAAAGGGTCAAGAGGTGTCAGACTTTTGCTGAAAACCTTTTTGTCATAGCCCTCACAAAGAGAGAGAGAGAGAGAGACAGAAAGAAGAAGTAAGAAACAGAGAGAAAGAGAGACAGAGAGTAATAAGAGAGAGAGGACAAGGTTTTTCAGTTCTGAAAAGAGACGATGAGAATTTCATTTCCATTTTTTGCGTTATTCGTTTCATTTTAGGATGTCAGGATTTCATGAGATCCAATTAATGATGAGGGCAAGAAAGAACTTCGCATCCGCTTTATTGCGGTGATCTCTCGCTCGTTGCAGTTGTGGAAATAACAAACATACGTATATATATATATATATATATATATATATATATATACATATATATATATATATATATATATATATATAAACACACACATATGTATAAATATACACGCACACACACACACACACATATATATATGTACATATATATACATACCTATATATATATATATATATATATATATATATATATATATATATATATATATATATATGTGTGTGTGTGTGTGTGTGTGTGTGTGTGTGTTTGTGTATGTGTTTGTATGTATGTATACACACAAATATATATCATATAGATATATATAGATGACGATGATGATAATTATGATATAATGATATTCATGATGAAGATGAAATCAATTTGCCACGAAAAATGACCAACTGATCCGTAGTTACTATTACGACGTTGCATATGAACTTATTCTTTACTGAAATGGGACTCATATCTATGGATATTTTTTAAGATAAAGTATCTCATGAAACCACATGAAAGAAATAAAACAGGGAAAGAAGAATAAGTATTGAAAGTATTGAAGAGAAGGACCGCAAGCAAATCCTCCGGGGACCGCAATCCCCTCCGCCTTCCTCGGGAGTTAAGTCCGAGGGCGGCCCCCGGCGGGCCTCGGGGTTCGCGGCTCCTTCGGCAATTGCAGTGCAAAGCCACGTGGAGCAAACACGTGAAGCAACTGAGGTTTTGGTAAATGGGCAACCGCAGTCCAAGATTTACTGATGTGTGTGTTTATATGCATATACATACATATATATGTATATATATATATATATATATATATATATATATATATATATTATATATATATATATATATATGTATGTATATATATATATATATATATACATATATATACATATATATGTGTATATATATATAAATATATATATATATACATATACATATATATATGAAATATTTGATATTATTATCATTATTATAACTGCTGTTAATACTGATAATACTATCACTGTCACCATTATCATTATCATTGTTGCATTTATCATCATTGCTGTTTTTGCTATTGGGATTATTTGCATACCTATTTCGCCGTAAGAGTCCTTTACTTCTTTTTGCCTTTTGTTTTGTCCTCTTTCCTTAAACAGTTCGTTCCGTGTGTGCTTACTCTATCGTGAGTGAATAGCATCCAGTCAGCACTGAGTCTACTCTTTCGATAAAAAAAGTAGACGAAGAGAAAGGCTCGATAAAGAGGCAATGGATAAACCTCAAGGTGAAAATAGGATAAACGTTGCATTGTTAATGATGATAACAGAAATAATAATGATAGTGATGACAGAAATAGTAATGGTGATAATAATGATAGTGATGACAGAAATAGTAATGGTGACAATAATGATAGTGATGACAAATAATAAGTGATAATAATGACAGTGATGACAGAAATAGTAATAGTGATAATAATTATAGTGATGACAGAAATAGTAATTGTGATAATAATGATAGTGATGACAGAAATAGTAATGGTGATAATAATGATAGTGATAACAGAAATAGAAAGGTGATAATAATCATAGCGATGACAGAAAAAGTGATAATAATAATAATAATTATACAAACAATAATCATAATGATAAAATGTATATGTATAAATAAGAGTAATTACCAACTTCTTAAATTGTAGGTTTGAATAAAAGGAAAAGGGAAACCTTCGATTGACCTTATGTACTTTATTCATCGTTATTAATATCGGCTTTGTTGAAATTTATATGACGGCACCTGTGCATGCCTTCCCCGGACAGGAACAAATACCGGCTGATCTCCCAGAGCGAGGCTGACGTCCAACCCCTTGAGCACAGGCACAGGAAGCGGGATCGGCAGAATCAAACCCAAACTTCCAGACACAAACAAGGCCATGAACAGGAAAACGGCAGTGAACTTCATCGTGTTCTTTTGGATGCAAAGAGAAATGAGGTTGAGACAATCTGCTGCAGGGCTTTATACGTGGGATGTGATCTCAGAAACTGGGATCCAAGGAACCCAATCGCCAAGGGAAGAGCCTGGGGGAATGTAGGACCAACCTCAATTAATTCAGAATACTTGCCACTGTGGTAACGAGGTGGCGACTTTGAATTCATTTAGGCATAGGAAAGATAGGGATGCATAACCTTACGAAAAGAAATGCATTCGCGTACAGCAGAAAAAAATCGCTTTGCTCATTTGTGAATCTGAGCTACGAGTCTAGTTCTGATTTACTTTTGTAAGTAAACAGTGAAACAGATTTTCATGAGGATAAAAAGGATAATGAAGATAAAAAGGATATTAATAACTTTTAATCATTGAGTCAAATCTGGCGAAATATCGAAGCATTTATGTATCTATCTATATAGAAATGTACATCACTCTCTATTGATATATAAATAAAAACATGATTGTAGAAATATCCAGTAATTATATATACATATACATACATATATATATATATATATATATATATATATATATATATAACTTCAATTAATTCAGAATACTTGCCACTGTGGTAACGAGGTGGTGACTTTGAATTCGTTTTGACAAAGGGAAGATAGGGATGCAAAACCTCTTATGAAAGCAATAAGTTGAAAATTCATCATTTTGGTTAATTGTAAGAGTTATAGATGTTATAGTTTACTTTTGTTGATATTGCTATACTATTTCTGTTTGCAATATCATTACCGTTGTTGTTACTATTAGAATAATTATTAATATCAAGGTTGAATATATTTTATTGCATTTCTATTGAAATTCTCTCTCTCTGTGCATGTATGTATTTACAGATACTTAGACAGACAGAGAGATAGATAGATTGTAAGATAGATGATCTCGATTAGTCATTGAAATACAATATCGCCATACAAATATATACATGTTTACCTTATCTTACCTAGAAAGTCATTCGGGATTATAAACTATATGCAAAATTTTGTCTTTTGTTCTGTGTCATACTTATTTCAGTGCGTTTCTAACTTTCAGGTACGTTGTCAAAACTCAAGAGTCCCAAGTCATATACATTTTTCAGGTATTATTGAAATAAATCTTATTTTTTATCATTATATTCGTCTAGTAGTTTTAACCTACTCCACCATAGAAATTGCTGATATTCTTATGAAACACAATGGGTTAACGTGATATGATACATTGATCTACATATATATACGTGGTGTGTGTGTACCATATATCTGCGATCCATGTGAAAGCAAAGGTTATATAAAGAAAAGGTTATTTAGTATTCGTTTATTTGTTACTATAGGTTTTTGTTGAGAAACTTATAGGATGGTACGTGTAGCTAGCCCCCCACGAACAGGAATCACCCACCGGCTGATCTCCCAGAGCGAGGCTGTGCGACCAACCGGGAGCCCAGGCTCCGTAAGCGTGATCGGCCAAATTCAAACGCCAAACTCCCGAGACCAATCAAGAGCCCATGAACTGGAAAACGGCATGAACTGCGATCGCGTGTTTCTTCTGGATGCAAAGAGAATATGATGCTGAGACAATCCCATGCAGGGCTTTATACGTGGATGTGATCTCAAAACTGGATCCGAGACCCAACCGCTAGGGAAGTCCGGGGGAAATGTAGGACCCCTAATTACTTCAGAATACTGCCACTGTGGTCAACGAGGGTGGTACTTTGAATTTCGTTTAGACAAAGAAGATAGGGATATGCTATGAACCTATCGAAAAGAAACGCAATCAACGTTGCATGTCGCGTCTAGCAAAAACAATCGCTTTGCTCATTTGTGAATCTGAGCTCCGAGTCTAGTTATGATTTACATTTTTAAGTAAAACAGTGCAACCGATTTCAAGAGGAAAGCAAAGGTATAATGAAGATAAAAAGGATATATAATAACTTTTATCATGATCAAATTCGGCTAAATATGCGAAGCATTTATGTATCCTAACAAATATCACTTTACATCATCTCCTCTATTGCATATAAAAATAAAAACAGGATATGTAGAAATATCCGTATTAAATATACATATACATAACATATATGATAAATATATAGTATAAATTATGAGTATTAAAAAGAAACTTCAATTAGATTCAGAATACTTGCCACTGTGGTAACGATGTGTGACTTTGAATTCTTAGAGAGAGGAAAGATAAGATGCACAACTTTAGTATTACGTATCTCATCTCCGTAACGAAAGCTGTTATAACTAATATAACGCACATTTAAATTCTAATCAGGTGGGATAAGTTTCACTACTGATTAGTTACGAAAAAATGTAAGGCAATGAATCCAAAGAGGTCGCATTTCTACCCTACCGCGCCTACCTTCCTGGGACGTTCCCTCTCAATATACTGTAATAAAGCAATAGATAATTGAAATAGCGGATATTATTAACAAATGGGTTACACACGTAACTTTCTTGCTTTCGAAATCTTGTCTCTAGTAGGCAACAGCTAATGTCTGTTTATTGGAGTAAGTACAGGAATGTCCCCCAGATCGGCAGAAGCAAACCCACACATCAGACCACAAACAAGGTCCATGAACAGGGAAAACCGGCAAGTGAAACTTCATCGTGTTCTTTAGGATAGCAAAGAGAAATGATGTAGAGAACAATCTCTCCTGAAGTTCGTTTAATACTAGAGGAAGACATGGCGGTGGAAATGTAAGACCACCCTTCAAATTAATTCAGGAATTCTTGCCATCTGTGGTAACGGAAGTGGTGACTGTTGAATTCGTTTAGACAAAGGGGAAGATAGGGATAGCATAACCTAGTGTAATTACGTAATCATATCCTGTAACGATGGCTGGTTCGTACTATATAATGGAAAAAAATAAATTTCTAATCATTGTGGTATCACAGGTTTCACTACTGATCTGTTACAAAAATGAATAAAATTGAGTCAAATCTGAGAGAGAAATATCCGAAGTATTTATGTATCTACCTATTCGTTATATAGACAAAGCTTGATCTCACTCTCAATTGATATGTAAATAAAGGCAGGATTGTAGAAATATCCAATGATATTAGCTAAAATAAGCAATAATAAACATAACATCAATATCAAATTATACGAATACCCAAAAGGACAGTAATTATGAGGATATCAACATCAAAACTGAAATAATACATAACCTTTTTCCTCTAATGGGTTCAGAAGTGGAACGAAGGTTAACCTCTCGTCTGCCACTCGAGAGAGCGGGATCGATGCCCCGCCGTTGATCCTGTAAGCGTTTATAATATCGTTTTGGTGTTAATAGCATGCTAATGATAATTTTCCTTTCATTTATAATTCCTCACAACTAATATAGATGATTGATTCAAATTTGGCGAGATTTCTTAGCATTTGTGTATCTACCTGTCTGTATAGAACGTACCTGACCGTCCATCGAAATATAGGTGAAAACATAATTATGATGGCTATGATAGAGTATTAACGATAATCTTAATAACGGTCTTGCTAATTACAGCAGCAGCAACTGATGTAAATGATTGATTCAAATTTGGCGAGATTTCTTAGCATTTGTGTATCTACCATTCTTTAAAGAATGTATCTCACAGTCCATCGATATTATTATCTATATATAAAGTAAAATGATATATTATAAATAAATAAAATATATATATAGTATATATATATGTATATATATATCATTTAGTTTTTATGTATATATATATATTATATACTATATATATAATATAGTATATATATATATTATATATATATCGATGTATTATATATACATATATATCGAGATGTAATATATATACATCATATTATTGTTTCAGTAATATATATCATATATTATATGTATATATATACATTATATATGTATAATATATATACATATGATGTTGTATCTATATATAAATACATACTATATTATATTATTATAAAATATATATATATATATATATATATATACACTTTATTGGCGTTATCATTACTACCAATGTTTTTTTCTTTTTTCCTTTCTTTCTTGATTGAGGGCCATAGATGTCCACCGAACCACGGATGTTAAATTCAAATTGTATATAATAGATGCTTAGATAATTGAAATACGTGTATTATTAATAAATGGGTTACACACGTATACATTTAAGTCCCCTATATTATTTTTTATATTCACCCCACCATATATTAATATATTTTATATTTTGTTTTTTATTTTTTTTTTTTTTTTCCCCCCCTCCTTGCCTTGAAATCGTGTCACTGTAGACACCAGCTGTTTACAGCTGGTTTCAAGTTTTATAGTGGCAAAAAAGGAACTAGCATAACCTTCTGTACTTTATTAATATCGGTGTTGTTGAAATTTATATGATGGTGCCTGTGTATGCTTACGACGAACCGGAACAAACACCGGCTGATCTCCCAGAGCGAGGCTGACGTCCAACCCCTTGAGCACAGGCACAGGAAGCGGGATCGGCAGAATCAAACCCAAACTTCCAGACACAAACAAGGCCACGAACAGGAAAACGACAGTCAACTTCATCGTGTTCGTCTGGATGCTAAGCGAACGAATGTTAAGACCCTCCCCTGCATGGCTTATTATACGTGGGATGTGATTTCAGAATACTGGGATCCGAGGAACCCAACCGTACTAGGGAAGGAGCCTGGGGGAGGAATGTAAGTGACCAACCTCAATTAATTCAGAATACTTGCCACTGTGGTAACGAGGTGGTGACTTTGAATTCATTTTAAGAGAGATGAAAGATAGGATACATAACATAGTAATTACGTAATCATCTCTGTAACGAAGACTGTTGTACTATATAACGCTCAATTTAAATTTCTAATCATGTGGTATCAGGTTCAGTACTGATTTGTTACGATAAAATGTAAGGCAATGAATCCTTTATTCCTTTATCCTGTGGCCTATTTGACAAACTAGTCAGTTTTTATATGTAATAAAAGAAAGTGAGAAGGAATGAAAAAAAAATCTGACCTATCAGTAGTGTATTATTGTTGTAGTTTGCTGTTATTCTCATTACCACGTTCTTCGCTCAATCTCTCTAAACTGAACTGCATTATTATCATTTTTTATTTTATTGGTATTATCATTACTTTACATTGTTTTGTTTCGATTAATACATACATACATATATATATATATATATATATATATATATATCTTTTTGTCCTTTCTTTCGATCTCTTTTCTTGAAAGAGTCCACCGAAACATGTTATATCCAAATTGTATATGATAGATGTGTATTATTATCAACAAATGGGTTACACAGGTAACTTTCTAACCTTGAAATTGTGTCTCTTTAAACACCAGCTAAAGTCTGTTTATTGGAGTACTCTAATATTTATGATATTATATTAATATCTGCATTCATTTCAGGTTTTATAGGAGCAAAAAAGAACTAGCGTACAAGACACAAACAAGGCTATATATATACATATATATATACATATATATATGCATATATATATATACATATATATATACATATATATATACATATATATATATATACATATATATATACATATATATATATATACATATATATATACATATATATATATATACATATATATATACATATTATATTTAACATATATATCTTACATAAAATAATATATACATATAATAAACATATTATCATACCTATTTATTAACATATCTATATTCATCTATATATAATATATATATACAATCTATGTATATATATTATACATAAATATATTAATTTATTATACATCTAATTAATATTATATATATAAACATATATATATATACCAATATATTAATATATATATACAAAATCTATACATAAGATATTTATAATATATATATATTATATATTATATATATATATATATAAATTATATATATATGACCATATATATATACATTCTCTATACATAATATATATATATTATATATCTAACCTAATATAATATATATCTATAATAAATATACATATATATACATATATATATACATATATATATAAAATATTTATAACATCTATTTATACATATATATATACATATATTATACAAATATATATATATATATTATATATATATATATATATATATATATATATAATACATATAATACATATATATACATATATATATCATATATATATACATATATATACATCTATATTACATATATATATTACATATATAACCATATATTACATTATATTACATATATATATACATATATATACAATATATATACATATATATACATTATATATATACATATATTAAAAATATATCTCATTATATATACATATATATATACATATAAATATACCTCTATCTTACATATATATATGTACACATATATACATATATATATATATATATATAATATATAAATTACATATATATAACTATATATATACATATATATATACATATATATATACATATAATACATATATGTATGTTCACATATTAATACATATATTATACATAATATATATACAAATATATACATATATATATAAATATATATATACATATATATACATATATATATTGTACACATTATATAATTATATATACATATATATATTACATAGATATCTTACATATGTATATATATTTATACATATGTATATATATTTATACATATGTATATATATTTATACATACGTATATATATTTATACATATGTATATATATTTATACATACGTATATATATTTATACATACGTATATATATTTATACATATGTATATATATTTATACATACGTATATATATTTATACATACGTATATATATTTATACATAGGTATATATATTTATACATATTGTATAAAAATAATACCTATTTATATAATATTTTTTAACATATGTATATATATTTATACATTGTTTATATATTATACCTGATGTATATATTATTTTTACATATGTATTATATAATTTATACATTGTATATTATTTATTACATATGTATATATATATATTTACATATGTTATATATTTATACATAAGTATAGATATTTAGAATATGTATATATATTTATACATATGTATATATATTTATTACATATGTATATTATATTTATACATTATGTATATATACTGTATTACATATGTATATCTATTTCTACATAATGTATATATATTTATACATATGTATATATCTTTACCTATATGTTATATATATTTATACTATGTATATATATTTTTACATATGTATATATATTTATAACATACTTTAATCTATTTATAACATATGTATATATATTATACATATGTATATTATATTTCTAAATGTATTATATATTTATACATATGTAATAATTTTATTACATATGTATATTATTTATACATATGTATCTATATTTATACATATGAATAAAATTATACATATGTATATATTATTTTACATATGTATATTTATTATACATTGTATATAATATTATACATTTGTATAGATATATTATTAATATGACATCTATTTAAACATATGTAAATATATTTATACATTATGATAAATATTTTATACATTGTTATATATTTATCCATATGTATCAATATCTATATAACATCTTTAATAAAAATTATACTATTATAAAATAATTAAACATAATAATATATATTTATACCATATGTATCTATATTTATACATATGTATCTATATTTATCATATTTATAAATCTTTATTACATATGTATATATATTTATAATATGTATAAATTTTAACATATGTCAATATATTTATACATATGTATATATAACATTTTTTATTTAAATACATATGTTATATTAGAAATTTGTAGATAACAGATATTAGCAGCAGAGATATAGATACATTAAGAAAATGGTGACGTATTCCTTTAACTTGAAATAAACCGCCATAAAATTGACTTTCCTTATTTTGTGAAAGTCATTCGGTGATTAAAAAAAAATTTTTTTTGCTTTTTGTTCAGTGGTGCATTTCTTTTTTTCACTACATTTCTAACTTTCAGTTACGAGTCAAAACTCAAAGGGGGTAAAAGCAATACTTTTCCAATTTTTGAATAACTAATTTTACCTTAACTTTGGTCTAAAAGTTTAACCCCACTCCACCATTTTAATTGCGATATTCTTTGACAGCGAAAAGGGTTTAATGGCAAAAACATTTTATTGCAGAAAGATAATATAATAATTTATTTCAAAACAACTTTGCTATTACTATCATATCAAATTATCTCCTAATTGCACTTCCAAAAGGTATTATAATTCGATGGCCCAAAACAATCCGGGCGCCCGGCCACCACTTCACCAATTTATTTTATTTTTCTTTAAAAAGGTGGAGATGTCTTTTTTGTATTACTGCTGACTTGAGTGGAAATGATGGGTGGAAAAAGAGAGAAAAGGAAAAATGAGTAAAACATTGAACACGAAAAAGTGCTAAAAAAACCTAGTATTTCACCAAAGGGTTTTTGCGAGCCTCTTCACGGCGAAGCGGGGTCACGAAATTGGGAAATACTGCAGGGCTTCTATATTTTAAACCTCCGTTTTTTATGAATCATTCATTT
>NW_028234429.1:50716-63216 GCF_977035675.1 Penaeus japonicus
AAGTTTTCGTGTCTTTTTCAAGGGTTGCTATGTTTTTGTTTAGATTATTAAATTGTTGTAAAATGAAAAAAAAAAAAAAAATATATACTAAGAATAAAGTTTTATTTTTTTTAAGTCGACGGTTTTCCCTGTTTTTGTTCAAAGATAAGTTTTTGATTAAAGGGCAATTTTCCCTTTCGAACCTTTCCTTCAGTAACTCAGTAACTTCATTTTCCCTCCCCAAAATGTTACAACTTTTTTTTCTTTCCTTCCCTTTTTCCCTCCTTTTTTCTTCCCCTTTCTTTCTTTCTTTCTCTCTCTCTCTCTCTCTCTCTCTCTCTCTCTGTTTCTCTCCTCCTTTTCCCCCCCCTCCCCCCCCCCCCTCTCTCTCTCTTGTCTTCTTTTGCCTCTCTCTCACTCTCTTACTCTCCTTCCTCCCCTCCTCCTTCTCCCTCTCGCCTCCTCTCTCTCCGTCACTCTCCCCTTCCTTTGCTCAGACTCTCCCCCTTTCTCCAATTCTCTTTCTCTCAGCAATCCACTCCTTCACACACTGTTAACGTTATGCAACAGAAAGCTAAAGCCCCAGAAGGCAGAACTAAGAAAATAACGAGAAAAAGCCAAGCCAATAAAAGATAAGGGAAAACAATAGAAAAAAGAAAATGAATAACGATGAAGTAAACAGGATGATATTATGAGATTAAAATAATGATAACGATAATGAAAAAAAAAAACAACACTAAGCAAAACCCAATCGCAAAAAGCAACTTAAAATCACGACCCAGATCACCAAACCACCAACTACTACCACCCAAAACATGATACAAACTACAACCTTTCGTCATAAAATAATACAACAATCGGCCCCACCAAGAACACCACCCCCAACTTCCAAACCGTAACAAAAAAAAAAAAAAAAAAAAAAAAAAAAAAAAAAAAAAAAAAAAGAAAAGAAAAAAAAATAATAAAAGATAATAAGATATAAAAAAATAAAAATAGAAAAAAAAAAAAAAATGAAAATCCAACCCCCCCGCTCCCTCCCGAACCCATCCATGCACGGTGGCCAAGGGGCCCTCGCGGGCTTTTTCCTACTTCAAGAATGTCCATTACCCCTCGGACCGGACTCCAGAGGCAGACGTCGAAGTCGACGCATCCGTAAATACTGCGCACGTAAGTCCGGGTGTTGGGGAAAAAGTGTGGTGTTGCAGGGCGGTGTGTCTTGCACTAAAAATCATCACTATGGGGTTTGGGAAAAAGTAAGTGGGGTGTTAAGAGCGGTGGGGTCATTTCCTATAAGTCTCCGTGGTGTTGGGGGAGTAAGTGGGTGTTGAAAGCGGTGAGTCATGGCACATAAGCATCACGGGGGTTTTGGGAGGAAGTAAGTGTGGTGTTGAATAGGGGTGTGTCTTGCCATAAGTCATCCTGTGGTTTTTGAAATAACCTTTCGACAGAATGGACGGGTTTTTGGTCACTTTATGTGAAATAAATTTCTTTTCAGTGATATGTTTTGGCGACGATTAGCAATGCATGGCGTAATTTTCAACCGTTTTGATAATATGGGGGGAAAAATCTTGAATGATATAATAAATTTATTATGTGTATTGTTCGTTCTGCAACTATTATTATTCTGATGGGGATATGCTTGTGTACTTGTATTTTTGAGAAATAAGAAAAGGCGAATAAGTAAAAGAAAAAAAAAAAATAATAAAAAAAAAAAAATAAAAAAAGAAAAAAATAACAAGAAAATAAAAAGAACATGCATTAGACCTAAGATCAAACCCAGAGAAGAATCCTAAAATACACACACAAAAAAAAAAAAAATAAATAAATAAAAAAAATAAGAAAGAACAAAATTACGAAAGACCACAACCGCAATAACGAAACCCTCCTCACCTCCCTCCTAATGGCAGCCAAATCCTTCCAGGGTCGAGATGGAGGAGGCGGACTTCCCACACAACCATGCTGGCGAATGCGACGGAGCCTTCTTCCACGTGACGGGGATTCGGGGCGATTCCTTGGACCCCAAGTGCGGAAGACTTACGGGGCGCTCGTGTACGTGTCTTTCTGTTATCGGTGGTCTAGGCGCTGTTATTTTGTTATCAGTGGTCTAGGCGCTGTTATTGATGTTCTGTTAAAGTTCTGCTTAGCATAGAGTATCGTGTATTGAGAGATATCACATGTACGATATAGTATATGTATCTATATATTTGTGGATATCTAGCTTTTTTTATGTTTTTGATCACACCTTCCATAGCTTTTTATCTTTATTTTGAAGGGGGGGACTGTTTGTACTGATGTTTAAAGGTATTGTGTATAGTATGTGCATACCGTAAAGTTTATTCCCCCCATCCCCAACGGAATCACCTGGAAATTTAAAACTGTCATCACAATAACGCATCACCTCATAACACACTTTTCCCCCTAACAACATCCCCCCAAACAAAACCAGTGCTGTTTTTCCAACTCCCCTTTTCCTCCCCCAAAAGACCCCCCTTCCAAATCGAATGTCGAGGGGCTTCATCCACGGGACGCCACTCGAACCGCAATTCCTGTGGAAGATAAGGTACCAGGTCTGTGCAAGGAATTCGTGGGCGAGGACACGGCGACAACCCAGGGCCCTCTGGTCGCACGCCACCTGGTTTAGCGGCGGCGAGACCGGCTTGCCTTTGCTTCTCGGTATTTCACTGTTAGCTCTTCTTTTTTTTTATTTATTTAGGGGGCTCTCCCTTCTTCCTTCATCTCCTTCTTCTCTCTTTTCCCTTCGGAGAAAGAAAAATGATAACCATTGAAGCCACAATAAAATGTAAAGAAAAAGATCACAAAAAAACTCACTTTCCCCCCTTTGCCCCTCTTTTCCGCGTTTCCCTCCCGCCTCTCCCCACACATTCCACCAAACCCCCGCCGCCCATTCACCTCAGGCCGCCCATCGTGAACCCCCGCCCCTCCGCCCCTGTAGAGGCCAATCGACCTGTGGGGTCCAGAGGCCCTCCTTCAATCAAAGCTCGAGGAGAGTAAGGGTTTAGTCTCTATTTCGTCCGTCACTAGACGTTTGCGAAAATATTCGGACAATGTCACTGTGAGAGCCGGTAAAAGCGCCGTGGGTTTCGGGGAAAGAAAAAGATTCGTAAATCCCCTTAGAAATGGAATTTGCACTTTTTCATTACGTCCTTCTTCCCTTTCTTCGTCCACCCCGGCGAAGCGCCTGCCAGATCCTGCTGTAAAGGTCCCCCGTGCCGCAAACCCCAGAACGACGCCGGCCCTTCACGACGCCCCACGGTACAGACGTCAAGACCGACAGGCGGGTCGGGTTTCCGCAGGGTCACAACCTTCGAATATCCTCAGAACGACAGCTGGGTCGTCCACCCCCAAAGGGACACCCTTTTTTTGCCCACTGTAAAATGGTAAAGATGGTGAGGAAAAAAAATACACCAAGTCTTTAAACTAGTCGACCACAAATCCTGAGATCGGAGGATAAACTAGGAGTTTAATAATCATTACGAAGAAAAAAGAAAAGACACGAGCTCCAAAGATCTAACCCCGTTTTACACTTCAACTTTTTTCCAATTTGGGGCCTCGCTTCCCCCCCAGACGCGGGTGACCGAGCCCTTCTCGTACCGCATCACCTACCGGCCAGGTCGCCGCCCAGGAGTTCCCGTGGCAAGTCGCCATGGAGGTCAACGGCAGGTTCCACTGCGGGGGGAGTGTCATCGGCGAGTACTGGGTCCTGACGGCGGCTCACTGCGTCAAGAGGTAAGGGAGGGGAGGGGAGGGAGGTGGAAGGGAGGGCGAGCACCAGAAAGAGGGAAGGAGAGGGAGAGGGAGGGGAGGATGAAAGAGGAAGGAGAGAGAGAGGGAGGGGAGGGTGAGACTAGAAAGAGGGAAGGAGAAAGAGAGGGAGGGGAGGGTGAGGACTAGAAAGAGGGAAGGAGAGGGAGGGGGGGGGGAGAGAGGGAGGGGAGGGGGAGCACTAGAAAGAGGGAAGGAGAGAGAGGGAGGGGAGGGTGAGCACTTTAAAAGAGGAAGGAGAGAGAGGAGGGAGGGGAGGTGAGCACAAAAAGAGGGGAAAGGGCAAAAGGGGAAAGGGAGGGGAGAGTAGAGAAGGGAAGATGCACTAGATAGAGGGAAGGAGAAAGAGAGGGATGGTGAGCCACGAGAAGAGAGGAAGGAGAGAAGAGGGAGGGGGAGCAACAGAAAAGCGGGAAGAGAGAGGAGAGGGAGGGAGGTAGCACTAGAAAGATGGGGGGAAGGAGAAGGGAGAGAGGGAGGGGATGGATAAGCACTAGAAACAGGGCAGTGAGAGAGATAGAGAGAAGAGAGAGAAAAGGAGAAAGAGAGAGAAGAGAGAGAAGAGGAGGGAGGGTGACAATACTAGAAAGAGGGAAGAAGAAGAGGGAGGGTGAGCACTAAAAGAGGGAAGACAGAGCGGGAAGGGGAGGGTTGAGCACACCAGAAAAGAGTAGGGAGGTGACACCAGAAAGAGCATGAGAGAGAGAGGGAGCAGGGGTGAGCACTAGAAAGAGGGAAGGAGAGAAGAGAGGGAGGGAGGGTGAGCACTAGAAAGAGGAGAGAGAGGGAGAGAGGGGAGGGGAGCAGCGAGCAAAAAGAGAAGGAGAGAAGAGGAGGGAAGTGTGACGAGGGCGAGCACCTAAAAGGAGGGAAGGAAGAGAGAGGGAGGGAGGTGAAGCACTAGAAAGAGGGACGGGGAGAGATAGATGGAGGGGAGGGTGAGCACTAGAAAGAGGAAGAGAAGAGAAGCGGGATGGGAGGGTGAGCACTAGAAAAGAGGGAAGGGGAGAGAGAGGGAGGGAAGGGTGAGCACTAGAAGAGGAAGGAGAAAGAGAGGGCGGAGGGTGAGCTCTAGAAAGACGCGAAATAGAGAGAGGAGGGAGGGTGAGCACAAGAAAGAGGAAGAAGGGAGGGGAGGGTGGGACACTAGAACGAGGGAAGGAGAGAGAGGGGGAAGGGGAGGGTGAGCAATAGAAAAGAGGTGAAGAGCAAGAAGGGAGGAGGGTGAGCCCACTAGAAAGAGGAAGGAGAGAGAGAGGGAGGGAAGGGTAGCACCAGAAAGAGGGAAAGGAGAGAGAGAGGAGGGGAGGGTGAGCACCAAATGAGGAAGGAGAGAGATGAGGGAGAGGGAGGGTGAGCACTAGAAAGAGGAAGAGAGAAGAGGGAGGGAGGGTGAGGACCAAAAGAGGGAAGGAAGAGAAGAGAGAGGGTAGGGTGAACTAGAAAGAGGGAAGGAGAGGAGAGAGAGGGAGAGGAGGGTGAGCACCAGATAAGAGGAAGGAGATAGAAGGAGAGGGAGGTGAGCACCAGATAGAGGAAGAAGAGAGAGAGGGAGGGGAGGGTGAGCACCAGAAAGAAAAAGTGGGAAGGAGAGAGAGGAAGAGGGAGTGAGGACTAGAAAGGAGGGAAGAGAGAGAGAGGAGGAGGAGGGTGAGCACAAGAAAGAGGGCGAAGGAGAAGAGAAGGATGGAGGTGACACCAGAAAGAGGGAATAAGAGAGAGAGGGAGAGGGGAGGGTGAGCACCAAAAGAGGGAAGGAGAAAGAGAGTAGGGAGGTGAGAGGCAATAAAAAGAGGAAGGATAGAGAGGGGGAGGAGGTGACACTAAAAGAGGGAAGAGAGAAGAGGAGGGGTGGGGGGGGGGAGCACTATAAAGAGGGAAGGAGAGAGAGAGGGTGGGGAGGGTGAGCACCAGAAAGATGGAAGGAAATAGATAGGGAGGGGAGGGTGAGCACCAGAAAGAGGGAAGGAGAGAGAGAGGGAGGGGAGGGTGAACATCAGAGAGAGGGAAAGCTAAACACTAGAGAGAATGAGAAGAAAAGCTTAGGAGGAGAGAGAGAGGGAATGATAATCGTTAGAGAGAGAAGGGCAGTAACTAGAGAGAGGGAAGTCTAAGGATTAAAGAAAAAGCGGTGAGAGAGAGAGAGAGAGAGAGAGAGAGAGAGAGAGAGAGAGAGAGAGAGAGAGAGAGAGAGAGAGAATGAGAGAGAATGAAGAGAGATTGAAGAGAGAGAGAGATAGATAGATTAGATAGATAAGTTAATAATAGAAGAGAGAGCGAGAGAGGTTAAGAGGAGAGAGAAGAAAGAGAAGTAAGAGAGAGAGAGAAGTGTTGGTGGGGTGTCTTAGTCTTGTGATCTAATAACCCATCTAAAAATAGTGTAGTTGATGTCAGACACAGTTTATTATACAGGTCAGGTTTATCAATAGACGCTGATAGTCTGACGTATGGTACAAGATCACGATAAAAACAGCTACGCGCTCCGATTAATCACAGTAATAAACACCATCACGACACGTATAAACAGGCGTAAAATCAGGCGATCAGCGGTACGAAGTCGATTCCCGTCTGTCTTATGTTCCAGATTTCTGCTTATAGAAGGGGTTCCCGTCCGCCGTCCCCAATGGTGGTGTATGGCGGAAGGTATTCTGGAATGTAGTCGGCTGGGACAGTCAAAAGGCCACAAGCTCTTTTTGAGGTCTGTCACGAAACTTATGAAGGCAACTTTGTGTGAATACCATCCATCAATGTTGACCTAGATTGACCCGGCGAGTGCCAGCGAGTGAGAGGGTTATCCTCATTAAAATTTGCATATTTGATCTAATCTATGCTTAATTTGATATCATATATAACATACTATAAAACTCAGAGAAGAGAGAGAAAGAGAGAGAGGAGAGAGAGAGAGAGAGAGAGAGAGAATAGAGAGAGTGAGAGAGAGAGAAGAGAGAAGAGAGAAGAAGAGAGAGAGAGAAAGAAGAGAGGAGGAAAGAAATAAAAGAAAGAGACGAAGAAAGAGAGAGAGAGAGAGAAGATGCGGAGAGAGATGAGAGAATAGATATAGAAGAGAGAAGAGAGAAGATAGTGAGAAGAGAGAGAGAGAGAGAGAGAGAGCGAGAGAGAGAGAGAGAGCGTGGAGAGAGAGGTAAGAATAGAAAGAGACAGGAAGAAAGAAAGAGTGAAGAGAAGAGAGAGAGAGAGATGAGAATAAGAGAAGAGAGAGAAGAAGAAGAAAGAGACAAAGAGAGAGAGAAGAGAAATAGGGAGAGAAGAGAGAGGATGAAAGAAAGAGAAAGAAAAGAGAGAACAGAGAGAGAGAAGAAGTAAGAAAAGACAGAGAGAGAGAGAAGGAGAAGAGAGAGAGAGGAGAGAAGAGAGAGAGAGAATGAGAAAGAGAAGAGAGAAAGAGAAGAGAGAAGAGAGAGAGAAGAGAGAGAGAGAGAGAAGAAGAGAGATGAGAGAGAGGAAGAGAAAGAGAAAGAGAGTATAGAAAGATAGAAAACCGAAAGAGAGAGAGACAATGTAGAAGAGAGAATAGCTGAGAGAGAGAATAGAGAGAGAGAGAAGAAGATGAGAGAGTAGTAGAAAGATGAAAGAAAAAAGAAAGAGAAAGAGAAAAAGAAAAGTGAAATGAGAAAGAGAATGTGAAAGAGAAAGAAAAGAGAAAAAAGAAATGAAAGAGAGTGTGTTGTGAAAGAGAGAGAGAGAGAGTGTGTGTGTGTTGAGAGAGAGAGAATGATAGAAGAGAGAGAGGCAGAGAAGAGAGAGAAGAAAGAGTAGAGAGAGAGAGAGTAAAATTAGAGAGAGAAGAGAGAAGAAGAGAGAAGAGAGAGAGAAGAGAGAGATCGGAGGAGAGAGAATAGAGAGAAAGTGATTAAGACTTAGAGGTGAGAGAAAGTGAGAGAGGAGTAGGAGAGAGAGAGAAGTGAGAGAGAGAGAGTGAGAGTAGAGGGAGAAGAGAGAAAAGAGAGAAAGAGAGAGAGAGGAGAGAGAAGAGAAGAAGCGAGATATAGAGAGAGAGGCGAGAGATAGAGAGAGAAGTTATATAGAGAGAGAAGACAGAGAGAGAGAGAGAGAGAGGAGAGAAGAAGAGAGAGGAGTAGAGAGAGAAGAGAAGAATAGAGAGAGAAGAACTGAGAGAGAGCAGAAAGCAAGAGAGAAAGAAGAGGAGGCGAGTAGAAGAGAGAGAAGGAGAGAGAAAGAAGAGAGGAGAGGGGTAGAGAGAGGAAATAGAGGCGAGAGAGAGTGAGAAGACGATAGACGAGGATAGACGATACGAGAGCGCGAGCGCGAGAGCGTAGCGTTGAGAGAGAGAGAGAGAAGACTGAAGAGAGAGAGAGAGAAGAGAGAGAGAAAGAGAGAGGAAAGAGAAAAGAGAAAAAAAGAAAGAAAAGAAAAGAGAAAAAAGAGAAAAGAAAAAAAAGAGAGAGAGAAAACAAAACCCCACCAAACACAACCCAAAACCCAAAACGCCCTTCCAAAGCCCCCTCAAGTCCTTCCCCTTTCCCCCAGCTAAAGAAAAAACCCCAAACCCCCCCCATCAAGCTGTTCACGGCGACGGGACCTTGGCACCGTTTTAACGACGGCCCGAGCTCACCGCCCGTCCCCGTGCGAGGGTCCCAAAACTTTCACCCCCGAAACTCGAACCCGCCCCCAAACGACATCGCGTCCTCGGGCTGAGTTCGAGGCTCAATTACAAGAGAGGTTCGGCCCATTGCCTCCCCCACTTCAGTGAGAGATAGATAGATAAAATATAATATATATATAGATGGGTAGAAGATAGATAGACGATTATTATATATATATATATAATATAAATAAAATATATAATAGATAGATAGATAGATAGATAGATAGAAGATAGAAGATAGATAGATAGAAGATATATTATATAAATATTATATTTATATTATATTATTAATATAAAAAGATAATATATAAGATGATAGTAGATAGTTAGATAGAAAGATAAATAAAATAGATAGTAGATGAATAGATAGATAAATAGATAGATGATAATAGAAGAGAGAGAGAGAGAAAAAGATAGAGAGGAGAAGAATAGAGGGGGGGAGGGGGGGAAGAGGAGAGAGAAAAAGAGAAGAAAAGAGAGGAGAGAAGAGAAAAGAGGAGAGAGAAAAAAAGAGAAAAATCAAAGAAAGTTTTAGATAGATAGTAATAGATAATAGAGGGGAGAAGAAAAGAGAGAAGGTTGCTGGAAAAGGTTTCCAAAATTTTTTTTTTTCAGTCAATCATGGAAGGCCGCTTAATAAACTTACAATGCTTTTTACAATACATGTGTGCTGTGTGTGTGTGTGGTGTGTGTGGTGTGGTTGCCGCCCCAAACCCCCCCCCCCAACCCTTCCCGCCCCCAGACGAAACGCCCAACCACGGCCACCGTGAGCGGGTGGGCCGCGACGGGAGGTTCAATTTGGCAGAAGCAACGCATCACCTCCCCTCGCGTCGCCCCGCCAACACGCTCTGCGACGACAGTGGAACAGAACGGCGCCGCCGGGGAAATCTTTGCAACTCCATGATGTGCATGGCCGCCCCCAAAGGGCGATTCTTGCAAGGAGGAACCCCCCCTTCCTTTTTTCTTCGTTAATCTCATCTTTTTAATGAATGTCTCTTTTACCTTTCTTTTTTTCATCTGTTAATTATCCAACTAATTCTTTTTTTTCTCTGACACAAAACCCTAACCCAAAAGGCGCTGTCCCCCCCCAAAAGGGGGACGCGGCGGGGGCCGGGCCCCAGCATCGTGGAGTCCCCTCAAGGAAAAAGGCAGGTGGGTGCAGTGGGCAATCGTGTCCTTTTTGGGTCTGGCACCTGCACAGAGGCGTCCCTGCCCGGCGTCCCCACAAACCCCGTGTCCTACACAGGGGCTGGATCCGTCCCAGATGGTCTTTGGGGCCCCCCCCGGGCGGGGTTTCCCGTGGCGCCCCCCTCCCTGCCGCGGCTGCAGGGGGCGGGGGGGCGGGCCCACCGGCGGACGCTCGCTTGGCGCCCCTCGGTTGGGGGGCGGACCTTGGTCTTTTAAACCTTATTTTATTTTCTGGCAATCTGCATTGATTGCCCCCTTGATATTCATCCCTATAAAGTATATTTTATAAAATATATATTTATAATAAATATATAATATATATTATAATAGATATAAATTAATAAATAAAATAAATATTTTATATATTTTATATAAAAATAAATTATGTTTAAAGGTAAGCTATAGATAATTTTATATAATATATATGTATAAAAAATATATATATATATATATATATATTTTTAACAACATACATAAATTTTATAAAATTATATATATAAAATAAATATATATTTTTTTTAATAATTATATATTTTATATAATATATATAAAATATATATAAAATTAAAACGTAATGCCTCAATAAATTCAAGATCAAACCAGCCCTAAAAATGATGTCCCAAAGGAAAAGGAAAAAGTGATATTTCTTTGGGGGAACGATGTTTGATGAATTGTAAAGTCCACCAAACACAGGGCTTTTTAATTGTACAATTTAGGAGCACAGCATCTCATTAGTACCCTTTTTGATTTGAAAATAAAAAGAGGGGTTTAAATAATGTGGTCGCTTAAGTATATATATCTCTTTTCTAAACATGTTTCCAGATTTTTCACTTTAAAATAAATTTTAAAAAATAAAGATCTGTGTTTAGCTGCACCCGGTGACAAACTTTTCCTCAGCCTTAGTAATCGTACCTATTTAAGAGCAGGCATTTGATGGGTGCGTTTTTGCTTTTTTGTCTAGATCATTCCGTGTTATGATTTGTTTTATTTATTATGATAGTTGAGTTAAAAAGATTTATGCTTGTTTAAACTGTTATTATGGTTCCTTTTTATATTCAGAAAAAAAATTTCAAAACTTGGTTTATTTCTGCGAAAACAATATCATGATGGCAGGCAATTTGTGTGTGGGTGGGGTGTGGGTGCGTGTGTGTGTGTGTTGTGTGTGTGTGTGTGTGGTGTGTGTGTGTGTGTGTAGGGTGTTGTTTGTGTGTATGTCCCATAGGGTTTTTTTGTGTAAACTGGCTTTCTTTCTTATGATTATTTACCTATTAAAGAAAAAAAACACTCTAGATTTGTACAAGGATATATTGTTTAAAATTTTTAAATTAAGATTACAACCTTTAATGACTTTTCCCAGTTAAAAATACCAGTTTTACTTTTAAAACGCTGAACAACAGATTCAGAAAATGCTAACATTAACATATAAGAAAAAAACTGTAACAGGACATCCTTTTAAAAGAAAAGAACTTCCTGTTACAAACAAATTAATCTACTAAAAACAAAAAAGCAAGCGGGCCACTGCTATTCGTATATCGCCCCAACGAAATAAATGCATAATTAAAAGTTCCCCGTATCCCTAAATAAATAATATATATATTAAGCAATTCATCTTTTATCTTTACTATATCTTGAAAATAGTTACTAAATAGGGGCCCTTTAACCCTAAACGGGTTCGGGAGGTCAGGTCACAGACGTACTTGAAAGGGGCACAGAAATTTATCACTTGATATGTTTCACGTTGCTTTACTTACAAGCAAAAAGGATATAACCGTAGTATAAAACTAATATTTTCTAAAAGCATGGCGGTCAAGAAAGGGAAACCCAACAGATTTCGATCTTTATCCGTTTCAAAAGCTTACTCGATACAGATACAACGGATCATAATTTCCTGAACACATGACAACGTTTTAAGATACTGAGTGTAAACAATAATAAGGATTTCAAAAAAAACTGGGATACAGGGCCGGTGTTCGGACCAACGGTAAATATTGTATCTCATGGGGGGTTCAAAATTTTTTAAAGCTATAGCGGTTCAATATTGTAAATTCCCCATGGCGGGTTAATATTTTATGTCATAGCGTTAATATTGGGATTTTCTGGCGTTTAAAATATTTTGTCATAGCGTTAAATTTGTAAATTCTCATGGCGGTAAATATAATTCTCATAGCGTTCAAAATTGTAAATTCCCCATGGCGGTTAAATATTTTAAAAACTCATGGCATTTAAAAATCAATCTCATTTGGGGTTCAATAGTATTTACTCATGGAGTTCAAAATGATCCCCCAGGCGGGGGTCAAAATTAATTCCATGGCGGTTAAATAAATGTTCTCATGGCGTTCAATATTATATCCATTTCGGGTTTAATATCATACCCCATGGGGGTTTAAAATTATATTCCCATGGCCGTTCCCAAAATTTTCATTTCAGCCCTGGCGTTTAAAAAAAATCTTTTTCATGGGTTCAAATCATTTCCCCATCGCCCAAAATCATATCCTCTTGCGGTTAAAAAAAATTATAAATTTCTGGGGGTTCAAATATATCCATGGCTTTAAATATTATATTTTCATGGGGGTTAAATATAAAATCCATGGCGGTTCAATATCAATTCCTCATGGCGTCTAAATACATATCCTCAAGGCGTTAATATTATATTTTCCATGGGGGTTCAATAATTTATATCCCATGGCGTTAAATAAAATTCTCATGGGGTTCAATTCAATTCTCATGGCTGTTAAATATTATATTCTCATGGCGGTTAAATTTATTTTCTCATGCCCGGGTTTAATTCATATCTCAGGCGTTTAAATATTATAAACTCAAAAGAGGTTAAATAATATATTCTCAGGCCATTTAAATATTTATTCTCATGGCGGGGTTTATATTATATTTTCATGGCGGTTCAATTCATAATTCTATGGCGCTA
>NW_028234429.1:85371-87871 GCF_977035675.1 Penaeus japonicus
TGGGGATAATGATAATAAATAATTATGTTGTTAATACAACAACAGACCAGGGAAATGTTAATGATAATGATGGTGATAGTAGTAGTAATAATTTAATATTATCTATGATAAAAACCAAATAATAAGCAAAAGAATAATGATAATATTATTTTCATTACCTATTTTTCATTAACTATCATATCATGCAAACCATCCTATCATTATCAGCAAGCAATATCATAACAATACTCCTACAAAACGGATATACATACTCATATTTTTTTCAATACTGCTAAGGTTCTTCCCAAATCGATAGGAAAAGAACTTTTGAAACTAAAGTGAAGGGGAAAAGAAAGTACAGAAAAATTATGAAAATAATTGGAAACGGTGTAATTTTGAAAATACTTATAGTACGCAACGAGGACGAACAAGACCTTAATAATACAATTTTAGATATTTTATGTAAAATCATGTGTTATAGAAATACAAGAAAACAAGAAAATTTAAACAGATGCTTCGTTAAGCAGAGTAATATGCTCTGATAGCGATTGTATTTTGATGAAAACAATATTACAATCAGTTGATTATATCAATGAAGTTGACAAAGAGCTTTACTTCGGAAAGAAGTTGGAAAGTATAACTTATCGTCGGACTCAAACTCGAAATGAACTTCGCGTCTTTGCAAGTTGCGCATCACACCTGATATTGATTAATAGTTTACTTCCAGAAAGTAGCTGAGGCGGGAAAACCACATCATTCGAAAAGGGAGATTGGACTGAAAGAGTATGATGTTATGCCAGAAGGGGATAAAAAAAATAAAAAAATATATATATACTTTTCAGGGGATAAAAAAAAAAAAAAATACTTTTCAGGGGATAAAAAAATATATATACTATTTAGAGGATAAAAAATGTATACTTTTCAAGGATAAATAAAGATACCTTTCAGGGGATAAAAAGATACTTTTCAGGAGATAAAAAAAGATGCTTTACAGGTGATAAAAAAAATAATTTTCAGGGGATAAAAAAGATAATTTTCAGTCTCAACGTATTATTTAGAGGAGCATTCATGATGAAAGGGTGGAAACTTGAAATAAAGGATAACGGGAAAAGGTAGGTAGAAAAATGACAATACAGTTCTTAAAAAAAAGGCTCAATAAAGAATGCATGACAAAAGAATATTCAGTAGTATGGTCATGCATAATGTAAAAAGAGGTTTTGAATTTGAATGTGCCTGTTATATACCTTTTGGTGTGAGGTAAATTTAGAAGCGGAAAAGT
This sequence comes from Penaeus japonicus, assembly GCF_977035675.1. NCBI lineage: Eukaryota > Metazoa > Arthropoda > Malacostraca > Decapoda > Penaeidae > Penaeus > Penaeus japonicus. Next base: position 86,630 of record NW_028234429.1, read on the forward strand.
GATGAAGTAACAACAAGAGAAATATTCCAATACCATATATATTCACGAATATTTCATTCTTTGCCACGTGGCCGGACCTGAAAAATATTGCGATCGCTAGCCATTGTGTAATTTCTAGCTTAGCACTTAATTAACATTATTGCAATATCTATGATACGTATTATCAAACATTGTTTTATTTTGGTAAAATTGAGAATAAACTTTTTTTTTTCATTTAATGAATTTTATTTCTTTATTTCTTTATTGTTTTATTCTTTATTTCTTTATCATTTGATTTTTTTATTATTATTATTGTTTTATTTTTTATTTCTTTATCATTTGATTTTTTTTATTATTATTATTGTTTTATTTTTATTTCTTTATCATTTGATTTTTTTTATTATTATTATTGTTTTATTTTATTTTAATTATTTTCATTTTATTTTTTTTAAAGCCAGTTTTCGTCATATTCAGTAGATTCCAATTAACATTCCACATCTCCAGTCCACGCATAAGACAAGCCGAAGAACGACCGCGATGTCAACGTGTATTTCACTCGAGAAATTTACCTCTGCGAGGTCTAATTCATATCCAAATTTATTCATGAATTCCTATCTCCCGCGAGAGAAATCACGGTCGTGGTTCTTTTCAGTTTATGCTATCACTCAAAAGGATCAAGAGAAAAATACGTAATGAACAAATATTGATGAACATAGATGATTATGCTCTTTTAACTTGTTGTCCTTCATTGAGTTCTGGTTATTTGTTGAATAAATAATGAAGAAATGAAAGTTGGGAAAGAAAGAAAATTTACATATTTCACTTCCATTGAGCTGTGTTTTTTTTATGTTTTGTGTGTGTGAGAAGAGAGATTAAATAGAGGGTAGAGAGAGAGAGTGAGGAGAGATAGATAGATAGATAAGATAGATAGAATAGAGAGAGAGACGAAGAGATAACACATTTCATAACAGTAACAAATCATGATTACTTAATGGATTAGCTTGAAGGGCTGGAATAACAAATAAAACAAACAAATAAGCAAACTTAACAACAACAAATGGTCTTGTTTACCTACGTCTGTTCAACTTCTCAGAGACTCTCACACTCTATACACTCGCTCTTTGTATTTCCCTTGTATGCTCAGATGTCTTTTGAACTCTTCTCTGATGGACATATCTCTCCCTTTACACCATTCTTTCGCCTCCACTATTGTGAGAAAATCTCTTCTGTCTCCTCACCCCAAGCAGTTCTTCTTCTGTTGTT
>NW_028234429.1:92871-95371 GCF_977035675.1 Penaeus japonicus
TGGATTCCCAATGACATGAAATAGGTTTATTTCCTTCTCTTTTTCTGTCTCCTTAGATCATTTTCTCTGCCTTCACATCTGAACACCAATGAATCAATTTCAGCAATAGTGGTTTACTTTACGTCAAAAAATACTGAAATTAATTAATTATAGTCCCGGAATGTTCCCCAACCTCCCATTACCAACACACGAGGACACAATGGAACCTACGAAGTTTTGAAATTAACAACACACATTGACCAGTTAAAATCCGTACCCAGGTACTCATCAAGATATCATCATTTTTTCATGCAAAGGTAGTTTCTCCATTACCGTCAGCATTGCAAGACCCCTTTAGTTTATAAGAAGGGATGAGGGAGAAAAGGCTAAAACCTACGTTGTGAGACGCGAGGTTTTTTTTTTTTATTGGTTCCACGGGAATAAGACTGGATCACAAAGGAGCCATATCTTTGCTGTTCAGTAATCATTAGGAATGATACTTCAGTTTGTGATTCACTTCAAAATATCCATCATTCATTGTGGAATTCTAATCTTTGCTAGTTCTACTTTTGATCAATTTTTTTTTTCTCCCCTCGCTCTTATCATTTCATTCTCATTCTCATTATTATTTTCCTGTGTCAAAAAACAAAATACGTCTCTTGCGCATCAACTTAATATACCTGTTACACCATCCGCCTTCCTTCCTCCATGTATTAGCTTTTTTTTCGCCAGCCATGCAATCTCCTTATCTGTTTTAATGTTAGAGGGGAGATATCAAATACTTACTCTCCAACTCATCAGTAGACATTCCTGCACAGTGTCTGGTCCATAGCAGATGACTTGTTATTATTTAAACTTTACATGTTTATTATTAAACTTGCTTGTTCTAGTTCCAAACCTTCAACACCATGTTTATAATTCCCTCAATAATTCTGGCAAATTAGTTCTCAGCCGCTGTGCTAACTTCGGCATCTGTTCTTATTTTTTATTTTTTTTTTTACCTTCTACAACGGTTTCGTCTCTTCCTACAACCGAGAGAAATATTTCTTTGGTGGTAGAGAGAAATTTTGCAAACAGTAGTGTCGGGATAACCAATAAAGTAAATCCAGGAAGTCGATCTTTTTTTATGAGGAGGACCAATCTCGTTCTCGCCAACACTTACTCCCTTTCTATTGCCAACATTAGTACCCTCATAATATCTAAGAATCACTCAATGTTCCTTCTTCTACATCAGTCTCCATCTCCCACTCGTGGCCCAGAGTTTGAGTGACAACCGTGATCCTTCTAGGGAAAATACGAACCGGATATAAACCAGACTAAACCAACTGACCAGACTGGCTTCAGATTCAAGGCTAAATAATGCCTCCAGAAAAAAAAAAATATTATACATATAAAAGTAGACATTTTTTTAAACTTGCAGCAAAAATGTTTAAAATATCTGGAAGTGGAAATTCGAAAAGATATACAGTATTTTTTGAACCAACCCTAACCTGGAAACTCTGGAATTAGTTACCAAAAAATGATGCCTTGCAGGTTTAAGTTGTTTTCCATTGATATGAAAAAACAGCTGATACTTTTATTTTTTTTTTCACGTGTTTCAGCAAAATGCTATCAATTTTAAATTACTTTTATTATTTTATAAAATTATCCCTTGCCTTTTTTTTTTGTTTTTTTTAAATGTTCTCTTTCAGAAAACAAAAAAGGTCGTGCATTTTCAAATCAACGTGTTTCAAGCAGAAATGCTAACAATTGTTTTTTACCCTTGCATTTTTTTTTTTTTTTAATGTTCTCTTTTCCAGAAAACAAAAAGGTCGCATACAACACAATAGTAACTGACCTTTTTAAAAACTTTATTAACGAATGTAATAACATAGCTTATTTTATATTAAACAGAGAAAGACAGTTAGTGGGAAAGGAATTAATGAATATAGTAATGGAATAAATATAAATGAACTTAATAAAATCAAGTTATAAAAAGTGATAAAACAAGAGCGATACAAAAGAAAGTAAAAAAAAGAAAAAAGAAAAAAACTCACTATGAATATTTCGAACATTGAAACAAAAATGAATCAAGGCAAAAAAGGCTCGGGGCGCATTTTCATGAACTCTGAAATCCAGTTTCCTCTATCCAGCACTTCAGGAGAATCCTACATCATGCCAGCTAATGGAATGTCGAAGGAGGTCGAGCGGAGGAGAGAGAGACCGAAAAGATAATCCGATAAAATGAGAATTAGATAAAGAGAGAAGGAAAAAGGTTTTGCTTTGACACATGGAAGAGAAAGTTAAAATATGATTATTTCGTATAATATCAAAAGCGGGACAGCTGGACACTTGATGGAAAGCTTTTGGATTGCAGCTCGTGAGGATTCTTTAACCTCCAGTCTTTGAAGATGGCAGTTTGCATTTTTCATGTTATATTCATTACGTCTGTTGCTAGCTTCGCTTGTCAGATATGTATGAGGGCTAAACGTGTATGCATGTTTTGTGTAGAGAGGAGACTAAGGGGGAGTCCTATGTCTTT
>NW_028234429.1:107693-110193 GCF_977035675.1 Penaeus japonicus
GAGAGAGAGAGGGAGAGAGAGAGAGAGAGAGAGAGAGAATAGAAAGAGAGGGAGGAGAAGAGAGAAGTGAGTGAGTTGTTTGTGGAGAGATGAAAAAAGAGAAATAGGGTTAGTGTAGAAAAGAAGAGAGAAAGAGAAATAGAGAGACAGAGGGGTGAGGAGGAAGTGAGAGGGAGGGAAAGAGAGAGAGAAAAAGATAAATAGAGAGACAGAGTGAGGAGGAAGGGATTTGGGGGAGGGTAAGAGAGAAAAAAATGAAAGAGTGAGAGAGGGGGTGGGGTGGGGCGGAATGAGACCGAGAGGGGAAAGAGTGAGAGAAGAGAGAGAATCAAGAAAAGGATAGAGTGAGAGAAAAGTATTTTTTCCAAGCCAGTTGGGATAGACACATTGTATTTATAAACTGCCTTAAGAAGCATTTCAACTGTCTCTTAACTTATTTTTGTTATTCTAACCCTCTATGTGTTTTTCTATGTTATGAAAATAAATTTCGTGTCCCTGAACCCACGCATAAACTAATAAAAGTCTAATTGGCAAAAAAAAAAAAATCACTCCTGCTCTGGTAATGTCGATTTCATCAGCCCGAAGCAGCGTTACCAGCGCCTGCGGAAGAAGGCATCGTTGCCCAGCTCACGGCCTATACATTTCCTCTCACTTTTACACTGAATTCTCATCTACTCCTTTCTTAAACTGTTATAAAGATTTCCATTACCTAAGTATATTTTGCAAATAGATCACATCATACAATTCATATAATGCTACATATAAGCACTTTTTTCTATCTTATATCTCTAGTTTTTCAAATGAAAGAATATCAGCAGTGTCAATGATCCTGATGTAAGGTGTTCTCGTGTCGTTTTGACTGTCGTTGTTTCCGTGCATGTTGGGGCCAATTAACGGAATGATCATTTGAGTTGACATTATGAAATGTATATCAGCGCGTGGACCTACCGCTACAGTCGCGGTATATCGGAACGGGGTCTGGGGACAGGGCGCTTGCTGCGAACTTGCGTTTCTTACACGGTTTTACGTGGGTGTAATGCTGGGAGTGAAGATGATCATTTAAGAGGAAATCATGCATCTGCACTTGCGGCGAAAATCGAACCTGACTTACCCATGTCTCGCCTAAGGTTTGCAATCGTTAGTGCCCATCCTTAAACCTTGACATGAAGCTTTATTGCAAAAACTGTTTATAATCAGCAATAGATAAATGTATGGAAGTGTGTTACGTGCACAGATTCATGTGTGTAGCTTTAAAATCCTTAGATGTTTACTGCGCTTGCAAGGAATACTTGACCATTTTGTCAATAATCAAAGAGCTACTCTTAAATTATATAATAAATTCGTAGCGTGAGACAGTACAAACAGTAACTAACCTCTCAGTTATTACGTGATATATGTTTTTGTAAAAAAGCATTCGACCGAAATTGCATACACAATATATGTCATGTATGTATATATACACACACATAGACACATATATGTAAAGGTTTTACACAACTCGGTCGGTGATAATACATACATGACATATATTGTGTATGCAATTTCGGTCGAATGCTTTTTTACAAAAACATATATCACGTAATAACTGAGAGGTTAGTTACTGTTTGTACTGTCTCACGCTACGAATTTATTATAAAATTTTAAGAGTAGCTCTTTGATTATTGACAAAATGGTCAAGTATTCCTTGCAAGCGCAGTAAACATCTAAGGATTTTAAAGCTACACACATGAATCTGTGCACGTAACACACTTCCATACATTTATCTATTGCTGATTATAAACAGTTTTTGCAATAAAGCTTCATGTCAAGGTTTAAGGATGGGCACTAACGATTGCAAACCTTAGGCGAGACATGGGTAAGTCAGGTTCGATTTTCGCCGCAAGTGCAGATGCATGATTTCCTCTTAAATGATCATCTTCACTCCCAGCATTACACCCACGTAAAACCGTGTAAGAAACGCAAGTTCGCAGCAAGCGCCCTGTCCCCAGACCCCGTTCCGATATACCGCGACTGTAGCGGTAGGTCCACGCGCTGATATACATTTCATAATGTCCACTCAAATGATCATTCCGTAATTGCCCCCAACATGCACGGAAACAACAGACAGTCAAAACCGACACGAAACACCTTACAGCAGATCATTGACACTGCTGATAGTCTTCATTGAAAACTAGAGAATAAGATAGAAAAAGTGCTTATATTATAGCATTATATGCATTGTATGATGTGATCTAGTTGCAAATATACCTTGTAATGGAAAATCTTATAACAGTTTAAGAAAGTAGCTAGAGGAGAATCTGGTAAAAGTGAGAGAAATGTATAGGCCGTGAGCAGAGGCAACGATGCCTTCTTCCCGCAGGCGCTGGGTAACGCGCTCGGGCTGATGAAATCGACATACCAGAGGCAGGAGTGAGTTTGCCAATTAGAGACTTTTATTAGTATGCGTAGGTCAGACACAATTTATTTTCCATAACATAGAAAAACATAGAGGTAGAAAACA
>NW_028234429.1:115193-117693 GCF_977035675.1 Penaeus japonicus
AAACTCTTTTTCTCTGTGAAAAACCCCTCACCCCAACCCTTCCTTCCTCCCTAGCCACCTCCTCGCTTCAGAATGGGAAATGTCCTTCTGTCATTCCTCTGAATATAGGGATGCTAATTTTCGATTTTCTAAAACCCCAAAACACGACACCACATCCCCATGCTCTCTCCCGCCCCCCCGCTACCGCTTCACTGTCTGCCATTCACCTTTCCTAAAATATACCCGTTTTTTTTGTTGCCTTTCTCTACTAACGTAAGCACGCCGCTTCGTATTTTCTACTGTCTCCTTGCCCGAGGTGCTACTTACTGTTGATTTTTTTCTTTCCAAACAAATAACCACTTCATTTCCAATTTCTCATCGTATTTTTCTGCAACTTTTTTAAATTTACAAGCCACTTTACTGTCTAGCAAGTCATTTCCTATTTCTCTTGCTCGGCCACTTCACTTCAATATCAGCCCTCAATACTTACCCATCTTAAACAATTTACTATCTGTTTTAAAAACACAAACTCATCAATTTTTCCAGGGAAATTTCTCCACTGCCATTAGTGTAATTTTACACATGCATTTTTTTTTTTCATTTTTATATACTTCATAGCTGCTCCCTTTTATATCGCCTTTTTTTTTTTTGTTTGAGGCATTATTATTTGCTCTCGTGGGTTTTCTTCATTTCACTCAAATTTATCCAACTCTGACAGCCCTAATATTGCCTTTTGGAAAAGCAAATCGCCGTCTGATCTCCCAAAGCGCAACTCCAACAGATGGAGGTACAGTGGGGGAAATCTACTTTTAAGCCAAGGACGCCGAAAAGGGGGAGATTTAATCAAAAATCTCTTGAATTGCACAATCAACAAATTATTAACGACAATAAAACGAATGCGAAACATTTTGAATGTAGTTATAAGCAAGATAAATTTAGCAAAAATCAAACAAGTAAAAAGACCTGCCCTTCGCTAAAATGGCTTGAAACACGGATCAAATAAAAAAAAGAGGAAAGTTTAATAGAAAATCAAAAAAATGAAATTAATATAAATGCAAAAAAAAGGGAAAATCAAACATTGCTTATAAAAATCCGACATTATATTATTAATAACAATACCAGTTGTAGAAGTCAAACACCTTGTTCTAAAGGGATTTATGTCAACGTTTGTGTGTACATTTGTTTAATTTCCACCTTTTAAACAACTAAAAAAATTTTATTTATTGTTAATAGCACTGTACGAATTTTTTTTAAAAGGTAACAACCATACATTACAGCTGTTATTAGTGAGTTTTTTGTTTGCAGGCGGGTCACGCTCTGGGGGCGTCAAGGAGCCACGGCCGCCATCCCCCGCCCGCCAGGCTCAGGGGGTGGGCAGGGGGTGCTCAACTCTGGGAAAGTCGTTAGCTAATTCTCATAATGCTTGTTACAAATTACGAACAAGGTTATTTGTGCGCAAATTTAGATCATGTCGATAGGGTACCCTCCTGATTATTCTTTTTGCAGAAAGGTCTTTTGATATTGATAAAAATGCCGTCGCTCTTAGTAAACGAAAGAAAACAGTCACTGTAAGGTATAAAAACGCCCCCTCCGTCTCGATCAGGCTGAATCCTCAGCAACTATAAAATCATTTGTTTTGTACATATATTACTGGGTGGGTTACATAACCTATTGCTAAAATCAAAAAAATTTTTAGAATTTATCTTCTATCATCCAAAAACCCGCTGTTAATAATTTGTTATGATGTGTGAATTTCTTACAGCTTTACGCATCTACACTGCCACAAAAAAAAATCTTCATTCCAAGTAACTTTATTGCAATACTGCAGGGGTTCTTGCCCCAGGGCCCCCCATCCCTACCATCCGACGCATGTAACTGCCCCTAGAGTAACAGGCAACGAAAGGGTGACGTCAGCAAAATCTCGCGGGCACCCGACGGCAATACTCCAAAGATTCGGAAAAATCTAACCATCGCTTGCCCATGCAATCCATGCGACCCCTGCGCTCCGAAGAAGGGTTCCCAAATTTTCGTTTAACGAGAGGAACTTGCGAAGAAACCCCCTCTCCCAGTTTATTATTACTATTATCATTTTTATAGTATTAATATCATTATCACTATCATTATCAATATTATTAGTGTTTCATTATTATCTTTATTATTATCTTATCACTATTGCATTATGATAAAAATATTTATGCTATTATCATGATAATTCCCCTCTTTAAAAATCATCATCATCATATCCTTAGGTTATTAGGGGATTTCAATATTACTTTTTTTTATAAGCCGTCATCATTTGTTGTTTCATACATTTCAATGTAATAGATTAGATTATACATTACTATACATTACTAACCCTTATTACTATCCTAAACATCTTTCTATCATCATTGTTGTTACTATCGTCATTGTTATTATTATCATTATCGTTATAATACTTTATCATTATTACGATTTTCATTTCCATATACATATTATTATTTTTTCACATCATCATTATCCCCATTTTAATTTTCATTGT
>NW_028234429.1:122693-125193 GCF_977035675.1 Penaeus japonicus
TGACTTACAAAATAAAAGGCTCCCGTTTATTTGCTCGTTTCCTATGATCTGTTAGGATATGATGAAAAGGACACTTTTAAGAAATATGAAACAAGTCATCTAGTTACAAATGAAAAAGTAAAGATACTTGCATTTGACATGACCTCAGCGGATCGACACACACACACACACACACACACACATACACACACACACACACACACACACACACACACACACACACATATATATATAGGCTCACCAACACTCGGTATTATAGTCTTGTAGAAGGATCTGGGGTATTAGCAACATCCTGTTTCCTAGTTTCTGTTAGATGAAAAAAATACAATTCTAAAAACAAGTGTTATACTTTTTTTTTTTTTGTGTCCATGTGTGAAGGTATTAAACTGAATGATGAAAATAGGGTATTCACACAAATTTTCAAAATGTCCCTCGTTGTGAATCAAAGAAAATCGCCTTACTTTTCATCCTCCAGTTATCATTACCAAGAAGGTTGGATCTCTGTACACTGGAACTGAAAGTTATTGAATCCCCTTGGCTACTTTATGGATGCAAGTGGCTTCCATGAATCCCGCAGCTAAGGCCCAAACCGCCTTTTACGTAATTTTTAGAACCGCTTACTAAACTTTCGCAAAAAAAACAATCTTTATTCACAAAACATAACAAAGCAAATCAAGTATATCTTCATGTTCTTTTTGTTTTTGCTTTTGGGGGGACATCTGAAATATACATGATTTATTTTGGTAAGGCCCACCCGCAAATTATTTTTGCTCCCTTTTAAAATTTTACCGTTTTGAAAACACTTGCTCACAGAATTATATTTTTACGGGAAAGAATAACAGAAACTTAAATCTTACGCGATTAAGTAACCCTTGGTTTCATATGAGTTCATATGCCTCAAATGGTGTTATCTCAAACGGCTTTTCGTTCGTTTCCTAATTTCTCGAAATTGCGGTAAAGCCTGCCCACACATCACGTCAACCTATTCATTAGATTCCACCAATGCGTATATATATAATTTTATATATATATATATTTATTATATGTGTATTTTATTTATACATATATATGCATATATACATATGTATATATATATATATATATACTTGATATTTTTATAAATATATATAAATTTTAGATATATATATATATATATATATATATATGTTATATTATACATTTCTTATATGTTTATATATATATCATATATATAAGATATTTTATTTATTTTATATATATATATATATTTATACATATATAGAATATGTTTATATATTTATGTATATATATACTCACATATATATACATTATATAGTTATATATATATATATTAGAGTATATATATATTTAGAGGTATATAATATGTATATATAGATTTATTATATAGTATATAATATAAATATATATATATATAATATGTATTTATATGTATATATATATTTAATATATGGATTATTTTTATATATTAAAATATATTTATATTCTATTATGTTATTTATAATAACTATATTTATACATTTATATATACATAATATACTTTAGATTATATATATTTATAATATTATATATATATATATATATATATATTTGTATATATAAAATATATATTATATAAACTATATATTATGTATTATATAACTACATACATACATATATATATATTATACTATTTTATATATATATATATATAATATATATATATAATATATATAACTATATATAATTATATATAACTATATATATATATATAACTGTATATATGTATATATATACATACATACATACATATATATTTATTTTATATATATTATATATATATATTATATATATACTATATACATAAACTATATATAAATATTTATGTATATATATCATAACTATATTATAATAATATATATTATATATTGATATCCACATATATATATATATTATATATTTATATTTATATACATACGTGGGTGTGTATCTATTTATATATATATAGATATATATTATATAATATAATATATATATATATATACTATATACATATTATACATATAATTATATATATTATATATATATATTTATATATATATATATATATGTAAAAATATATCCCATATTTATATATATATATATTGATAGATATATATATTTTATATTTTGTGTGTGACGTGGGTGTGTGTGTGTGTGTGTGTGTGTTTTCGTGTGTTGTCGTGTGCGTGTGGGGCGTGCGTGTTGTGTGTGTTTTAATCACGTCACTTTAAACCGTCATGAAATGCCAACCTTCTAATTATATAATTTAAATGATGAAAATATACTTATTTACCATTAATAACTCCTCAATAAGGGAGAGGAAAAAAAGGAGACCACTTTTTGCTTCCGGAATTGCGACCGCACGCAGGCAGAGTAATGAAATAGACTCCAAACAGGTGCGTCGGTATGGGAGGGAGAATTCATATATCAATTAGGATTTAGAATTTCAATTCCTATCGCAGAGGAATGGGCCTAAGGCATA
>NW_028234429.1:129587-134587 GCF_977035675.1 Penaeus japonicus
TAATCATGATAATAAGTATTATAATGATAAATTTAAGACTATATTATTATTAATTATAATGATAATAACCAGGGTAATTGTCATATAAGACATCGATTTTATTAATGGACAATGTAATTATAACATACAATAATAAATCGATGATAATAAGATATTGCTTCCTTTAGAAGATAATACCTTATGAAAACCATGTCGTATTGGTCTGCAAATTCGCAAAAGGTTCCCGCAGCCTCGTAACGCCTAGGGAAGTAGTCCGGATCGCCCAATTTCTCGCCTTGATCACCGCGTGAAGAGGCAGAGTTGCCAGAGTTGTTGGGCTTCAAAGCAATGACCTTTACTGAGATGTGGACCTTAACGTTACGATTGAATAGTTGGTGATTTGCAATGCTCAGGACGCAAGGATTTATAATTCATGATAAGGCAGCCGCAAACAAAGCGCAAAGGACAAAAGGATGGAAATTATGATTATAATTGCTTGGAAATAATAACCGATTCCCGTTGTTGTGTGTAATCTAATTACCAGTTATATATATCCGTCTTTATGTCTTTTATATACATATGTTACATATGTGTATTTGTATATTTATATATATATATATATATATATATAATATATATATTTATATATATTGTGTGAGTGTGTGTGTGTGTGTGTGTGTGTGAGTGTGTGCTGTGGTTGTGTGTGTGTGTGTGGGGTGTGTGTCGTGTATGTATGTATGTATATATTTTTTCTCTTCTTCTTCTTTTGTTTTTTTCTTTTTTTTTTATTTTTGAGAGAAAGAAAGTTCGAGTTACTAATGTAGATAGTTGTAAGTGTCGCATATTTCAGAAATTTTATGATTCAAAGTAACAGATAATAAAAAATGTCACAGAGCAACACATATGAAAAACTATTATATCTATTCTCTCTCTCTTTCTCACTCTCTCTCTCTCTCTCTCTTCTCTAAATTTATATATATATAGATATATATATATTTATATATATTTCATATATATATATTTATTCATATACTATATATGTATACAAGGGACTGTTGCCACCCTCTTTCACAAATCTTTATGATCCGGAAAATTAACCCATATCTCATAATGTTGCAGACATATAAGCACATTAAACAGAAGCAAACCATCCCAACTTATGATGTGGCACACTTCATCATCGTAAAAAGTTAATGTTCCCCAAAGAACAGCTTGGGGAATATGCCTTTTTATGTTCAAGTGAAATTTCGTTCTACAGACATAAACTTACATCAGAGAAACGGCAAGTAATAGAGACTGTAGAGTGATTGGTTGGTCAGGGTAGACATATTGAGTTTATGTTCAAATTAACTATTATAACTGTTGAATTCTAATGCCTAGTGTTATGATAATGTGATGTAATGTTTTAACCTTATCATGCGCCCTACAAACCAGTCATCTAAGATTAATTGAATATCTATACTATTCTGACATCACACCTTTCTATGTTTCTATCAGTAAGGTAGATATTGGAAAACTGACGAAGGGAATAAATTTCCAAATTTAGCAAACAATAAACTTCATATCTATTTCTTTTTTGTCTATATTGTATGGTTATATATATTTTTATATTTTTATTTAGATTATAGTTATATTATATATGTATATATATATATTTATAGGATGTATATATATATATACTTTTTATATATAATTTACTTAATTATATTGTTTATATATAGATATTATATATATATTAGTTGTTTAGTTGATATTTTATATTTATAGATATATATTATATATATATTGGGTGTGTGTGTGTTTGTGTGTGTGTGTGTGTGTGTTGTTGTGTGGGTGTGTGTGTGTGTGTGTGTGAATAGTGTGGGGGGATGTTGTTTTTTATGTTTGGGCTACGTATCTTATGGGTTTGTTTGTTTGGTGATGTGTGCGATTTGTGCCTTGTGAGTATGGATTATATATTATTTCTTTTATATTTATTATTTATATATATTATATAGATATAGTGTATAGATATATATATTTATATATATTGTATACCACAACACACTACACACATCATATATTTTATTATTATATATATACGCTTTATATTATAATATAATATAGCTATATATATATTTATAAACACACACACATACACACAACACATCACACACACACACACACTCATACTAACACACAAAATATATATATATATGACTTATAGTTATTTAGTTTTATATATATAAGTTTTTTATATTTAAATATTTTAGATATATATTTTGGATTACAATATTTAAATATTTTTTTTAATTTTTGTATAGATGATATATTTATATATAACATTTTATAAATAACTAGATATATATATTTATATATATATATTTATTTATGGATGGTGAGATGATAGAGTGGATGAGAGAGAGAAGATTGGTAGAAGATTGATTGATAGATGGATAGATTATGCATATCCATGTGTGTGTGGGGGGTGTGGTGGTGCGTGTGGGGGGTGGGGGTCTGTGACGTAGTTTTATTGTTTGTGTGTTTGTGATTTTTAGTGTGTGTGTGATATGTGAGAGAGTTTTATGGAGAGTGGTTTGGATGTTTGAGTTGGATTGAGTTGGAGAGATAGTACTTTATAAAGGTAGATTGACTGAGAGTGTTTGATTGGATAGTGATTTTGTGAGTGTTTTATTAGTGTATATAGAGTGTTTATGATAGTTTGTTATTGGAGTGTGGCGTGAGCGTCGTGAGTGATGATTGATATATATTATATATGATATTGAGAGATAGAGGTTAATGATTTTTAGTTTGATTATTTGTTTATGGGTTTATATATTGTTATAGTTTTATTGTGATAGAGAGTGTTTTATTTTGTGAGATGGGGGTGTGTTGTGTGGGTGTGTGGGTGGGGTGTGTGTGTGTGGTTGGGTGGGGTGTGTGGTTTTGTTCTTCGGTTAGATTATATAATTCTGGCTGAGTGATATTGATTTATTTTTTGATTTTTTGATTTTATATTTTTATTTTTTGTTATGTATTGGTGAGCGTTGTTGTTATTGTTTTTAGATATATATAGAGATAAGTTTTTTCACATATTCTGTGTTGAAACTGTTGTGGTTTTTCTTATTTATGTGTTTGAGATTTGAGAGAGTTGTGAGTGTGTGGTTTTGATATATATATATATATATATAGTGGTGTAATTATATATGAGTTATATATATTATATATATTATATATATATATTCATATACATGAGATACATACTATATAATATATATATTATATATATATATATATATATATACATATAATATATAATATATTTGTATATATAGCTAATATACATATACAAAAATATTAGTGTACTGTGTGTGTGTATGTGTGTGTGTGTGTGTGAGTTTGTGTGTGGGCTGTCGTGAGAATGCGGTTTGTTGTGTTATTCTTTATTTCTCTCTTTTTTTCGCCCTACTCCCCTCCATCTTTCATCTCTCGTTAGAGTTCTCTCTCTCTGCTCGCGAGCGATCTTTATCTATTTATCTATATATATATATATATTGTATTATTATATATTAATATTATATATATATAATATAATATTATTATGTAATTGTGTTGGTGCTTTCGTTGTGTGTGTTACTAAAGCCCCACAGCAAACTGAATGTACGCTGTGTGTGTGTACTTTTTTGCGTATTGTGTTGTTGTTGTGTGAAGTTTTTTTTGTTCAATGTATATGTTGGTTGGTGGCTCCCAGTGAGCATTGTGGATTTGCTACTGGTGCGCTGCGACCGCAAATAGTGTACGAGTTGTGTGTCGGTAATCACGAGATGGGTTTGCTTGTGTTGTGTGATTGTAATGTGTGTTTTCTGTGTAATTGGGTTGTTGTGTGTGGGGTGGGTGGGGGGGGGTTGTTGTGGAGAGGGGTGTGTCATGTGTGTGGTGTCGTTGGGGGTCCCGGGCTGTGTGGGGGTTGTGGGGTGTGCTGTGTTGTAGTGTTTAGTGTGTGGGACCGTCTAGTGTTTAGTTGTTGTGTGGTGTGTGGTGTTCGGTGTGGAGTTGCTTTCTGTTGTTACAGTGGTGGTGATGAATTGTGTGTGTGTGTGTGGTGTGTCTATATTATATACTATATAATATATTATTATATATATTATAATTGTAAATATAAATATTATATATATATATATATATATATTCATATTTCTCTCTGTCTCTATCTATCTATATATCTATTAATCAGTTTCTCTCTCTCTCTCTCTCTCTCTCTCTATCTATCTATCTATCTATCTATCTATTTCTATCTCTCTCTCTCTCTTTCCATCTATTTATCTATCAATCTCTCTCTCTCTCTCTCTTTCTCTCTCTCTCTCTCTCTCTCTCTCTCTCTCTCTCTCTCTCTCTCTCTCTCTCTCTCTCTCTCTCTCTCTCTCTCTCTCTCTCTCTCTCTCTCTCTCTCTCTCTCCCTCTCTCCCTCTCTCTCTCTCTCTCTCTCTCTCCTTCTCTTCCAAAGCGCATTGCTCTGAAAGACTATTTGTGCAACAAACCGCGTAGGAGGAGAGAAAAGAGGGATTACGAATAGAGAAAGGGTACTATGAAATCCTTCACATATCTTTTGGATATCCATTGAGGTAAAACGAATCGGATGTTGCACTTTGTTGTTCCGTTGGTTTTCGTTTCCAAGGACTCGAAGGAGCGAACAAGCAAACACCGTTCGACCCACATTGGGAAGGTGCAAGTACCAGAAAAACTATCTAAGGCTTCTAAAGTGTTCTAAAGTGTGCTCTTGTTGTGTCTTATTCTATATTTCTTTGTCTCCTGTCGGTGTATTCGCACTTCCACCTTTACCTTGGAGGAGGGGGGAAAACTCGAGAGTGATTTTATTACACATATACCACCATCCCCCCCCCCCTCACCCACCTCCCCCCCCCAACCCCGCTCCCCCGACTCTAACTTCCCTGAGCCCCCAACCAACTTGGAGAATCGTAGCAGAGTCGTCGTATTTGATTATAAAATTTAGGGGGAAAAAAACTTGCTTGTCCGTGTCAGGA
>NW_028234429.1:144587-147087 GCF_977035675.1 Penaeus japonicus
CACACACACACACACACACACACACACACACACACACACACACTCAACCACCACAGCACACACCCACTCACACACACACACACACACACACACAACACTCCCAAGACACACACACACACACACACACAAACACATACACAGCACTCACACTCACACACACACACACACCCACAAACTCACCCACACACACACACAGCTCAAACGACAACACACTCACCACACACACACCCATCCACTCACACACAAATATATACACTCATCCTAACTATAACCCACACCTGCTCACCCTCCCTCCACCATCATCCTCCCCAGCGACGTGCATTTCCGCCGCACAGCCCGTGCCCTCCGCGGACAGTCCAGACAACCTCAGACGAAGGTGACCTCCCTGCCCCACGTCTCCAGCGTTCTGACCAGCTCGGTCGATTCGCTCGGGACCCCCTCCCGCCATCACCACCCCTACGCTGGAAGGCCCCTCTTCTCCGACGCCCACGACGGAGCCCCTCGAGTACGGCCGGGGTCGGTGGGGTGGGGGCGGGGGGGCGGGGCGTGTGAGGGGGGTGCATTAAAGCGGAAAAAATATCTCACACACGGAGATGATTTTTTTTTTTTTTTTTTTTTTTTTTTTTCCATCTTCTTCTTCTTCTTCTTCTTCTTTTTGGTTTGGTATATCCGCGGAAGTTGTGAGGGGGATACGCGGGAAATTTTAATATTAGTGAGAGGCGAGCTCGTGAGTTCGTCGTTATTCTTATTGTGCTCCTAGGTAAAAATCAATCTGAAAAAAATAATCTGAAGTCTCCAGGTTGCTAGAACTAAGCAATAATATTATATAACAATATATAAAATTTTTTTTTTTTTTTTTTTTTTTTTTTTTTAATATGCCCCTTCGATACCGAAGTTTTGCGTCATGCACACGAGAAGGAAGACGAAAAGGATGCATTTTGCCCTGAAAAGAAATGGGAAAAGGGCGACGGCTCGGAGGAGAGGGAGGGGGACCGGCACCGACCAGGAACCCGGGATGTGGCAGTAAAAGGGGAGCAAACAGCGGTTTCGCAGGAAAGGCCCAGGGGGCGGAATAAAGCACACGGGAGCAGGGAGACTCGAGGCGCCATGGCCCGATGACAACGCAAACTGTCACCTGCCGCAAGACAGAAAGGAACAGAAGAGAGGACACGAAGCGAAGAGGACACGGAAGCGAAGAGGAAAAACGGCGAAGGAAGGGAGCCAAGGGACAGGAAGAGCAGGCTTTGCGCTTCTCGAGGAAGAGCCTCCTCCAGTGCTGACAGGAGGCCAAGCACGGCGCCCGGGCTCGCCTGGACTCGGATGTAACTAATCAATTTGGGCGATTAAAAGGGCGCTGGGCGCTCGAGTGGCGAGAGGGGGAGGCAGACCTCGACACAGCGGGGACAAGAACAAAGTCAACTTGGGCTAAAGAGGGGGAAAGACAAATTCGTCTCACAACAAAGCAAGGGTGTCGAAGGCGGAGGGAGACTCACTCTCGCGATCCACACAAAAAAAAAAGCGAAACAGAGCAAGGTTAAAAAGAAACGCTTGCCGCAGTCGACCCCTAACCTTACAGCTTTAGGAGAGGCGGAGAAAACACAAAATGAAGCTCAACCCAACTCCGGAACAATTAGAGAAGGAAGCGCTCCCCAAAACGCACAAAACCCAACAGATATCAAGAGATAAAGGATAGGGAAGAAAACCCGGGGAAAGGCAGGATTTGAGGGGAAAGGCGGAGGACAGCCAGCCAGCCCGAGGGCGGCCCCCGACTCCAGCATCGCGCGGGAACCATATTGATTTTGGCGGCCTCAACGACCAAAAAATCGACTTCGCCCAGCCTCACTCTCCCCTCCCTCCTGCCTCCTCGTCCCGTTCTCACGCACGCATCCCTCACCCTCACGCCCTCTCCTAAGCTCCCCCCACACACTCATGGGTGCTCCCCGTTCCTTATTCTTTCTTCACAGCGCTTCCTCATGTTCTGGTCTTCTCCTCCCTCACAGACGCAAAGATCCTCCCTCTGTAAGCATTTTTTTTTTTCCCCCTCAAAGAATATCTCCTTCCCCCTTAATTCCTCATAAACGGAAGGGTTCTCTCCTTCTACCCCCTTCCTGATGATAATTTTCCGACATTGTAAACGATTTTGTTCCCTCATTTTATGGCACAGCGCTTTCCGCTCGTAGATCGTTTTTTTCCCTTAATTCTTTTCCTCGTTAATCTCCCCTTTTTTTCCCCCATATATGGCGTCCCACTGCTCCTCTCAGACTCATAGATCGTTCATGCCCTACTTCTTCGCGTTCTTTCTTTTCAAACAATTTTCCCCTTCCACACTTCCTTCTCCTCACCGTCTCTTTCCCGTTTTCTGTCCCCATACTTCTTTGTTGTTTTTTCCTAATCGATTGTTTTAATTTTTGTCCTTGGGTTTTATATTTCCCCGCCTCTCATCCTTTTTCTCAATCTCAACTTCTTCCATATTTCCTTCGGGAGTAGATTACGAATTCCC
>NW_028234429.1:152087-157427 GCF_977035675.1 Penaeus japonicus
AAAAATCTGTAACGGCGATGCTGATAGTAGATAGCATAGTTAGAGGCGAGACACATACAGTGCCTCTGGATATTAATTTCCATCCAGCGAGCCCGGGTATGTGTGGCATGCACGAGAGAAGGCTAAAGGGAATATCCTCTGAAGGAAAGGTTACGCGATGACATGACTCTCGCGAAGTGATTGTCACACGAGGGTCACGGCAGGTGTCGTGAAGCTACGTGACGCGTCATTCATGAAAATGCATAATTTCTCATAGGCTACGTGAAAAAAAAAAAAATCGTGCATGTCATTCTAAGGGTGTAGGTTCACGTGATAGTCTTTGATAGATGCTTTGGGTCTATTTTGGCTTTCGTGAGGTTCGTGGGGTCCGAGAAAGGGTTGAAGCATCATATAGTGAAAGAGAAATGGGAAATTATACAGTAAGAGAACGAGAAAGTTAAGAGCATGATAAACGTTTTTTAACGAAAAAAAAAAAACCAGTAATAATAGATAAAAGGGAAAAACAAAATTAAGGTTTTTGTTTGAAGTCTCGAAGTTTTTTAAAAAATTTTAAAAAGGAAAGCGCTTAAATTTTTGATTTTTTTCCCGAAAAAAAAGTAGTCAAGAAAAATCGATGTTTCGTATCTTTTCGCCATTTAAAAAAAAGCTTTTTTCTCGCCCGCACTGTCTTTTATGATACAAATCCACAAAATGGCTGAAATTTCACCCAAAAAAAAACGATAAAAAAATATATTTTTCTTTTTTCTACGGGAAACTTCAAGTGGTAACTTGACGGCCGAGGACCCACCCTTCACGCAACACACACTGAGCTTGTGCTGCATAATTGCCCAAGCCGCACGGTGGTGAAATACGGAGAAAAAAAAAATCTAAATCCCGTGTCAAAAATAAATTTCACAAAAAAAAAAACGCTTTTCGAAATATTTCCTCATAACATTTCCGTCAAATTTTTATTCACGCAGGAAGAATCATTTTTCGAAAAACAAAAAACGCAATAAGACAAGAACGACTACACACACACGCCGTTCATCGTGCGCGTTTCTCTTATTATGGAAATTTCAAACAAGGGTTTTTTTTTAAAGAGGGCGAGGTGGGAGAGGGAGGGGGGAATTGGAACGTTGTCAGGGGCGATGGGGGTTTTGGGGGAGATGCTTCATGTCGTGTGTGTAGGGGGGAAAATGGGTGGGGTGGGGGTCTGTATGTTCATGTGGTTGTGGCGTGTTTGGTGTTTTGTTGTGGTCATGTGTGTGTGTGTATGTCTGATTCATTTTTAGTATGTGTTTTCTGGTGTGTGTTACGACAAACGCTTTTTAGGGGGTAGAAAAAAAAAAAAAAAATGGGCAGGGGTGAAAAGCATTAACCCCGCCACGTCTTCAAAGTTAAAAACAGAGGATCGATGGGGGATTTAATGCCCGGGGTTCGCGAGGGTAACGTGGAGTCAAGTCAGCTGTCCTGGGACACACTGATGCAAAAATCGAATTTAAATGTCAAGTTAAAACTATTATAATTATAGGTATAGGTCTCGGGCACAGAGTGGTATTCAAAGGGCATCCTGCGACCGTGACATGTGGGGTGGGAGGGGCAGAGGTCAGGAGAGGCAAAAGTTTAGCAGAAACCCGTTGGAGGTTCCGCGAAAAAAAAATCTGATTGTGGAAAGATATATCCCCGTTAAAGAACGGGTTTTTTGTTAAAATGATGCATTTGGTGTTCTGAACCCGTTAATTTATTAAAATGGGGGCATTTTAAAGAGAATAAAGTTTGCAATTCAGATCAGACATCCTTTTAAACCTTTAACGCACACACACTACACACATGTGGGGTTTTTGTTTTTAATATATATATATAATAAAATAAATAATATATATAATATATTTTATAATAAAATTTTATATATATATAATTTTAAAATAATATATATATTATAATTATTATAATAAAAAAAAAAAAAAAAAAAAAAAAAGAAAAAAAAAAAAAAAAAAAAAAAAAAAATAAATATAGTATATATATATTATAATATAATATATATATTAATATATATATATATATAAATATATATATATTTATAATTAAAAATAATTTTTATATAATTTTATATATTATAAATATTATATATTTATATATATATAAAAATTTATATATATAAAAAAATATTATATTTAATATATAAAATATTTTAAAATTATATAATAATATATTATATATATATATATGTATAAATTTAAATTTTTAATATATAATATAAATATATATATTATATATTATAAAAATATATAAATCATAAATATATAATATATTTATTAAAGATATAATTTTAAATTATATATATATTATATTTTTGGTTTTTTTTTTTTTTTGGGGTTGTGTGTGTGTGTTTTTGTGTGTGTGGGTTTTTGTGTGTGTGTGTTTTTGGTATATATATATTTATTAAATTATTATTATAATTTATATAATTATATATATATATATATATAAAAATAATTTAAATATATATATATATATATATATATTAATTTTGTATATTTAAAATTATTATATATAAAATAATAAAAAAATATATATATATATATAATATTATTATAATAAAAATTTAAAAATATATAATATAAAAATTGTTTTTTTTATTATATTTGTATATATTTCAATTTTAAAAATATATAAATTAATATAAATTTTATAATAAATATAAAAATTTCATATATATATAATATAAATTTTTTTTTTGGTTTTTTTTTTTTTTTATATTTATTTATTAATATATATATTTTTAAATATAAATATTAAAATTTTAATTTAAATAAAATTATAATTTAATAAAATATCCATATATTTTAAAAATATATATATATATATATTATTTATATATAAAAATATTAATATATATATATATTTTTATAATTATTATAAAATATATATAGTATAATATATATATATAATATATTATATATATAAATTTTATATATTATAAAATATATTAATAAAATAATATTATATATATTATTTAATTTATTATATATTAAAAATTTTTATATATTTTATATTTATAAATAATATATATATATTTTATATAATATATATAATATATTATTATTATTTTTATTTCTTTTTTCTTTTTTTTTTTATATATAAAAATTTTATATATTTAAAAATAATATATACTATTATATATATATTATTTATGTAAAATTATACATATTTTAATTTATTATTTTTTAAAAATATATATAATATAATTTATATTTATTTATATGCATAAATCCTTTTTGGGTTGTTTAATAATTTGTGTGTGTATTTGGTTTTGTATGGTTTTAATGGTGTATATTTATAATATAAAATTATTAATTTTATATTTATATATGTGTATATATATATATTTATTTATTTATATTATTATAAATATTAATTGGTTTTTATTTTTTTAAAAATAAAAATGTAATTTTAAAAAAAAAATTATATATATATATAATATTTTTTTTTATAAAATTTTTAATATATAATATTAAAGGGGAAATATATATACCTATATATTTAATAAATTTTATATAAAAATATTCATAAATAATATGTTGTATGTATATAATATTTTTAATATATATATATATATATAATATACATAATATCTTTTATATAAACATATGCATATAAATATTATTATATATTTATATATATATTTTTAAAATTTAATAAATATATATATAATATAAATTTTAAATGAAAATTTTATAAACTTTATTTTTAAAAATTGATATTTTTATATATTAAATATATAAATATTATATAATTATAAATAAAATTTTATAATTATAAATAATAATAATTACAGTTTCTTTAATAAACATATCATATATTATTTTTATATAATTATATATATATAAATATAATTTAAAAATTAAAAATATATTTATTTTAAAAAAATATAAAAATATATTATATATATTTTATATTTAAATATATATAATTTTAATATTATATATATTTAATTTTAAAATAATTATTATATATAAAATATATTATATATTATATTTAATATAATTATATATAAAAATGTATATTAAAATTAATAAATTTAAAAATATATTATATATAAATATATAAAACATTTATTATATATTATATAATATATATTAAAATAATTATATTATATAAATTATATATTTTTTATATTGCTTGATATATATATTTTATATATAAAAATATTATATATATATAATTATAATTATATAATTATATTATGTAAAAGTATGATGTAAAAAATATAATATATATGCAATTTCTTATACACACCACACAATTTATTATTTTAAATTTTTATATATATTAAAAATTAAAAAAAATAAAAATTATTATATAAATAAGGGGTGTGTTGGTGTGTGTGTGTTGTGTTGTGTGTGTGTGTGTGTGGTGTTGTGTGTGTGTGGTGGTGTATGTATATATATAATAATATAATATAAATATATATATTAAATATATATATATATAATTTATTATTTATTTATTCATTTATTTTCTTGTTGAGTGTGTGTGTGTGTGTGAAGACTGCTTCTTGCATGAATAAATGAGTGTCGTGAGGCTGAGGCACTGCTAGTGAATTCGTTCCTTCCTCAACGCGCAGCGCGTGACGTGCGTAAGAGCGTGCCTCGGCGGTCCGTGAGACACATACATTCCCCGAAGTCCCGTGATCAATACCCCTGAGCTTTCAGGGTGGTAATACACTCGTCGGCAGCACTTCTGACTCTGCCATTGCCTCATGTGATGGTCGCCATGGCTTTCTTTCGGGAGAGTCTCCACTTTTGAGCTCGATTTAATAGTTTTTTTTTTC
Source organism: Penaeus japonicus (assembly GCF_977035675.1). NCBI lineage: Eukaryota > Metazoa > Arthropoda > Malacostraca > Decapoda > Penaeidae > Penaeus > Penaeus japonicus. The sequence goes on from NW_028234429.1 coordinate 156,901, forward strand.
TCGAATGACCGATAAAATCCTAGTCCATTTTTGGAAAGGAGTTGCACCAGTCCCAGTTCGAGCCAAGTCACCAAGAGGGAAGGCAACACAATTAAACAATTACGTTAAAGCCATATCAAGGTCGCTCGACTGATTTCCATAATGTGGTCAACGTAGCAACAGAGCGTCAAACCAACACGCAACGCTACGGATCGCAATGTAGAAGTTGCGAGGTTAGTGACGGTGGGTCCTGGGTGCCATCTGTAGGTGGAGAAAGTTGCCCGCTAATGAAGTCCACTTTGTCTTTTTCTTTCCTCACACTGAGTTGGTGTACTGCTACAACGCCCCGCTTCGTGCCATAAAGGACGACTTCCCTGATAGCACGATGCCTGACATGTCCAGAAGAGGTGTGTCTCCAAAGAACGTGTCTCAAAGACGGTTTCCTATATGAAGATGTGTTCTCAAAAACATATCTCAAAGACGTACCTAAAAGACATGTCCAAAAAAAATGGTGTGTCTCCAAACCATCTCAATGACTTGGTCTCAAA
>NW_028234429.1:164449-166949 GCF_977035675.1 Penaeus japonicus
TGAGTGAGTGATTGATCGGCCGAGGGATTCTAAAAGGGATATTGTTCCTCGGTCACTGTGTATTGACACCCGCGGGAGGGGTTGGGGGTGGGGTGGGGGGAGGATAGGAGGGGGAGGGGAGGGGGAGAAGGGTAAGACTTGGTGGAGGGAGGGGAGGGGGGGAAGGGTAAGATGGGGGGAGGGGAGGGGGAGGGAGAAGGGTAAGACGGAGGGGTTGGAGGAGGGTGGAGGGGGAGGGGGAGAAGGGTAAGACTTGGGGGAGGGGGTAGGGGAGGGGGGGGGGAGAAGGGAGGGGGAGAGGGGTAAGACTCGGGGGAGGGGGAGGGGGAGGGGGAGAAGGGTAAGACTCGGGGGAGGGGGAGGGGGAGGGGGAAGAAGGGTAAGACTCGGGGGAGGGGTTGGGGTGGGGGGAGGGGGAGAAGGGTAAGACTTGGGGGAGGGGGTAGGGGAGGGGGAGGAGGGTAAGACTCGGGGGAGGGGAGGGGAGGGGGAGAAGGGGTGGAGGGGAGGGGAGGGGGGGGGGGGGAGGGAGGGGGGAGAGGGTAATAACGAGTGTGAGGGGAATCAGGGGGAGAAGGGGAAGATGTGGGGGGAGGGGAGGGGGAGGGGAGGGGGAGAAGGGTAAGACAACAAGAGGGGGGGGAGGGGGGCAGAGGGGAGGGGAGGGGAAAGTCCGCAAATTTACTTACTTCGAAGCAGAGGTTAGAGATCTGCTTTGGTTGGTGATCTACTTAAAAATTGTAAGTGTTAGTCTATATAGCACCCGCAAGAGAAAGCCCCCAAACACACACACACACACATATATATATATCTATATATAAAAAATTAATATATTATATATAATGATATATTATATAATATATATATGATAATAATAACATATAAAATATAATATATATATATATATATATATATATATATAGATATATAGATATATATCATATACAATACACTACAAAACATACACACACCAATAAATACAGTAACATATATATATTTATAATATATACATATATCATGTATATATAATATGTGTGTGTGTGTGTGTTGTGTGGGTGTGTGTGTGTGTATTTGTTGTTCATCTTTTTTCTTTTGATATTTAAATTTTACTGTCTACTTATTCTTCCTTTGACTGGAGAGAAAAGACCTTTTCAAGCATTTATGGCTCACTCCCTTTTCTCTTTTGAAAAGCTGGGGTTTGACCTGACCTATAAGCAGGTACTAACAAGTAACCATGATGGGACTCTATACTTCTGAAAAGGAAGCTTGTGTCTTGGGGATAAGTAGAGCCATGATTGAATAACTCTAAGGTATCGTGTTCCCAGTTTTGCGTTATTACTTCTATTGGTCCCTCTTGGTTCCATGATTTATGTATATCAGACTCTGTTTAGCTCTAATGATCATACCTTATAGGTCCTTAATGGATTCCGATCGTCAATAATGCTGATAATAAAAAAATGAAAAATTCTGAACATTATATCATCAAAACATAGTAGCAAACTTAAATACAACCCTAAATATTCACCAAGAAACTAATACACACCCATAAAATCCAAAACTGAATATAACTCAAAACACCCGCCCCCCAACGGCGGCGGTAACTACCAATACCATGCAAAAAAATAACCAAAAAAAAATGGCGAAAAAAAACACACGTACAACTGAAGGACCTAAACATTTTACCAACAATATTTTCATAACTAAACTCAACTCACAGACAACAACAGTCAACCACATTTGAACAATCAACTGCACCTCTCGGTCGAAAAGTGATCAACAATGCCCATCCGTGCCTTGATGGATGGCGCTCGGAATTCGCTGTGACAATGGCATGTCGGGGTGATGCTTTCTATACGGCTGAGAGGGACTTTTCGGTATTTGTTAATTGTTAGCGCCGCCCTGCCTCTTTAGTGTTTCCCGATTGTTGTTGTTGTCTTTGTTAATTTTTTGTATCATGTGCTTTTGTATTTGTTTGTGTGTGTATGTGTGCGTGTGTATGTTATATATCCTTATTCATAAATCCATTTGTAATTGGGTCTAATCCTAAATCTTTGAATATCCTAAAAAGAATATCTTCTTACCCGCTGAATTGCGTGCCAGGTCGAGTGTTTCTCAAGGAATGTTATCAATCCCAGACATAGAATTTCTTACATAAGGAGTATTTAGAAATGACAGGAGCAACTTTTCTTTTTAGTCACTGCATGCCTGTTTTCTAAATCACCATGAGCACTATCATGGATATACATGTCTGTGGTTTGTATGATACATAGTATATATATATATATATATAGAAATATATATATATATATAAATTTATATATATATATTAATATATATGTATATTAATATATATATATATTTAATATATATAAATATATATATATATATATATTATAGATGTATATGTATCTATATATCAATATTTATACATGTATGTATATACATATACATATACAAATACATATACATTATATATATATATATAATATATATATATATA
>NW_028234429.1:196637-204274 GCF_977035675.1 Penaeus japonicus
GGGAAATTTTTTCTTATTCCCATTTTCCCTTTTCCCCCTTTGCCCCTTTGACTTTTTTTTTATCCTTCTCTCTCTCTCTCTCTCTCTCTCTCTCTCTCTCTCTCTCTCTCTCTCTCTCTCTCTCTCTCTCTCTCTCTCTCTCTCTCTCTCTCTCTCGTTCTCTTTCGACAGCTTGGTCACTCTGATTTTCCACTGTAAAAGATAATGATAGATTTGATGATAATAACAATAATCTCATCAACGATGATGCTGTTGATAATAATAAGAAGAATGGTGATAGTGATGATGATGATAACAATAATGATAATGAAAATAATGATAATGATAATTACAACAATAATAGTGCTTGAGGAATATTAGCCCATGTGAGAACTTCTCTTAAGCGGGAATTTGGTCGAGCTGAATAAGGGGTTGGGCGGGGGGTGGGGGATGGGGGGGTAGAGGGGAGGGGAGGGGGGAAGGGAGAAGGTCGACGATGGGAATGGGGAGGGGATGTTAGGGAGGAAAAGGGGGTGGGGGTAGAAGAGGGATGATGGGGGTTAGAGGGGAGGAGACGGGAGTGAATGTTAGGGAGGGCGAGGGTGGGGGTTGGGGGTTGGGGGGGGGGGGGTTATGGTAGAGAAATAGTGGTCTGGATTAGGGGTGAGGGAGGGGGAGGGGAGGGGAAGGGAGGGGGAGGGGGTCAAAGCGGGAGCCAATCACTGGACAGGATGCGGGTAATTTCTCCTGCCTCTTTGACCAATCAAGATTCAGAGGTCGGTGCAGGTTCGCGACTTGCTTTTGTTGTGTCATTCTTGCGTTGTTGTTGTTGTTTTTCCTTGTTTTATTTTCTTTTTCCTTTTCCCTTTGTTGCCTTGTTTTCTTTCTGTCTTTTTCTTAATATTTTTTCTATCGTTATATTTTCTTCATTGTCTTTGTCTTCTGTATTAAAAATGATGAATAAATGATAATGATAATGACAATGATGATAATAATGATAATGATGAATAAATGATAATGATAATGACAATGATAATAATGAAAATTATAGTAATGATAATGATAATTGATATGATAATGATGATAATGATGATTGATATGATAACGATGATAATGATGGTAATGATAATAATAGTGATTATAATGATAATGTTGAGGATGATGATGATGATAATGATACTGATACTGATAATGATAATGATGATAACAACAATAATAATGGTAATAATAACAATTATAATAAGGAAATAATAATTGTAATGATAATAGTGATGATATGAAGGATGATGATAATAACAATAATGATAACAGTGGTGATAACAGTAATACTGATAATGATGATAACAGTAACAATAAAAGAGGAAAAGGGAAAATACTGTGATAATACAGTTTAAAATACAGGAAGCCAAAAAGCAAAAGCAAGAAGAATAATGATAAATAATGGCAAGGAATAAATTGTTATATGTAACAAAGACACGGCGAACGGGTGATAAAAGCAACGACATGGAATATTAACAATACTAATCTTGAGACTACTGATACTAATGGCTCTTTAGGTGCTGTGATGATAAAGAGAAAAAAACAACAACATAATAATGGAAAAAAAAAAATACAGAAGTGTTATCGTTTCAAATGGTCTGATAGAATAAACGACAGGGTAATGACACTCAGGGGCCCCATTTGCTCTAATGGGACGCCTCTTAAAGGAAAGCATTGACAACACTTTACCCTGTATTGCGAGCATTGTGTTTTGTCTGATGATCTCGTCCTTTGCACTGGAGACAATGGCGCTAATGGTTATGGCCACGTCCTTAGGAAGTTGATTCAGTGGCATGAATCATGAATATGAGAGTGGCTTTGGGTTTGCGTTGCTTACACTTTTGCGGGAGATCCTCGTACCTCCTCCTCTGATTGTTTCTTTGATTGTGTGTTTGGTTGGTTGTTTGTGTCTTTGGTTGTTTGTTCTCTCTCTCTCTCTCTCTTTCTCTCTCGCTTTCTCTCTCACTCTCTCTATCTATCTATCTATTTCTCTCTCTCTCTCTCTCTCTCTCTCTCTCTCTCTCTCTCTCTCTCTCTCTCTCTCTCTCTCTCTCTCTCTTTTCTCTCTCTCTATCTCTCCCCTCTCTCTCTCGCTTTCCATTTACTATTTCTCTTAATCTCTCTCTCTCTCTCTCTCTCTCTCTCATCTCTCATATCCCACTCTCTCTCTTCTCTTCTCTCCCTCTCCCTCTCTCTCTCTCTCCCTCTCTCCCTCTCTCTCTCTCTCTCTCCCTCCCTCTCTCTCTCCCCCTCCCCCCCCCCCCCCCCCCCCCCCTCCCCCCCTCCCTCTCTCTCTCTCTCTCTCTCTCTCTCTCTCTCTCTCTCTCTCTCTCTCTCTCTCTCTCTCTCTCTCTCTCTCTCTCTCTCTCTCTTTCTCTCTTTCCCTTTCTCTCTCTCTCTCTATCTATCTATCTATCTATCTATTTCTTTCTCTTTCTCTCTCTCTCTCTCTCTCTCTCTCCCTCTCTCCTTCCCGCTTCTCTCTCTCCCTCTCTCCTTCCCTCCCACCCTCCCTCCCTCCCTCCCCCCTTTCTCCCTTTCTCCCTTTCTCTCTTTCCCTCCCACACCCTCACACACCGCCGCCCAACGGCAAAGAAGTCAGGAAAGAAGATCACTTCCTCGCCCAGTCGCCGCCCACGCAAACACTCATTCAGACATGACCCTTATTCCAACACGCACACACTGGCGCCCGCGAAGCAAAGGGAATGTCTAATGGCGTTTGCCAGAGCCAGAGGTCCTTTTGACGCTGAGCTCGACTCCTTCTGATCCTAACAACACAGGCCTCGTCCTCCTGTGAGCCTTAAACGTAGACAAGCGGCTTGGAGGAGGAGGAGGAGGGAGCTCGCAGGCTGTGTTCATGACTGTTGCTGTTTTTTTTGTTATCATTAGCATTGTTATTATTATTATTATTATTATTATTATCATTATTGTTGTTGATGTTGCTGCTGCTGCTTTTGTTGCTGTTGTTTTAATTGTCATCATCATAAACATATCATCCTTATCCTTATTGTTATCATTATAACTGATATTCTTTTATTGCTTATTTTTTCCATTACTTTTTATTCCTTTCTGTATTTGTTTTTTCCCACACTTTACTTTTTTCTTAGAAGGATCTATGAGATTATCTAAAGCTCTGTTTCTTGTATTAGTGTTCTTTACCGTTATTCATCACATTTTCTAAATCATTATCATTATTATTATCGCAAATTTTTATCTCATTGATTATCATTCATTCCCCAAAAAATAAAAAACACTGACTTTAAATCGCTTTACATTGATTTTCAGACAAAATGCGTAATAAATATGAAACAAATAAATAATAGAAAAGATACGTAATAATTCTGCTACATAAGCGTCCCAGAGCTCAGCTTCGAGGCCCGATATGGTTAATAGGATCCGTGTTTATTGCGCTGAACAAGATGGGGCGCCGCCGTTCATGTCCACAGTCCGTTCGAGAAGTTGCAGCCAGGAAGGAAGGGGGAGAAAGGGAGGAAAAGGAGGGGAGGTAAAGGGAGGAAAAGGAGGGGAAGAAGAGAAGAGGGCAAGAAGGAGGGGAGAGAAAGGGAGGAAAAGGAGGGGAGAGAAAGGGAGGAAAAGGAGGGGAGAGAAAGGGAGGAAAAAGGAGGGGAAGAAGAGAAGAGGGCAAGAAGAAGGGGAGAGAAAGGGAGGAAAAGAAGAGGAGAGAAAGGGAAGAAAAGGAGGGGAGAGAAAGGGAGGAAAAGGAGGGGAGAGAAAGGGAGGAAAAGGAGGGGAGAGAAAGGGAGGAAAAAGGAGGGGAAGAAGAGAAGAGGGCAAGAAGAAGGGGAGAGAAAGGGAGGAAAAGAAGAGGAGAGAAAGGGAGGAAAAGGACGGGAGAGAAAGGGAGGAAAAGGAGGGGAGAGAAAGGGAGGAAAAGGAGGGGAGAGAAAGGGAAGAAAAGGAGGGGAGAGAAAGGGAGGAAAAGGAGGGGAGAGAAAGGGAGGAAAAGGAGGGGAGAGAAAGGGAGGAAAATGAGGGGAGAGAAAGGGAGGAAATGAAGGGGAGAGAAAGGGAGGAAATAGGAAAAGGAGGGAGAGAAAGGGAGGAAAAGGAGGGGGCGAACAGGGAGAAAAAGGAGAGGGGAAAAAGGGAGGAAAAAGAGGGGAGAGAAAGGGAGGAAAAGGAGGGGAGAGAAAGGGAGGAAAAGGAGGGGAGAGAAAGGGAGGAAAGGAGGGGAGGAGAAAAGGGAGGAAAAGGAGGAAAGGAGAGAAAGGAGGAAAAGAAGGGGAGAGAAAGGGAGGAAAAGGAGGGGAGAGAAAGGGAGGAAAAGGGGGGGAGAGAAAGGGAGGAAAAGAAGAGGAGAGAAAGGGAGGAAAAGAAGAGGAGAGAAAGGGAAGAAAAGGAGGGGAGAGAAAGGGAGGAAAAGGAGGGGAGAGAAAGGGAGGAAAAGGAGGGGAGAGAAAGGGAGGAAAAGGAGGGGAGAGAAAGGGAGGAAAAGGAGGGGAGAGAAAGGGAGGAAAAGAAGGGGAGAGAAAGGGAGGAAAAGGAGGGGAGAGAAAGGGAGAAAAAGGAGGGGAGAGAAAGGGAGGAAAAAGGAGGGGAGAGAAAGGGAGGAAAAGAAGGGGAGAGAAAGGGAGGAAAAGGAGGGGAGAGAAAGGGAGGAAAAGGAGGGGAGAGAAAGGGAGGAAAAGGAGGGGAGAGAAAGGGAGGAAAAGGAGGGGAGAGAAAGGGAGGAAAAGGAGGGGAGAGAAAGGGAGAAAAAGGAGGGGGAGAAAGGGAGGAAAAGAAGGGGAGAGAAAGGGAGGAAATGGAGGGGAGAGAAAGGGAGAAAAAGGAGGGGAGAGAAAGGGAGGAAAAAGGAGGGGAGAGAAAGGGAGGAAAAGGAGGGGAGAGAAAGGGAGGAAAAGGAAGGGAGAGAAAGGGAGGAAAAGGAGGGGAAGAAGAGAAGAGGGCTAGAAGGAGGGGTGAGAAGAGGGAGGAAAAGGAGGGGAGGAAGAGAAGAGGGCAAGAAGGAGGGGAGAGAAAGGGAGGAAAAGGAGGGATGAGAAGAGGGGAGGAGGAAGAGAAGAGTAGGAAAAGAAGAGGAGAGTAACGGGGAAAAGGAAGGGATAAAAAAAAAGAGAGGGAAAGGAAGGAAGAGATGGAGAGAGGGGGAAGGAGGGGAGAGCAGGAGATAGGGGGAGGGAAGGGAAGAGGGCACAGGAGAAGATAGAGGAAGGGAAGGAAGAGGGAGAGGAAGAGAAGAGAAGCGAGGGTGAAGGAAGGATTGGAAAAGGAAGAAGGGATAATGAATAGGCCGAGGAAAAGAGAAGAGAGAGTAAAGAAGAACGACGAATCGAGGAGATAACGAGGAGGAGGATAAAGGGGGAGAGGAGAAAAGTGAGAGACAAAGAGACAAACCCATGCCTTGGGCGAATGGCCGGAATGCGATCCTGAAATAAGTGATGTCCTTCATAAAGGCGCGGGACGAAGGGAGACACTAATACCGGGTTAGAATTTCGTGGACGGATATGAAGTAGAAAGGCAGAACACACACACACACACACACACACACACACCCCAACACACACACACACACACAACACACACACACACACACACAAAACACAAACACACACCACACACACACACCACACACACAAAACACCACACCACAAAACACACACACACACACACACACACACCACACACACACACACACACACGCATATGTATATATTATATATATATACTATATATATATATTATAAAATATTATATATATATATATAAAATATATATATATATACATACGTACATACATATACAGTATGTATATATGTATATATATATATATATATATATATTATATATTTTATTATATATATATATATTTATATATATTATATATATTATATATAATATATATATATATATATATATTATAATTATATATACACCATACATATATACGTATATATATTATATATTTATATATATATTTATATATATATATTATTTATATATATATATAAATATATAAAATATATATATATTATCATACACAATATTTACACAGAGAGAGAACGAGAGAAAAGAGAGAGAGAGAGAGAGAGAGAGAGGAGAGAGAGTGAGAGAGGTGAGAGAGAGAGGAGAGTGGAGAGGAGTGAGAGAGAGATGAGAGAGGAGAGGAGAGAGAGAGAGAGGTGAGAGGGGTATGTGTTTGTATTGGCACATATATCTATGTGTGCATATATGTATATATACATACATACATACAACATACAATACATATATATATATATATATATATATATATATATATATATATATATATATATATATATATATATATATATATTTATATACGGCTGACAGAAAGAAAGGGTATGTATTTAATGAAAAAGAGGGAGACACAATACTTAAGATATATTAAAAATAAAAGAATTATGAATCAAAAACAATTCAAAATGAAACGAAAAAGCATAAGAAAGAGATGAAAATGCGACGCAAAGAAAGATTTTTAGAATATTGATGATTATGAAATACAAAACTTTACTACGAAGAAGGCAAACGTAAAGACGCGACAAGATAACAGGCCAGAGAAACGGAAACGTCATGCAGTAAATTCACCCCTGCATGAGAACGCACAGACAGATAGATGGAATGACTCGTAAGTCAGAGGTAATTATTCGTAAACAATATATCATGCGATCTGCGTCATGCACTGCCAGCGCGAGGGATTTGATTTCCTGGAAGATGACGTCAGCCAGGAATATTTTTGTATATTGACGTTGGGTTTAAAATTGGGTAGATTTAAGGGACTGTTCCAAGAATAGAACATTTTCGGGGGGATGGCTATTAACATCGTTATCATCCTGATATCATCGTCATCGTCATCGTCATCGTCATCGTCATCGTCATCGTCATCGTCATCATCATCATCATCATCATCATCATCATCATCATGACCATCATCATATTCACAATCGTAATATATATGTGCGATTAGACACGCATGTGTATGTTTGCGTAAGTGATCGTGTTCATTATGTGTGTGCGTCTACTTACATGCATCTGCGTTTGTGTCTACATACATGTATCTGTGTGTGTGTGTGTGTGTGTGTGTGTGTGTGTGTGTGTGTGTGTGTGTGTGTGTGTGTGTGTGTGTGTGTGTGTGTGTGTGTGTGTGTGTGTGCGTGCGTGTGTGTACATGCATGCATATGCAAGTGCCTCCGTGTCTGCATGTATCTGTGTGTGTGTGTGTGTGTATGTGTGTGTGTGTGTGTGTGTGTGTGTGCGTGTGCGTGTACATGCATACATATGCAAGTGCCTCCGTGTCTGCATGTACCCCCCTGGGCCCGAGCTTCCGCACCCGAGCGAGCGCGGCAGTTAGCACCGCCCGCCGTCTGCATGGAGCGGCGAACGAGCAGCCAGCCAGCCAACACGAACACAATTACTTCGGCAGTTTATTGGTTTAATTATACGTGGAATTTGAATACTATTTAGCCGTAAAGCCTCGGCCCGGGGGCTCCCGATGTTAATTATAAATTTGTTCAACGTACCCGCGGTTTGATTGTAATTCAAATATCAGCCAACGCTCGTAAAATGGTATAGAAATAACCCTCGAAATAGACCGGAAATCCCCGCATCCACGACCTCATTTTTCAGGGCTGGGGGGG
>NW_028234429.1:209374-214374 GCF_977035675.1 Penaeus japonicus
GTCCGAAAAATATTCCAATCTTGGAAGAATTACATTACTTTCTTTAGTTTGAGTCTTATGTGAAGAAACATTCTTGACCTCTGGGTCATTTTCTTTTAAAATTATCTTCTCAGATGATAAATCAGCTCTAAAGGTAGGCTCCCAGAGGAAGTCTGGTCCATTCCACCATGAAGAATGGTTAATCAGATCTTTAACACAGAGACCACGTGAAGCACATCAGCAGGGTTTTGCACTGAATTTATATACTTCCATTCCTCTGGAGAAGTGCGATCTCTGATGTGTTGTACTCTGTTGGCCACAAACACATGAAATCTTCTAGCATCATTCATAATATAACCAAGTACGACTTTGCTATCGGTCCAGAAGAATTCCTTTATTACCGCATAATCCAACTCCTTTCTCAATATAGAACTGACTCTAACGGCTACAACTGCTGCAGTAAGTTCTAGCCTAGGAATAGTAATAGGTTTCAAAGGGGTCACTCTGGATTTAGACATCACAAGTGCACAATGAACCTGTCCTTGTTCATTCAGTTGTCTTAAATATGAACACTGACCATAACCATCTTGGCTTGCATCAGAAAAATGGTGAAGTTCAACTGATTTCACCTTCCCAAACTTATCAGGTTTATAGCATCTAGGATCTTTAATTCCTTAGTTGAATCAGATCATCTCTCCATCTTCTCCATTGCTGTTTTAAGTTGTCTGATATGTCATCATCCCAATCTACTCCATCTTGACACAGGGTTTGGAGTATCCTTTTCCCGATTAATATGAAGGGAGAAACCATGCCCATAGGGTCAAATATAGAACTTACAGTAGATAAAATACCTCTTCTTGTTATTGGTTTATCACTGAGGTTAATTCTGAACTGAAATGCATCTGCTTCTATGCACCACTCTACACCTAATGTTCTTTCAATTGGCATGGCTTCATTAGTTAAATCTAGGTTTTTTAAGCTGCTGGCTCTTTCATTTGAATTTGTTGTTTCTAGGACCTCTTTGTGGTTTGACAAGAACTTATGTAACTTAAAACCACCCCTTTGGCACAGGGCCTTGCTATCATTGATCAGAGATATAGCTTCAGCAACTGTTGGCAAGGATGTTAATCCATCATCTACATAGAATTCATTTTTCACAAATGTTGCAGCTTTCGATCCTTTTGGTCCTTTATAATCATCAGCTGTAGCCTTTAAGGCAAAATTAGCTACACTTGGAGATGATGTAGCTCCAAATAAATGAACTGTCATTCTATATTCCATTAAATTTGAATCCATATCTCCATTATTCCACCATAGGAAGCGTAGTAAATTTCTGTGGTTAGGCCTTACCTTTACTTGATGGAACATAGCTTCTATATCACATACGACTGCAACATATTCTTTTCTAAATCTACAAAGAACACCAATCAAATTATTTGTCAAGTCTGGACCTTGAAGTAAATTCCTGTTAAGTGATTCATTCTTATAGGTGGCACTGCAGTCGAAGACCACTCTAATCTTACCAGGTTTCTTTGGATGATATACTCCATGATGTGGAATATACCACACTTGACCATCATTCAAAGGTAGATCTTGATTAGGTACTTCTTCTGCATACCCTTTATTTATAAGTTCATTCATGAACTCAATATAGTCCTGGTGATAATTCTTATTACCTTGTAACTTTCCTCTCAAGCTCATCAACCTTGATATTGCTAACTCTTTACTGTTTGGAAGTTTGACCTCATCATCTTTAAGTGGGAGGGGCAATTCATAATGTCCATCCTCTTGTTGGCGAATTCCTTCTTTCATTTTTCTCAAGAAAATTCTGTCTTGATACGAGTAAGGAATATCTCCAACTTCCCTTTCATTAAAGTCAAGCTCAAAGAATTTGCCAAGTTGTGAAGGGTTAATTATTTCCTTCACTTTAGTTTGTGAGGAGAGAAAGCCACATTTCCTTTCACCATTAATTATAACCTTGTGGACCATTAATTTACTAGCTAAGACTTGATGTGAGACAGCTTCTTGACACTTCTCAATGACTCTACCTATGATACTCCAGCCTAACAATGTTTTTCTGGCATAGGGTTCATCATCCTTTCCAAGGATCAATTCCCTTGGTTTAATAGCACGCATACAAGTCAAGCCAATCAAGAGTCCTATTTCGATGTTACTATCATATGCCATCAATTTGGGTGCTATTCTTTGTAGATGAGGCCATTCTTCTACACTTTCTGGCCTTGATATTTGATCCCTTTTAGCTGGAATATCTCTTCGTGAATATGTTGCTGGAAGTGACACGTCTGTACATTCATTTATGCCACGCACCACAAGTCCCTTATTTTTTGTACTTTCAACTGTTTCTTCTCCTAATACTGTTGGCTAATTTTAGGTGGACTTTGTGACCCTTAGTTCCTAATTATTCAAAATGGATTCTTTTATAAAACATGCATCTGATTGTTCATCTAATAATGCATAAACTAAGATTCTGTTACAACATTACTTTCATGATGTAACCACACTGGCACTATCATTGTATTTGTCATACACTCTGTGTGCTTTATCTTTACCTTATTAGAGACTATATCATTTTTTGGCTCTTCACTAACCTTATCTGAGGTGATGTTGTCCTCAGCTTTTGAACTTTTGTATAAAGTTACAGTTTTCTCAGCTTCTTTTTCTTTGATCCTTTTAAGTAAAGCTTCTCTTTCCTTGATCTTTTCAAGTATAGCCTCATGAAGAGAAGTTGGATGACATCTTTTACACACTGCACACATCTTTCTTTTTCTACAATTTTTAATGATATGGCCATACTTTAAACAACCTCTACAAATAAATGACCTTTGGACATATTCCATTTTTTCTTTATTACTGAGTTCACCAAACTCTTTACACGAATCTAGATCATGTTCTCCATTACAGTAGTGACAATGGAATTTCCTTCTTACATTTAGTCCTTTGTCATCTCTTTTCAACTCTGATTCCTTAACCCCAGTTGAGTTGGCCACTAACCTCTTTGTTCCAACTCTACTAGTTTGCGATCTAACTTCCTTGTTACTCTTTAAGTCACCTACATCATACCTTTGATTTATTGACATCACTGCACAATAAGAGGAAATTGGATGGCAAGCTTTCTTTGCCTCTACTTCTATAAATTCACAAAAAACATTAAATGTCGGATAACCTGAACCATTTATAGACCATCTATAGACTATTGAGTTCCACCTTTCTATTAGAGATGGAGTTAACTTTTGTAACATCTTGTTGTTTTCTTGAGGGTCATCCAAGATATTAAGAAATTCAGATGTTTTCATTACCATTAAACAGTTCTTCAAGAAATCTGAAAATTTCTGTAGTGCGTGACCATCATTTCTCAAAATCTTTGGCCACTCACTCAGTTTTTTCCTAAAGGCATTTGCTACAATGAATTTATTACCATACCTATCTTCTAATATGCCTTTAGCTTCACGAAAAGCTTCTTCATTGTGAATTCTTAGAAGTCCTCTTATTGCTTCTTTAGCTGCCCCACTAGTATATTTACCAAGATAAAAAAGTTTCTCAGCTGGCTTTGTTACACGTGATTCTATAAATATCTCAAAATTTTGAAGCCAGGTTGGAAACTCCAATAAATCACCACTGAAAACTTCTGGCTCTGGCCGTGGCAATTCATTTTTGTTTTTTGAGGACAAGATATCAACCACTTCCCTCAATACATTGATGTCCACTAATGAACTTGTTCTATCTTGTCTAGTTGATACATGTGGTCTTTTCAATTCTGATTCTGGTTTGAAACTTTTAGCTTGTGGGTTAAGTACTGGACTTGGTAAGTAAGTGTACTCTAATTTAGACACTTCCTTCTCTAATTCAGCCATACCAGATATATCATGGATATTTATTTCCTGTTTACATAAACTAGGTTTTACTTCCCTGTCTTCTACCGGATTGCTATCAAGTGAATCTAAATATTTATGAAGATGTAGTGTCTTACTTAAATTATCTACTTCTTCACACTCAGGCAGTACTAATTTCTCATCTTCAGTTGCATTTACAATATTCAATTCTGCTTGAGTAGCTACTAAATCCTTTATGACAAGATTTTTCTTGTGCTCCATTTCCCTTTCATGGAACTGAAGCTCAGTTTGTAGCTTAGCTAACTTTGTAAGTAACTGCTCCTTCTTATTAATGCTCCGAGAAGATCTGTTAGTAGACTGAGAATGCCTTGATAATTTACTAGAATGTGACTTTACTGATTTTGTCTCCTGCTTTAACTCATTTCATTTTACTCTCAATTTGGTGCAAGCAAGTTTCATGAACCTTTTCATCATTGTTTAACTCCTGTGACAATTTCTCCTGTGAATTTGGATCTACTTCTATTAACAAAATATAGGCAGTTACTACTTCATTGAACTGTGACACTGCTGCCTTTTTATGTATTCTAAGCTGATCCACACTTATTACACTTTCTAGACAAAACATTATATCTGTAAGTGCCTTTCTCCATGCTTGCTTAGCTGCTAATAACCTTTTTGAAAGCTGTGTTATTTGATACTCACGTCCTTTCTCAGTTAAAACTCTTAATCTAGCACCCTTCATTTCATCACTAGCCTCAGTCTGTTGAGGTTGTTCACTTCCAGCTTCTTCAGTGGCACTCATTTTGTCACTATTTACGTACCACTGACCTAATTAGAACTAATGACTACCATAAACATACTTTATCATCAGAAGTTCACGAGCTGTCGGTGAGTCTTGTAGAAGGAGTAGATTCTTTGAAGAACGGAGAACTTTGTAGTAATTCAACAGGTTACTTCTTAGCCTTTGCTGCAGCTCCAACAGGCCTGGATTCTGCTGCTGCCTTGTGAGGAGTTATACTGATGATCTTCTCATGTATGAGATATCTTGACTCATCTCGAAGCATGGGTTGTACTGGTGTATCTTCGAGGAATGAGGTTTACTGCACCCGAGAGGCTTGAGTTGTACTATACCCGGGAGGAATTGAGTTTTACTAAACTCAGGAGGCATGG
>NW_028234429.1:228792-235037 GCF_977035675.1 Penaeus japonicus
ATATAAAATATGTAAAATATATATGTATATATAATATATACAATATATATATAAATATTTTATATATATACACATATATATATACATATATATATATATATATATATATAATATATATAATATAAAAGGAGTGTTGTGTAGTGTGGTATATGTTATAAGATGTATAAATATGTGTGTATATATACGTATAAAATTATGTATAAAATATATATAATATATATATATAAATATATATATATATATATATATAATATATATATAAAATTGTCGGGGGATTAAGGTCTATTTTCCCATATTTTTGGAAATGAAATATGTAATGGGAAATCACGAAACCTAAACCTCACCTTCTCAAGTAGTTTACTTGTTTAAGTTTTGCTAGGAATGCCTGGGGGTATGTTCCAAGCTGTTTTGGGAAAGTTAAGCCTAAACGATGGCCCTCCACTCACGAAACCCTGCCACTCTGTAAGTACCGACTCCGTGTTTTCGATAAACTGGAACATAGAAGAAGTGAAAGGAATCTCAGGTTCCAGTTTATTGTTCCAGCCTTTTTTTTGTGTGTGTTTTTTTTCTTTATGGAAGTCCCTCGACATAGCGTGCAGTGTCGTGACCCCTGTGATCCAGCTTGTGGGCTTATGCAGTGGTGACTCCCCTGTGATCCAGCATATCCAAGTGTGCTGTCAGGCCCCTGTGATCCTGCGTATGGGCGTGTGCAAGTGTCTGGCCCCTGTAATCCAGCATACGGACATGTAGAATATCGGCTCTTTAACACAGCGTGTGAGCGTGAGGAGTGTCGTCCCTATAATATCGTACAGTGCTAAAAATAATAATTTACCTATATTTATTTTTGCTAAATAAATACACTTTTTCTGTATAAACATTTCTTTTCTCCTTCATAGCTAATGAGGATCAACAATAGATACATATCATATACAAATATTTAATAGCAAATGAATCACAAATGAACATATACTGGAAAATAATATAAATCCCGTATTACTGAAATAATATCTACATCTTATAAGCAAAGAATTCAAAAAAGAACCTACTACATATATATATATATATATATATATAATATATATAATATATATATATATCATATATATTATATATATATATATACATATAATATATGTATAAATATATATATACATATATATATATAATAATAAAATATAATATATATATATATATATATATGTAATATATATATATACATATATATATACATATATATATACATAAAATATATACATATATAATATATGTAATATATATATATATATACATATATATATATAAAATATAATATTACATATTTTAAAATATATATATATATATATTAATATGTATATAATATAAAAATTATATACATATATATATACATATATATATACATAAATAAATTGCATATAAAATACATTATAATATACATATATATAATATAATATATATATATATATACATAATATATATATATGTATATATATAATATACATATATAATAATAATAATATTACAAAACAGAAATTATATATGTTTTTAAATTTTATTGAAAATTTTGGTCACAAGCCTAACGGGGTAAATGGTTTGTAGTGTATGTATTTTATTGTAAATAAATGTGTGAGACTGGCCAAACTTTTAAATATACACACATAAATATGAAACATATTTCATAATATATTATGAAAATATGTAACGAATACTTTTCTTTTGTAAATAAAAGTACTCACTAAAAGCATGTCGCAGTCCCGTGAAATATATTTATAAACAAAATAAATTTTAAATTAGGAGAAGGCCTATCGTATATTCATTTTTGGAATGGCTCTAAGTCATTCTTTTAAACATTAAGTTTGGATTATTTTGTCTATCATTTCCCCTTCCTCCTTGTCTATCTTGTTTAAACTTCTACTTATTAGACCTCTCTTCATAGTTGATGAACAGTAAAAGAGACAGAGGAACGCAAGGTATCAGAAAAAATAATTATAACCCATCCGAGATAATAAATTTTATCATAAGAGCACTATTATATCGAAGATAAATTAATCAATTTACCCTTTATTCAAAAGGGCACACACACTCTCACGCAAAATTGGTATACAATGGTAATCATAATAATGATAAGATGATAGCAATGATAATACTGATTGAAATAAAAAACAAACAACAACGTATTCAATATAAAATCCCGACATATATAGCTATTCTTATTTTTCCTCATTTAGTTTATTAAAAATATATAATTTTATATATTATATAAAATATAATATTATATAATATATATATAATGTATTATATAATGTATATATATTTTAATTTATATATGTTTTATATATATTATATATAAAATATATATATATATATATAAATATATATAATATACTATATATATATATATATTGTAGATGGTTCGTCTTTCTTTTTGTTTCGTTTTATAAGAATCGGGGGTCAAACCTTTTAGCACATGAATCATAAGGATAAATTAAATTTCCCCATCTTAACAAATATAGCATATATTTGCCATAAAGAATAAAAAAAATACATATATATAATATACAATCATAGATAGTCCACATGGAATACGTTCCAAAGGGCTTGGTGGAAAGTTCTTGCATTCCGGGGAATGGCCGTTTTCAATGGTCAACAGGTATAATTCCCCCCGAAAGCTGGGTCGGGTCATTTCACAAACACTTCCGCCGGCAAATATCCAAAATAATCAATTAAATAATAAAAAAAAAAAAAGCTGTAATGCAAAATAATCTAAAATAAATATGCTATTTTCATATTACCCCCGCTGATTCACATAATAGATATTTATGTAAAATGTACAAAATATCAAAAACTCACGAGCAGGTGTACCCAGTAACTCTCCAGTAAGAGTTGTAGCAAAGTGGACTCCCTACCCAAAGGGGGGGGGGGGGTACAAGTAGTATAACCACCGCGCATGCGCAGAACCAAAGGGAGATACGTTTTTCTTAAGGCATTACAATTCAGCGAATTATATCAATAAAAGAATTATTTGTTCATTCTACCCAAACCTTTACATCCATATATATATATAATATATATATATATATATATATATAAATATATATATATTTGTGTTTTGTGTTGTGTGTGGTGGTGTGTTGTGTAGGAAATTTATGAAAGTAAATAATATATATAAAATTTAATATATATAAATATATATAATATATATATATATAAATATATATTTAATAATATACATAAATATCTATAAATATATATAATACACACACACAACACACACACACACACACACATATAAAATAATATATATATATATATTTTATATAATATATATATATATATATATATATATATATATATATATAATTACCAAAACAGAAATTAAATATTTTTTATTATATTTTAAAAATTTTGGTCACAAGCCTAACGGGGTAAAGGGTTTTTTGTAGTGTATTGTATTTATTTGTGTATAAAATGGTGTAAAGACTGACACTTTTATATACACACAATATATTTTGAAACAATTTCATATATATATTATAAAAATATATGAATGTAGTACGTTTTTTTTTTAAATAAAAGACTCACCTAGCATGTCGTCATCCCTTGAAATTTTATTTTAATCAACAATTTCCCATTTTATTAACCGTGACCGCTAAGGAAATTTATTTTGGAATGTCTGTAAGTCATTCATTATACTATAAAGTTTAATTAATTTTTTATCATTTCCCCTTCCTCCTTGTCTATCTTTTTTAAATCTTCTACTTATTAGACCTCTCTTCATGAGTTGATAAACAAAAGAGAGACAAGGACGCAAGGTACCAGAGAAAAATAAATTGATGTTGATAATTATGAAATTTGGGAAAAAATCTACCTCTTTTCACGAGACAAAAATATTAAATAAATTGCAAACGGGTCTTTGATAAAATACTAATAATTTGGTATTGTTGGATAAAGACGCAACCACACGACGGGCGTGAGGCCAAGAGGGGACTAAAACCTGGTTTCTAATTTATTTTTTTATGTTATAGTTTTGGTATATGTGGATAATGTATATTGTATTTTTGTCAAAAACATACATACATATATAAAATTTTAAAATATATATATATATATAATATATATTTTAAAATTTTATACATGAAACACACACACACACACACAACACACACACACAACACACACACACACACGCACACACACCACACACACCCCACACACACACAACCCCACACAGATAATATATATATGTATATATATATAATAGATATATATAATATGTATAATATATAGAAAATATATGTATATTATATTTATGTATGTATATATATATATATTTATATAATATACATACAACATACATACATATATTTATAAATATATATATTGATATATTTTATAAATATATTTTTATATATAATATATATATATATAAAATATATATATATATATAATATATATATATAAAAACATAAAAGTATATGTATATGTATAGAATAATTTTATATGTATATGTATATTTTGTTGCGGGGTGTGTGTTTTTTTGTCTATGTACGAATATGTGGTTGTGCGTGTATGTATGTACTACTATATAATCAAATTATATATCTATCTAATATAAACATAATATACATACATATATATATATATTTTATAAACATACACATATATGTGTGTGATACATATAAATATTTATATATATATAATATAAATATAATAATACATATATATAAAATTATATTATATATAAATATAATACATAATGTATATATATATACATATATATACAAACATATACATACATACATATATATAAATACATACCATATATAATATATATAATATAAAATATATATATATATATAATATATATATATATATACAATACATAGACATATGTATACGTTCATATATAGATAATAGTTAGATATAGACAAATAAAAAATATAGATTTAGAAAGAAAGTTTATAGAAGTATAATAATATATATATATTATTTATTTATATAATTTATATATATGTATATATAAATTTTACATGTTCGGATTTGCTCATTAAAATAATTGACTATTAATATCTATTAAAATTGGATATTGGAAGAAAAAAACTTTTTGTTTCCCCTTTTTTTAACTAATTAAAAGTTAGAATAAAGTTTTTTTTTTTTTTCTTACTTTTTTCTTTCTTTGTTACAAAAGGTCGGTGATATTGATCTAAAATGTGAAACATGATTGGAAAAAATTTAAATTATAAAAAAAAAATAGGAAATTTGGGGAGATACATGATAAATAAGAGAGAAAGAGATGGTGAGAAAGAGAGATAATGTGAGGATAAGGATGATAAAAGAGAGAGAGAGAGAGAGAAAAGAGAGAGAAGAGAGAGGAGAGAGAGAGAGAGAGAGGCAGACAGATAAAAAATAATATTTTTATAATATATATAATATATATAAATATATATATAATAAATAATAAATATATATAAAATATTTTAATAAATAAAATATATAAAGAGAGAGAAGAGAAGAGAAAGAGGCTAGAGGAAAAAAGAGAGAGGGAGAGGCAGAAAGACAGAGGGAGAGAGAGAGAGAAAGAGAAAAAGAGAAGTGAAGAGAAAATAAAGTGAAAAGAATAGAGTGAGGAAAGGAAGAAAAGAATTAAGCGTATTTCAAAGGCATTTTATCCTCTACTTTTTTTTCATTATCCAACATTCATTTCACAGTCATAAATTATTTCTATTTTATGATGCAAGTCTACAAAATAAGTGCAATTCTTTTAACTATCTTTTTCTATAAAAATATAAACATCAAACACACACACACACACACAAAACACGTAGAGAGAGAGAAAAGGAGAGAGAGAGAGAGAGAGAGAGACAGAGGGGAGAGAAAGAAAAGAGAGAGAGAATAAAGAAGAGATAAAAGAGAGAGAGAGAGGAAGAGAAGAGAGAGAACAAAGACAGAAGACAGAGAGAGAAATAAAAGGACAAATAATAGATAGTAGAGATAGGAAGAGAGAGAAAAGAGAACGAAACAGACCCCATAACCCCCCCCCCCCCCCCCAAAAAAAACAAAAAAAAAAAAAAAAGAAGAAAAAAAAAAAAAAAAAAAAACAGCCACAAGACGAATCTACATCACAGCCCAGTTTCTTCACCCTATCACTCACCGATTCACTCACAGACAAAGACCTCAAGATATTTCGGCTCCACCACACAAAACTTTACGAAAGTTATCCCCAACGTGTAGCCACACTTGGACACGTC
>NW_028234429.1:235137-237637 GCF_977035675.1 Penaeus japonicus
TTTTCTTTACTTAAATATTCTTCCTCATTCTTACTCTTTTTTTTTTTTCCCCCTTAAACCTTTTTTTCAAATCCTTGTTATCAGTGCTTTCTTTTTTTTCCCTTTTTTTTTTATTAGGGTTTTTTTTTCATATTGTTATTATCATTTTTTTACATGATTGTAATAATTTTTGTTGTTATTAATATCATTATAATTTTTGTTATCATTTTTGTATCATTTTAATAATTATGATCCTTTTAATCTTTATTATTATATTATTATTCTTATCTTATTCACTTTATTGTTGTTATTATTTATTATCATTATTGTCATTATCTATTGCTTTATTATTATTATTTTATCATTTTTTATTATTGTTTTACTATTATGATTATTTAATTATTATGATTTTTTTATCATCCATTATTATTCGTTTATCATTCATTATACATTATAGTAATCATTAGTTGTAGTATTGTTGATGTTTTATTATTCATAATTTTTATTTTATCATTAATATTATCGTTTCATTATCTTTATGATTTATCATTATTAATCCTAACATCCAGTATCTGATTATCATTATTAGTATTATTATGATTATTTTTTATTACATTATTTATTGTTTTATTATTACCAGTATCATTATCGGTTGTTATTATTTTCTTATTCATTACTAACTATCATCATAGTCATTATCTTTATTATTCATCATTGCTTTTACTATCTTCATTGTTTTATCAACATTGTTAGTCATTATCGTTATTTCGTTATTCTTCATTATTAGCATTATTATTTTTTAGCATTAATGATTTTTTACTATTATCTGTTACTACATCATCATTATCTTATTACTATTGTTATCATTATCATTTATCTATTCAATTATTCATTATAATCACCCTTTTTACTGATCATCATTTTTTATCATTTTCATCATATTATTATCATTAAAACTTATCTTATCATTATATTATCGTTATTACTATTGATATTATTGTCATTGACTTTATCAGCATTATCATATAAAATTATAAATATCATCCATTTTAATTGTTCTATTATCATATCCACATCATTATCATAATCCCCATTATATAATATAAATAAAATAATATGAATAATAAAAATGATCATCATTTAATTGTCTTATTAATTGCTATTATTTTTATTTTATCTTTATTTTATTTTTTACTTTTTATTTTATTATAATGTAATATGATTATTATCAATCATATTTATCGTTATCATTATTTATCATTTATATAAATCATTATATAGTAAGGTTGATGTTATTATCTAAATTTTTACTATTATCATTATTATCGTTATCATTATCATTATGATTATCATTATTAACCATAACATCATATCATAATGTAGGTATTGATATGATTATTACTATTATTATTGTTAAATTATTGGACCATTATCATTTTCATTGTTATTATTGTCTTGCATTACTATTATCATCAAGTCCTTTATCTTTATTATCATCATTGCTTTTACTATAATCATTGTTATCATCATTGCTTATCATTATCGTTATTACTGTATAATCATTATTACATTAGTTATTATTAGCGATTATGAATTAGTACTATTATCATTACTATCACATCCTTAATTTTATTGTTATCATTATCATGATTATCATTATCATTATAATCACTTTATACTATCATCATTTTTATCATTATCATCATTATTATTATGACATTAACTATTATTATCATTATTATTATCGTTATTCTATTGATATAATTCATTGCCTTTATCACATTATCATATTATTAATGCATTAGACAATCATTGTTATTTAATATCATTATCCTCATTATCATTATCCCAGTATAATATCAATAAAAAATATGATAATAAAAATGATCATCAATATTGTCATTATTATTGCATTATAGTATTTTATCATTATATATTATTGTTTACTATTAAGATTATGATAATTATTATATTAATATCATCATATTATCAGTTATCATCATTATCCATTATAGTAATCATTATATATATTTTGATGTTATTTCATAATTTTTACTATTATCATTCTTTATCGTTATTCATGTATCATTATGATTATCATTATTAACCATATCATCAGTAGCATTATTATAATATTATGTTCATATTACGTATTATTATTGTGATTATTAACATTATCATTATCGTTTTTATTATTTCTATTTATTTAGACTAATTTTATTCATTATTATTTTTTTTTACTATTATATTATTTAAATGATTATGATTAATATCATGCATTAATTATCGTTATCATCTACATTATCATTATATAAATCATTATATAGTATTGTTGTATTATATCATAAGTTTTTCTAAGTTATCATTATTATCGTTTATCATGATCATTATATTATCATTATTAACCATAACATCTGTAACTTTATTATAGTATTATATTATTACTATTATTATTGTTATATTACCATTACATTATCTTGGTTATTATTTCTAACATTACTAACATCATATCATTATCTTT
>NW_028234429.1:255618-265618 GCF_977035675.1 Penaeus japonicus
TCGCTTTCCTACGCCTGTGACATTCCGGAACAGCTGCAAATCTTGAGGGTCGGCTAACGTTGCCGCATAGGGACTCAGCTCTTTTTATTTATTTTATTATTTTTTAGATAAATTTTCTAGACGTGTTTCCTCTTCTACCTAATATCTGTCCTCCTCCTCCCTCGCGGGCCACGCATAGCGGACTTCCCTGTGGCTGGGGAGGCAACGACCGGCGCCTACAGCGGCATCTGCTGTGGCTGACGGAAGGGCACGTCGACCACTGCGCACTTCCGCCCCGGCCACCCCCCTGGACCGCCGACACCAGCAACAGCTACTGCCTCCTCATGGCTGGAAGTAACCCCCGCCCCCTCGAGACACTTACTTCTCTGCCGCAAGATTGAACAACTTCGTTTTGCCAACACAAGCCGTGATGGCCCCGGCAGTCTCCTCTGTGGAGAAACCAGTATTGTTTATTGTCCTATTTGGCTTGGATCAGATGTTTCACACTGATGTGAGTGCCTTAGATATAGGAAAATAAGATGATTTTGCTGGGGTCATTTATCACTCCTTAGTTAGTTACTATTATGTACTATCACTTTATCATCACTGCTACAGTTATCCTTGCGGTTATATTATGATTTATGATTAAAACCATTTATTATTATTATCCAATGATATTATCCATCGTTATTAGTATCATTACCATTATTTTCATCGAATACTTCTTAACTCAGTCAGTTCTGCCACGTTATTACCAACCAACTCGACCAGAATTTCTACACTTGACAAACACCACAGCCACAATTCGACTACTAGAAGGCCCTCGCAATTATGCATAATATGCCCTCCAACGAAAATAAGTACCACACCAACCATCCACTAATTTGATGTCATTACTGTTCGCATGAGTTTTTTTTTCTCCGGCATTTCTACCTCAACGAATATTGCAGAAGTATTAGTGCTAATGGTATACTGTTCCTTTTTTTTCAATTCCGAAATTAATAGGTACCTAAATTTACTTTATCAATTACTTCTTTCTTACTGATATCATAATCAATATGAATCATTACTTTTTTTTCAAACAAGCTTTTTCCTTTCTCCACACCCTCAGAACCTCGCAATTTATAAACATAGAGTCTCATTTGTATGGTCCTTTGTCCCTGTTTAGTGTTATTTAAATATTGACATCACTTATTTCCTGGTCAAACTCCATTGATTTTCCTTTTCTGTAACATCTGCTCATATCCCGGTCTGAATAAGACTGAACTAACAAACTAACTGACACTGTAACCCTGAATAATCACATGAAAATCACAGAAAAAATAAAAAAAAATGTTACCGAAAAAGACAAGGTGACGGAATGTATGGATGGTTACTTTACCATTAATGGGAAAAGATCGTTCGAAAACGAATTAAATGAAGGTCCAAAGTAATTATATAAGGAACAATTTATTAAAGAAGATGTTCACTGTTCGTGGAACCCTTGAAAATTATACGAGGTTAAATTAACAAACAAAGGATATATGATAACGCTTCAATATTGATAAAAATGAGTGACTGTTAGAAGCATAAGCGTAAATGTAAACTGTTAAATTCTTTTCATTGGACACGTACCTGATGAGAGAAAACGGTAAATTTTCATGCTTATTTGTACCAGACACAGCACACACACACACAACGCACGCACACACACACACACACACACGACACACACACACGCAAATGTGTTATACAGAAATAATATATTACATACATACATATAATGTTAATATAAATATATATACCTTCTCTCTCTCTCTCTCTCTCCTCTTCATAGCTCTCTCTCTCTCTCTCTCTCTCTCTCTCGTCTCTCCCCATTCTCTCGCTCCTCCTCTCTCCACTCTCTCACCTTAACAATATATAGTATAATATATATATATAATAAATATATACATCCTACAACACACCTAAATAATATAGATATCTGTGTGTGTGTGGGTGGAGTGTTTTGTGTGTGTACATATATATGTATACATAGATATATATAGATGGATATATAGTAATATATAAATATACAAACATATATATATATATATATATAAATATACATTATATAAATATATATATATATAATATATATATATATATATATATATTATTCTAAATATTAACTATATATATATCTATAGATGAATAAATATATGTATATAAATATTTATATATATTATATATTAAATATATATATGATACATACACATTTACATATATATAATATCATACCCACACAACACAGATATATAAAAATATTTATAATATATATATATATATTATATATATATATATATATATAGAGAGAGAGAGAGAGAGGAGAGATTATATAGAGAGAGAGGAGAGATATGTATAATGTATATACATCATACATAAATATATAAATATAAATATATATAAAAATATAAATATATATAATATATATATAATGTGTTGTGTGTGTGTGTGTGTGTGTGTGTGTGTGTGTGTGTGTGTGTGTATGCATATATATTATGTATTCATATATCTATATCTATCTTATTCTATCTAACTATCTATCTATCTAATATCATATGTATATATCTGTGTTTGTTGTGTGTGTGTTGATGTTGGTTGTGTACATATATATGGTATAACATAGATATATATAGATGTGATAAATATATAATATATATATATAAATAAATAATGACAATTATATATTATATAATACAATTATATATATCGTATATATATATATAAAATAAATATATATATATATTATACATATATATATATATATATATATATATATATATATATATTATATTATATATACATACACATATACATACACATACATTACACACACACACACACACACACACTCACACACACACAGCACACATATAATATATAGTATATTATATATATATATATATATATATATATATATATACATACACCATACACTACACATACATACACACACACACACAACACACACACACACAACATATATATATATATATATATATCTCATATATATATAATATTATTATATATATATATATCTATAATATATATAAATGATAAGTATATATAATATTATTCATATATAGAGAAGAGAGAGAAGGAGAGAGAGAGAGAGAGCGAGAGGGAGAGAGAGAGAGAGCGGGAGCGAGAGAGAGAGAGAGCGAGATGGACGAGAGATGAGAGAGCGAGAGCTGTATCGCAATGTATATACATCATAACATAACAAATATAGATATATAAATATAATATATAATATATATATATATATATATAATATATTATACATATATGTGTGGGGTGTGTATGTGTGTGTAATGCTATATATATTATATATTCATATATTCTATATCTATCTAATCTATATATATTAGTGTGTGTAATGGTAACATTACATCATACATATATTATAGATCTATAATATATATATATAATATTATTAATGTATGTACATATATCTATATCTTATATCTATCGTATCTATATCTATCTATATAAATTATATATAGTATATATAATATATATATACTATAATTTTAATTTATTTATAATTAGATATCGTATATATCTTCATATATTCTGATCTGTCGTAGTCTATCTATCTATGAATGTAAAACACTGGTTATATATATGGTATTTATACATATTATATATCTATTTTTCGATATTTGATATTAACTATCTATGTATATATATATATAGTTTTGATTATATATATATATATAATATAGATATATACATATATCATATATATATATATATATATATATATGTATAGTATATATTATATATATACATATTATATAAAATATATATATAATATATATTAAATATGATATCAATTTATTATGAGTGTGTGTGTTGTGTTGTATACACATATACATATTAGGGCACGCTAAATATATACGGAGCGGGACGGGGAAACGTGGGGAAGGATGGCAAGGAAACGAGAGTCGGACATTTTACATCGGGCTCAGGAGCGCGCGAAGGGCGGCGCCCGACGGCCCTCGAAGGACGGGGGAGGACGTGAGAGGCTCCTGTCTACCCCGACGCCGTCAAGATGGCGATGAAGGTGGCTGTAAGGGTCGCATCATAGTTACAAAGCGCCACCTTAAGACTGCCTTCTGTTCCGATCGATCGAGCGCTGGAGGAGAACAACACTCGCCCGCCGGCCCTTTTTGTGTGGTTAGGGGGATTGCCGCAAACCACGTTTTATTTTTTTTCTTCGCTTTGAGGGCCAATCATTTGCCTATTGCTTTATGATTGAGTCAAATAACAATAAAGGTGATAATGTTATCAAAAACATTAATAATATTATTGATAATGATAATATAAGCATGAAGCTGATCAACTTACAGAATGGATTAACTTACAAAATTCATATCAGTAATCATTTTCGTTTCATATTGTTTTCAAATATTTACAAAATCTAATTTACCTAAAAAGTTGTCCCTTGGTCTGATTTATAGGGCGCTATTCAAAATTTTAATGTACACTTGTCTGTAATCTTCGTAGGAAACGTTAACCCATGTTTAATGTATACGCAATCACAGTCCTTGTGACACCTTGAGGAGATTGCTTTTTGCTATGCGGGTTTGCCCGCCGACAGACTGGAACAGAAATAGAAAGTCAAGTCTCCTATAAGCATGAATGGTAGCTAATGTCCTTCTATAGGTTGTGTGGGTTTTACTTATTTTTACTTTCGTTTTTGTTTATGTTTTTTTTCTTCTCATATTTCACTCTTAAAAAAAAAAACAAATAATAAAAAAAAATAAAAAAAAAAAAAATGAATAAGAAAAATAACACAAAAAAAAAAAATCAAAAAAAAAAAAGAAAAAAAAATAAAAAAAATCTCTAAAAAAAAAATAAAGAAAAAAAAAAAAGAAAAAAAAAAAAAAAACAATACGATCAAAAAAAGTCGAGGATGAAGTAAGATGTGTAGGTGGTTGAATTGTTTTTTTTTTGTTTTTTTTATTTTTTTTTTAGTAGTGTTTGTTTAAAGAGCAAGAAGAAAATTACGAGTTCCTTTTAATAGTCTTGTTTGAGAATAGATAAGAATGTAGTAGATACATACGTTGAATATTTACGTCCTGCGTTGTGGTCAAAAAAGTGGGTAGACTGAGTATATTAATTAGTTCAACATGAAGTATGTGTAAGAATGACAAGATTAATAAATTAGTGGGATACTAATATATATGAATTGAAATAATTTAGCAGGAGAAAAAAGCTCAAAGAAGAGTGATAAACGAGGAGTAATATGATAAATTTTCAAAAGGACCTCAGGAGTGTGAAATATTTTATAGAAATATTAAAGAAACGGTGCAATGAGGGGAATCAATCCACGTTGAAAGATGAAAGGAGATAGGATGAAAGAGAAGCTCCTGCTGTCTCATCCGAAATACAAACCAACACATTGGAGTAAAATATGAGCACAAATCTGGTCAAAGTGGCTTGCATAGAGAGGTATGATCCCGGCCCTCACCTGAACATATTTTATATATACAATATCGATATATTATAAAGAGGAGCAAATAGTGAAGTTCATAAGTAGAATTCAAGCATCCACGGGGGAACAAATTAGTAAAACTGATGTAACATGATTTTAAGAGGTAAGTCAAAAGATCAGTATGCCTTAAGAAAATGAAGAGAAGGGATAAGGAAAAGGCGATCGCTACTTATATGCGGTCCCCAAATACTATTCTTAACAATAAGAAAGAAAGAGGTAAGATCCTGAGAAAATTTTGCTTCTCGAAAGATTGGATAGTTCCTTCTCAAGAAGAGCCAATGTTAGGAAAGCCTAACAATATGGATGAAGAGACGAAATAGAGCAATGAAGTGGTGGGATCAAAGTTGACACAATTAGGTATTTAACTCAGTTGAAAACCACCTGATAGATATTGATATATGAGCATAAGATCTAAGTGAGCATCAAGTAATCAGTTTTGAATTGATAATTTAACACTAATGCTTTTAATTAGTGATCAAATCAAAAGCACTGCCAATCCTGTCGTAATTTTCCAGAATATAATCCCTGCTTCGGGATCAACTTTTATGAATATCATCATATTTCAGCGTTCAGACTTTTACTGCTTTCAATGGCCGGCAAATGGTGCAATGCAATAGCGCTAAAGAAACGTCTTATAGTGTCCTGGTTTTCATTCGTTTTTTTTCATGACTAATTTCGGTTTCTCGTTCTAGGAAGTTAGGAACATTAATAGGAAAATGCATAGATGTGTGTCTATTGTGTATGTGTGTGTGTGTGTGTGTTGTGTTTTTGTGTTGTGTGGGGTTGTCGTGTGTGTGAGCTGTTTGTAGTGTTGTGTGTTGTGTCGCTGTGTTGTGTGGATTGTAGTGTGGTTTGTGTGGCGGAAAATGCGAGCTCTTTTATTAGTTTAAGTTAGAATTTTTGTGAAGAAATACGTTAGATCCATTTAATTTCCAGATTAATGATCAAGATAGTAGATTGATTGAAATTCGACGGTGGATCTCCCCTGCTTCAATAGAGTCCAAGACAACTGTAAGAAATTTTAGTCAATCAAGAAGCAAAAGATGATTTTAAAAGGATTGGGTGTGGAAACATAGTTCTAAGTGTAGATAATGGACATTGGCATAAAATTGGTCAGAGCCACTTTGTGAGCGGTGATTACGCAAAAGCGATGTATGCAAGCGACGCTTCTCGTCCGATTAACGAAACCCAAGTGAACCGATTTAGAGCCATGAAAACGGTCAGTACTTTTAGATAGGTTAACCTGCCTGAGAAACACCCCGGAGAGGAATTGGATGGTAGTATTTTCTTGTGCAAAAACTATGGTTTTTTTTATCAATATTCCAGCAGATGTTTTTTTTTTTTATTTTACTTTTATAATATCACTCCAAAGAAACGAGAAATATTACTGAAAATTAATATACTGTAGAGTATGGGAGTACAGTAGCTTTGAGTTTATGGGAATGCGGAAGAAATTTAAAACCGGGATGGGTAAGAGACTTGATTACATTAGATTGGTTTAATTGCAAGAAGAAAAAATATCGGGAAGCTTGTTTTTATCATTAAGAATCTTTATTATCATAGTCTTGCTGGGAGTTTCATTAAGGGTTTTCGCAATGGTGCTTTGGAGATAATGATAATCAAATTGAGGAGAAAAGGGCCAGTAAATGAGTAATGATGGTGAAATATAAATAAGAATGATTGTAAGTAATGAGGATAAAGCAAAACAAGTAGTAGTAGAGAAAGAATAATGACAGAAAAATAGTGAGTAACGAATTTTTTCAGGGGTGTAAATGTTACCGGTAGATATATGCGCATTATGCTATGTCCTTTTTTTTTAGAAATTTTAAAACCGGCAAACAACAATGCTTGTAGAATATATGCAATTTTGTTTGAAAAGAAATGGAATGTGAAAGAAAAGATTCATCGTGCCATTATGATGAATTTAGAGTGAACGGTGATGATCTCAAGGCACATTTACTTCTCAGGATTAAGTAGGATAGTGGCAGAATCTAGATTCTCGAAAAAGAAGAAGAGGAAAAAAAAAGGGAGATCTTAAGAGTATAGTGGCTTAGCTACCTAAGTGTGGGCGAAAGGGGAAATAAAAGGTGCTAGTCAAGACAGGGCAGTAGTTGATACTAGTGTACGTACATAGATGTTGTGACTGAGTTGTAATTGCTCCCAGAAATAAACTCTTAGCGAAGTGACAGAGAGGGCGAAAAGAATGGGTTGTATTGTAAATAGGTAGTTGGATGAAAGATGGCTGGTTGGATACTGTTCTTTACTTCACCGTTTCAATGGTATCAAAAACATGTGAGGAAAGAAACGTTTCTTCGTGATGTTTCTTACAGTTTAATGTCTGTTTTTTATGTCTTAAAACATCTAACAACATCGCATGGAAGGGAAAAATTGCTATTGCAGGCAATATACGCCGGACCAAGGAGTAGGGTAGTTCAAAACGTATACAGTAATGTCAGGAAGGATGCGAAAGGATAAGGAAGAAAGAGCAATGAGAAAGGAGAGAGGAAAACGGCTTCAACTTAACATCGTTTTTAACAGGTAACTGGAAGTAATATGTAAGTTCCATCCCAAAAAATCGTGAGTACTGCTTTGGATCAGGCATTTTGTCGTAAGAATCTCGTCGGTGATGGTTCATAAAAAAATATCATTATGATGATATTAATCACAATAATAGTACTGAGTATTATAACACACTTAGTTTTAGGGAGTATGCCTTCTGATGTTGCTTGCAAGTATAATGGTATATGAAGAAATGCCGCAGGCAAGACATTGACAATAAAACACGTTTTGTACTTCCTGGTACTTTATTAAAATTGAAACGGTCCCCACTGAAGACTAAAAAAAAAGAAAGGAAAAAAAAAAAAAAAAAAACATCTATGAAACATTAATGTAATTGTTGGTTACATGTATTACAAAATTAATAGCTATTCCAGTGATCACTACACAATACGTACTAGCAATATTTCAGACAAAAAAACTTATTATAAAGAATAGCACACAATGCTGACGAATGTTTACTGGGCAAATGATGACAATGAAAACTTATCCCTTATCACAATAATTATTAAGAGAAACCAATAAGATTAAAAATGTAAGCATAAGCATGTCAAACGCCTCTTCTCACTAAAACTTACAGTTTTCTTCTGGCCCGTTTTCTCCTCCGGGTGCTGACCCAGTCGCTATTTTAACCTGTCAAACTTATATAATCCTTCAAAAAACACAGTTGAAATAAAAAATCACTGAGTACTGCTGCACATGTTTGTACAATCCCGTACTTCTCCCACCCGTCTACAGAGTGGCGAAGGCACCACGGACGTACCTATGGATAGGGAAATTGAAATTTTCTCTAGCTTACGGAAGTTAGTTTACCAGTGTCACAAGTATAAAAAGGAATAAATGAGACTGAGTTTCCCAACGCAAGAGATGTAATTTACGCGTTTCAGGTTACCATTTAGTTCTCTGATGACGGTTTTGTATGTATAGTGAAGTAGGTCAGTGGAAGTGAAGTACCCGGAAAACGCGTACATTACACTTGTCTTTTGCGTTGTGGAACCTAAATAAATTTCAGTCGCTTTTATAAAACCCTTTTATTCAATTTCTCAGCATATAGAAGAGCTCATGTTGAATACGCAATGACTATAGAATTACAATGATGATGATGGGCTAACGACAATAATGGTAATAATGATAATAATGGTAGATGATGATGAGAGATGATGATGCATGTTGTGATCTTGACTAACGACAATGGTAATATTGATGAATAACATGGTTTAATGATGATGAGAGATGGATGATGATGTGATGATGACTAGAATCACGACAATGGTAATAATGATAATAATGATAATGCTATAGGAAGAAGGATGATGATGAATAATGATGAGATGATTCGACAGCGAATGAAGGATTTCTAGAATAGAGCGTGCTGCTGTAGATTACGACCTTATGTATTTGTGCATACGGTGTGTCTGCTATAACTGATGCATGTTGAATATATGCATACCCTGGACTCACTTCACTTCATTACTGGTATGACAGATAAGATCCAGGGCGGAGTCAGAATGGAATTTGGGCGGTACCTTCAAAAGCTAAATATTAACACAAAAAGGTAAGATATATGAGTACACTGACTTGTAAAGACAGCTAATCCTTTCTGTTTATAACGGTCCAACGGTTCATACTTAGCTAACCGTGCTTCTAGTCGCGGATCAGCTAACTATTTTTTTCACTGTTTCTTCTTTTCTCGTTTTTAATGTTAACGGCGATTAATTTTTTTATGTAGTCGATAAAAAATATTATACAATCAACGAAGTGGACTTGTAGTACTATAAAGCGTAATAGTGAATAGCAGGATGATAATAAAAACCGTGTGATAGTAGTAGACGGGAGAATGGATGGGAATGAATAATGGTACTAAACTGCTACTGCTACTAATAGTGCTACTGATAATGATCATGGAATAATGATATGCTTACTTACGTGCGGAATAGTAAT
>NW_028234429.1:273118-303118 GCF_977035675.1 Penaeus japonicus
GAATTGCTTCACTTTTCCCTTGCATGGCATTCTGTTGCTATAATATTTATATCTTTGAGAATATCGTCTTTTGTATATATCCTCCTGGCACATCTTTCTTTTCTTATTTCTTTCGTTTCTCCTATCATCTCCCTCACAATTTCTCAAAAAAACACAGAAACACAAGCAAGGAATACCGACAAGAAGAAGAAGAAAGAAAAGAGAGAAAGAGCAAGAAAGAGAAGAACCCGATAACTGACACGGCTATAAAAAGTGGTCAAAGTTTAGCCATTGATCAGGCTAGCCTCTGGGGCATCGGCAAGCGGTCTTATTGAGAAGCCACGACCTGGGGAGACCTCCGCCGACCCGACTCAAATTGACCTCGACTCCTATACCTTTTCTTTTTAAAACTTTGCCGAATGTTTTTCTTTCCCTTGGCGTATTATGAATGGTTGAGTAGAATGATATGAAAACAATATTCATAAAGAGTATTTGGAAAGAAGACTAATGAATATCAATGCTCGGAAGCAAGCCTCATATATTACGAATATCTGAAAAAAAAGAATCCTCTTGATATGTTGTTAGTAAATCTAAAAAGAATCCACTTGACATGTTATTCATAAGTTTCAATATCCGATGAAAATAATAAACCACTTTTTAAATAATACAATTACAAACTGCTCATTATAATACATCTCCAGGATTTCCAGAATATTTTCGAATAACTTTATTTTTTCAATATATAAATTGGCTGCCGTGAGTTATGGATACCAGCAACTTACATCATCAATCTTCCTCCTGACGCCCAAGGCATAGAACATATTTACAAGAAATAGCATAACTTATATTTTATGGCAGATGATTGGCAGTCCGTCACACAGGCAAGGAAAACAGTGAGTTTATATACTTGGGCGCATTATAGCCTTGTCTTGTTGCGTGTGTTTCATTTTTTTTTTTTTGGTTTCATTTGATTATCAATATTCTCTTTTCTCTCTGTCTGCCTGTCTGTTCTCTCTATCTGTATACCTGTTGAAAAAAATCTGTCTCTTCTCTCTCTGTCTGTATGCCTGTGTTTCTTTGCACCGCCCTTCCTCAATCTCTCCCCTCCTTCCCTTAGTCTCTTCCTCCTCTCTCTCTCTCTCTCTCTCTCTCTCTCTCTCTCTCTCTCTCTCTCTCTCTCTCTGTGCTCGATCGCTCTCTCTCCTTCTCTCTGCTCAGGCCTCGGCGGACACGACTGCTCTCTCTCCGACTAAACCATCCCTTCGTTCGCGCGCTCTCTCTCTCTCTCTTTCTCTCTCTCTCTCTCTCTCTCTCTCTTTCCTCATCTCTTTCCTCTCTCTTTCCTCATATTGAGGCCTACGTCCTGCAGTTGAATGATACAGGCCGATGAAAAAAGTATACACACACACACACACACACACACACACACACACACACACACACACACACACACACACACACACACACACACACAACAACACTACACACAACACACACACAGGAAAACCCGACTATCACACAAAGCGCAGACAACACACACACACACACAGATATATATAGTATATATATAATATTTATATATATATATATATATAATATATGTGTGTTATATATATTATGTATATGTATATTATATATATATATATATATATATATATATATATCTATATATATCTAGTATATATATACATATATAATTATTGTAGTGGATTGTGTTTGTGTGTGTGTGTATAATCACACACACACAAACCACACACACAACACACACACACACACAAACATCACAACACACACACACACACACACACACACAACTCAACACACACACATATATATTATGATATATAATATATAATACTGATATATATATATATATATATATAATATATGTGTATGTTGTGTGCGTGTGTGAATATTGATATATATATACTATATATATATATATATAATATATATATAGATTTATATATAAATATATATGTAATATATAATATATATGTATAATATGTATATATATATATATATATAATATATAGTATTTATATATATAATTTTAATATATATATATATATATATATTTATCTATACATATCTGTGGTGCATATATATATAATATATATATATATATAATATATATATATATATATATATATATATATATATATATATATAATAACATACATACATACATACATACACACACACAAAAAAACCACACACAATATAGATATATATATATATATATATATATATATTATATATATATATATTTAATATATAGATATATATATATGTATCTATGTAATCTATCTAAATCAATCCTATCTATCTATCTATCAGCTATCTATCTATCAATCATATATATATATATATGTATATAATATATCAGGATATATATTTATATATACATTATATATATATATATATATATATATATATATATATATAATATATATATATATAGATATATATAATATACACATATATATACATACACACACCGACACACACACACACCACACACACACACACACACACACATACACACAATATATATATAATATATATAATAGATATATATATATATATCTAGTTTATCGATATAGTATACATATATATATATATATACATATATATATACGCGAGCAGAAAGAGAGAAAGAGAAAGAGAGAAGAGAGAAAGAGAGAGAAAGAAGTGAGAGAAAAGAGTAAAGAAGAGAAGAAAATAGAGAAAGAGAGAGATAGAGAAGCAAAAGACAGAAAGACAGAGAGGCAGATAAAATGAAATAGAAAAAACAAACACACACACACACACACACAGAAATACAATGGAAAGCACTCGCCTAATTTTGCGAAAGTCTGGCACTGGTGATTCTTTTTTTTCCCGTCGGTGGAAATGAAAACCTCGCCGAAGACTAAAGTTATCCTGCAAAACTTGTGTCCGCTGCAAACTTGCGATGACATGATCCACACAAGCAGTTTAAAATGTGACTCCAACCAACACCCACCGACATCGAAAACTTGTTTTAGTTAAATATTCGCATACATTAGCAAGAAAATGAAGGTGAGCTCGAATAGGAGGATGCCACTCCATGAGAATTATGTTGATGTTTAGATATAATTAATATAAGTTTTGCGTAGAAACTCATAAATATTTTCGCTGAAATTCTTGAGAGTGTAAAGGGATGCATTAGGTGGATAGCGCATCTCTAACCCTAGACAAAATCAACAAACGGGAACAATAAAAATCAACAACAATTAACATATCGTGCATATATTCAAATCATAATATTTTCGGGCTGAAATTCTTTGTTTAAAGGATGCATTAAGGTGTTAGCACCATTCGCTAAAAAATCCCTAAACGCTCAACAAACTTAATAATTCAGAAACGAATAAAATCAACCAACAATTACCATATCACATATATTCAACACGAAACATTTGAGAAATGCTTTAGGCGCGCACCGTCCCCCCGCACGCACGTAAATTAAGCATCGCAACGAAACAGAACGTCGACTGTAACCGAGCGAGCACGACAAGTTTTTTCCTCAGACTGCCAACGAAGTACGATGATCGGAGGTGTCTGGGGGAGATGCTTGTCCAGCGTGTCTCAGGTCTTGAGCAAAAGGATAATCGGTTGTGGTTTTTAGGGCGCTAACTTCGGTATGAGCGCGATACAAGATTTTGTTCATATATCTGTCTGGCTTCGTTCGTTGGTAAAGAATTTGTCTATTCAGTTATTTGTTTCGTTTGTATACACGCACACTGCACACACCACACACACAACACACACACACACACACACACACAACTCCACACACACACACATAAGTATATTTATATATATATATATATACAGTGTGGGGGGCGTATAATATATGGTATATACATTATATATTATATAAATATATATATATATATTGAGATATAAATATAGGAGATATATATATATATATATATAAATATTAATTTAAGTATATTAAATAGATATATAGTGTATATAGATATAGCGAGCGCGCGAGGACACACACACACACACGCACACACACACACACACACACAACACACACACATAATATTTATATATATCATATATATATATATATATATATATATATATATACTGTATATACATACATATATATATATAATAGATATATATATAATATATATATAATTATATATATAATATATATAATAAATATATATGTGTGTGTGTGTGTGTGTGTGTGTGTATGTGTATATACACACAATCTTACATACGTACATATATACAAACAGAAACAAAGATTATATCTTCATCTTATTTTTTCATCGCTCGTAATAATAAATAAATTGATAAAGAGAAGCATTACATTAACACCTGAAAATAGGAATAAATAAGAAAATAAGAACAGATCAGAAAAGTAATCAGTTGATAAAAATCTACGGAAAGATCTGAGTCCGCTCAAGAGAAATAAAAAAATCCTCCTCGCCGTGAATCGAAGTGGAAGAGAAAGAAGAATGCAAACGAAGAAGATTAGAAGAAATAGAAGAGGGAGAAGGGACAGAAAAATAAGAGGTGAAGAGTGGAGAGACTGCGAAGAGGAGAGAGACACAAGAAGAAAGAAAAAAAAGAAAAAGAAGGAGAGGAAGGAGAAGAAAAGGAATAAAAAGAGGAAAGAGAAGAAGAAGGACAGAAGAAGAAGAAGAAGAATAGAAGAAGGAAAAAAAGTAGGAGCAAGAAGAAGAAGAGGGAAGAAAATTATAAATAAGAGGGGGAAAAAAGAAGAAGGAGGAGAAGAAAAAAAGGGAAGACGATGATGAAGAAAAAAAAAACGAAGAAAATAACAGAAGAAAAACAGAAAAACCAAAATTAATAGTAAGAGCAAGAATTGAATAAAACAGGACCAAACACAGAACAAAATGAGGAAGAAGAATCAACAGGCGTAAGAAAGAAAAAGAAAACAAGAAGAAAAACAGGCAACGGAAGCAGAGGAAAAGAAAGCGAAGAAAGGAAAGGCCAAAAGCCCTATGACCTCAAGGCCTTAACCAATTATGCTCGTTTTGTGTTTCTCTCTTTCCCTCTTCCGCTCTCCTTTCGCTTCACTTCTTATTTTGCTTCATTGATTTAGGTGAAGGAGGTTGAGAGAGAACTTCGTTTCTAGGTGTCCGATTCTTGGCATGTACGGATGATCCTTGCGCACACACACACACATACACACACTCACACACTCACCACACGACACACACTCATTATATAAATAAATATTATATATATATATATATGTACATACATATTACTTTCATATATATATATATATATATATATTATATATTATATAATAATATAAATATAATATATATATATCTGTAATGTATATGTATATATATATAATTTATATATAATATATATATATATATATTATATGATCATATATAATATAAGATATATATATATATATATAGATACACTTACATACACACACACACACACACACACATAAATATATATATATATAGAAATAATATATATATCTTATATATATATATATATATATATATATATATATATCTGATATATAAGTGCTGATGGTATAAGAATGTGGTCCCTGCTTCCGTCTACCAGTTTATGTGATGTGTAATTATCTCTCTTCCCTGATACCACTTTGTGTGATGGGCAAAAACGGGTCCCGTCCCTGGCACCAGACTATGTGGCAAGCAGAGATTTGTTCTAATTCCCACACATAATAAATAAAGGGTGATGTGAAACACGGTACTAAAAACATTAACAATATAGTTATAACTCAAGATATATATAGAACATTATTTACATGGGGCAACGATATATACACGCAAAGGGAGCTAAGCCTATCGCAAAGCTAAACGAGATCTAAGCTATAAGTAATATTCGAGAACACTGAGTGAAAACTCCTGACAATGCCACACGATAGATGGGAAATTAAGTCACTAAAGCACTAGACACTTCTCCCTGGAATCCTCGAGGAGGAGTCCGAAGAGAGGGAGACCTCTCGACTGAAGGCTAATTGTATTCTATTTGATTTCTATCTATGACATATTTTGAGGCGAGATAACTAGGTCATTTCGAGGGCAAACAGTGAACCTTTTTTTCATCGGGCAGAATCCCTGCTCGCTTCGGCCTGTGATTGGCCGACGGGAATGGGGCAGGATTCGTGGCCACGCCTTCCAAGCGACTCCAATGGGCACTAAGGGTGTTGGTCCTGGAATTAGAGAGACGTCGTATTTGATATTGATTATAATTAGTTTCGTAACTTCCTTTCATTTATAGTAGTATATCTATTCGTATACAAATAAGAGACCTTGATAATATATGTAGATATATATATAGTATATTGAGATATAAAATATATATATATATATATATATATATATGTATATATATATATATAGATGTAATATATAAGATATACATATATTAATATATATATATAAATATATATATATAATATATATATATATATATATATATATATATATATAATATCTATAGAGAATATACACCCACACCCACGGGCAATGCTAGTATTTGTTTATTCACAGACACCTCCCCTCCCCCCCATCTATTGTTCTCTTTCTTATTCCTTTCTCTCTCTCTCTCTCTCTCTCTCTCTCTCTCTCTCTCTCTCGTTCTATCTATCTCTGTCTGATTATTCTCTGCAGAATTATAGTTTTAGGTTATTTATTTTTTTTCTTCTTCTTATTTTTTTTTTTTTTTTTGTTTTAGAAGAAACATTTGAAAAGAACTTATTTCGGTTAAACGATACTATCTTTTACTTTTTCGCTATCCGTAGTATACAACAATTTTTTTTTGTCCTTGTTCAATTTGTTTATTTTTTGAAGACCAATGCGAGACAATCATCAAGCGAATGACTAGGTGCTTCTCTTCTCCTTTTTATTTGCGGCAGGAGTGGGTGGCTGGTGGTGGGGAGGGGGCTATCGAGAATGGAGCCCTAGTTGTTGACAAAAAAAATAACTCCGCGTTTTAGTTATGAACGAAATCGACAGAATTCCCCCAACTCATGATAGTTTCTTTTCCATTTGAGTTTTTGATCTTTCGTAGTAGGCAGAGGAGGGGAGGAGGGGAGGGAGTGGGGGAGGGGAGTTTAACATTCCTCTTTTTCCCCCATATGTTTTGAAATTCTCGAAACGACGTCTGA
This sequence comes from Penaeus japonicus, assembly GCF_977035675.1. Taxonomy (NCBI): domain Eukaryota; kingdom Metazoa; phylum Arthropoda; class Malacostraca; order Decapoda; family Penaeidae; genus Penaeus; species Penaeus japonicus. The sequence goes on from NW_028234429.1 coordinate 280,275, forward strand.
TTAAGTAAAAACGCAAATTGGCGTCTGTCCCATATATATTTTTTTTTCCGTATCTGATAAGAGAAACCTGGGGATTTATCATTCAGGCTCAATTTGTTGGGGTTTTGCCGGGGGGGGGGGGGGGAGAGAGAAATTGCTTTTCGTGTTGCGAATGAGATGCTTACGCTTCAATCTAGAAAATAAGAAAATAACAAAGGATAGTTTGAAGGATTTATTGCTAATGAATGTTAAATGGGTTTATAGATTTGGTGGGGATTTTCATTAGGATCATTATGGGAAGCGATGCAATCTAAAAATTGACTTTATAAAATGATTTATGGATATCCATATGCAACATACTGAAAAATTAAATGGAAATAACAATTTGCAGCGCTCAGGAACTTTATTCACCAGGCATAAAATGAAAAAAAAAACAAAAAATAAAAACGTTTTTATTACTAATCATTACTCACGACTTATATATTAAATAGAAGTAAAAAAACAAAATAAGATAAAAAACAGAGATAGAGTAGAGAGAGAGAGAGAGAGAGAGAGAGAGAGAAAGAGAGAGAGAGAGAGAGGGAGGGAGAGAGAGAGGGGGGGAGAGTGGTGAGTGAAACGAAGTGAGAGAGAGAGAGAAGAGAGAAGAGGAGAGAGAGAAGAAGAGAGAGAAGAGAGAGAAGAGAGAAGATGAGTGAGAGAGAGTGAGAGAAGAAGTAGAAAGAAAGAGAGAGAGAGAGAGAGAAAGAGAGCGAGAAACGATTAGAGAGAAGAGAGAGAGAGAGAGAGAGAGAAGATGATGAGAGAGCAAGAGAGAGAAGAGTGAGAGAGACGAGAGAGTGAAGTGAGAGAGAGAGGAAAAGAGAAAATGAGAGAGAGAGAGAGAGAAGAGAGAAAATGAGAGAGAGAATTAGAGAAAATAGAAAGTAGAGAGAGAGAAGCGAGAGAAAATGGAGTGAAAGAAGAGGACTAGAAAGGGGATATGAAAAATGACTAAACAAGAGGAATCAAAATGGAAGGAGTGCCACAGAACGCAGGCAGGCAAGGAGGGAGAGAAGCTATAGAGATAGATAAATGCATAGACAAACCGACTAATAGATTTCAATCTCCACACCACCACACAATCACAGAGCATGAGTGAAGTGGCGAATCTCCGGCCAGACCTACCATATCGTGCGTCGAGTTCGTCTTTAAGCCTCAGACTTCAACGTTCTTAGTGACCGTCACCTGCAGAGAAAACCACTGAAGTTCGAAGGCCCGTGTTTAGGCTGAATGCTAATTGACTTCGTTCTTTGCGGCCGTAATGATGTTCTGCGCCCGAGCTATTTTGACTTCGGTCGGGAGTGCTTGCTCTCAGCGGTGGGCGAGGTTTGCCTGCTCTGGGATTAAAATGTGAAAATTTGCATGTTATTTCCCCCTAGATTTGCTTTTTTGTTTTATGCGTTTTTGACGTGTTTGGGGGTTGGGAAGGGAGTTATGCCCCTGTGGCCGTTTCGGGAAGGGTCTCGGCATAACGTGTCCTCGGGAGACCTAACGTATGTAGTACACACACCACCACACACACACTACGCACACAAGGTGACACCAGACACACCACACACCATACACACACACACACACACACACGACTGCACAAATCTCTCTCGCCTCTCAGCTCTCTTCCTCTCTCTCTCTCTGCTTTATATGTATGTAATATAGTATATATGTATTTAGGTATGTATATATATTATTATAATATATATATAGAGTAAATTTTTATTACGAAAAACGAAGTAATAAATATACAGAATATATATATATATACACACACATAAATGAGATATAATAGATTGAAAGATATACACGATTGATGTATATATAATATATATATATATAATATATATATTTATATATAAATATAAATGTATATATTATATATATTTTAGAGACGAATAATAATATATTATAAAAGATTATATATATATTTGTATATATATATAGAACTAATATTTCTACAGTAAATATATATAATATATATAATATAATATATATATATATATATATATTTATATATATATAATATCATACAGATATGATCATATATATATATAATATATTGATAGAATATATATATAAGTATATATATATATATACAATATATTTATATATATGTGTGTAGAGTGTGGTGTGTGTGGAGAGTATATATTATGTAAATCTTTTTCTCTCTCTCTCTCTCTCTCTCTCCTCTCTCTCTCTCACCTCTCTCTCTCTCTCGCATCTCTTCTCACGATACACACACACACACATGTACACACACACAACTCACACACTACACACACACACACACAACGACACACAACGCCACACACCACCACACACGCACACCAAAACACACATCACACACATTCACACACACACCACACACACCACACCACACATTACACACATATATATATATATATGTATATATATATATATATATAGATATATATATATATACATAAGATATATATATATATATATAATCTATATTATATAATATATTATATTATATTATAAGCGTATATATATATATATATACACATACACAACTCAACACACACACATCAACACACACACAGTCACACACAGCACATCACACACAAACAATATATAAAATATATAATATAATATATCTATATAATATATATACATATATATACATACACTATAGAAATTTATATATATATTATAATATTTATATAATATATATATAAATATTCATCTATAGTATCAACATACATACACACATGTGTATGTGTGTTATGTCTGTGTTGTGTATGTTAGTAATACTTGTATACACACACAACACTCACACACACACTCACACACACACCATTACACTCACACACGCGTATAAATATAAAATATATATATATATATATTGATATATAATAGATTATATATATTTATAAGATATATAATAAATATATATACATATATATATATATATATATTTAAATATCTCTTATATATATAATATATAATATATATATGTATGTATATATATTATATTTATTATATATTATATGTATATATACAATAAATATATATTTATATATAGACATTTATATAAATATATATATTATATTTATATATATAGATATAATATATATACATAATACAAAATAATATATATATATATGTGTGTGTGTATTGTTGTGTTGAGTGTGTGTGTGTGTGTCTGTGTGTGTCGTGTTGCTGTTGTGCGTGTGTGTGTGTGTGTGTGTTGTGTGTGTCGTTTTACCTGTTGTGTGTCTTGAATGTGAAAAGAGAAGATCGAGAGAGAAGAGAGAGAGAGAGAGAGAGAAGAGAGAGAGAAGAAAGATTACATATATACCTTATACACTACACCCACACACACACCCAATATCGATAAATAATGATATATAATATATAAATAGATTATATATATAAATATATATATATATTATATATATATAATAAGAAATGTATATAATATATACTATATATATATTAACTAAATATATATAATATATATATATATGTATGTATATTATATCTATATAAATATATCAAAAATATATATTTTTTACATCTATATACATATATAATTATAAAATAATATAATATACATTTAATATAATAATATATATAATATATATATTATATATATATATATATATATACATCAATCGTTATATCTATCAAATATCTAACTAATCTATTTAAGTGTGTGTAATATATATATAATTTATATATAATATATATAGATAATTAATATATAATGATATATAACATACAATATACATATAATATAGAAACACATACCTATAAAATGAGAGAAGAGAGAGAAGAGAGAGAGAGAGAGAATTGTGTGTGTTTTGTGTGTGTGTGTGTAATGTGTTGTGTGTTTCTGTGTGTGATGTGCGTGTCGTGTGTGTGCGTGTGGTAACATTACGTAGGTATCCCCGAGGACTCGTACGAGACCCCATTCCGAAGGCAAGCATAACCCTCCTTCCCCAACCCCAACACGTCAAAAGCAAAACAAAAAGCAAATCAAGGGGGAAATAACATCAACTACATTCCATTTAATCCCAGGAGCAACCTCGCCCACGCGCGAGAGCACGCACCGACCGAGCAAAAGCTTCCGGCGTCTGAATCATTACCGCGAAGTCAATTAGCATTCATCCTAAACGGCCTTCTCGAACTGCATGCTGTTTCTGCAGGTGAGGTCCGCTAAGAACGCTTGACGTCGAGCTAAAGACGATCTAACGATAGGTTTGGTCTGGCCGAATCGCCACTTCACGCTCTGTGTGTGGTGGATGCGTTGTGTGGAGATCCTGAATCTATTAGTCTGTTATGTCTAAGCTCTATCTATCTCTTATTCTCTCCCTCCTTGCCAGCCGGCGTCTCTGCTGCCCCTTCCCTTTTCGTTTCCTCTTGATATATCCTTTTTCATTCTCACCTTCCTCCTCCCTTCTTTCCACCTCCATTTTCTCTCGCTCTCTCTCTCTCTTTCTCTCTTTCTCTATACTCTCTCTCTTTTTCTCTCTCTCTCTCTCTCTCTCTCTCTCGCTCTCTTTATCTCTCTCTCTCTCTCTCTCTCTCTCTCTTCTCTCTCTCATCTCTCTCTCTCTCTCTCTCTCTCCATCTTTCTCTCTCCTCTCTCTTTCTCTCTTTTGCTCTCTTCCACTCTCCCTCTCTCTCTCCTTTCTATCTCTCGTCTCTCCATGCACTCATCCTCTCTCCCTCTCATCTCCTCCCCATCCCACTCCATCCTCTCGCTCTCTCGCTCAGTCTCTAACTCTCTCTCTCTCCCCTCTCTCTCTCTCTCTCCACTCTCTCACCCAATCACTCTCCAACTCTCGCTCCCTCTCTATGTTCTCTCTCCACTCTCTCATCTAGACACATCCATCCCCATTCTCGAATCTCCTCATCCCATCTCTCCTCTCATTACTCTCCCTCCTAAAAAAAATCACTTCGTCATCTCTCATATCCTCTCACTCCTCTCTCTATCGTCTCTCATTCTCTCTCTCTACACCACACATCTCTCTCTAATCTCCTCTCCTCACATCTCAATCAACCCCTAAATCATGCTTCAAACCATATCCACACTACAATACTTCACACTCCCACCACGCAATCAAGGTTTCCTACATCCTCCTCCCATAAATAATTCACTCTCCCCCCTAGATCCACAATCACCATACTCCCCCTCCCATAAACATCCCCCCCCCCCCCTCTACCCTTCATTCCACTACCTAACCACAACGCTGTTGAACGCAAATCTGGCGGTAGAGGGCACACATCCAAAAAAACAAAACCCACCCACCACCCCCCCCACAACTCTCAATTTAAATCAAAAACCTAAACCAAACCAACACATAAACCTCCAACCCCCCCGCATCAACCGCCAACACCCCACCCACGATCCCCACAAATATCACAATACTCTAATCCCGAAAGAAGCCACAAGCACACCCCCCCCGCAATCCATCCCATATCCCGTAAATTATCACCTCTTACCCCCGAACCCCCCTCTACAATGCCACTACACCCACCCACCACACCCTCCTTCCTACCCCATTACCATCTACCTCTTTCCTCCCAAAGTTCCAATCAAACCCCTACACAACCCTCACAACTCCACCCTCGCTAGCACACCATCAGGTCTACTCTCTCACTCTCTCTCTCTCTCTCTCTCTCTCTCTCTCTCTCTCTCTCTGTTTTTTATCTTATTTTTGTTTTTTTACTTTTTTTAATATATAGTCGGAGTAAGGATTTTGTAATAAAAAGTTTTTTTTTTGTTTTTTTTTTTTATGTGAATAAGTCCTGGCGCGCAATTTTTATTTCCTTTTTTTTTTTTCAGTTTTTTGAATATGAAAATCCATAAAAAATTTAAAAAAATAATTTTGATGCATCGCTTCCCTAATATCCAAATGAAACTCCACCAAATCTAAAAACCTTTCCCCCTTCATTGCAATATTCATTCACTTTGTTATTTTTCTTCATTTCTAATTGAAACGGAAATTCGCAACGAAAAGCAATTTCCTCTCCGGCAACCAAAATTGGCCCTGAATGATAAATCCCCAGGATTCCTAAAATAGGGACAAAAAAATATATATGACAACCAAATTTTGGGGGGGGGGGGGGGGGGGGGGGGGGTGGGGGGGGGGGGGGGGGGGGGGGGGTTTTTTTCGGGAAATTAAAAAACAGGGGGGGTTTAAACCCCCCCCCCCCCACTCCCCTCCCCTCCTCCCCCCTCTGCCTAACGAAGATCAAAACAAAGGGAAAAAGAAATATAATGATTGGGGAATTCTTGATTTGGGGTTAAACCCCTAAAACCGGATTTTTTTTTTGTCAAAAAATGGGCTCCATTATCGATGCCCCCCTCCCCCCCCAAACCCAGCCACCCACCCCCTCGCAAATAAAAAGGAAGAACATAGTCATTCGCTTAAATATTGTCCCGCTTTGGTCAAAAAATAACAATGAAAAGAAAAAAAAAAAAATTTTTTTACTACATAGCGAAAATAAAAGATATATCGTTTAACCGAAATAATTCTTTCAAGTTTCTTCTAAAAAAAGAAAAAAAAATAAAATGAAAAAAATAAAAATAAAACAAAATCCTCGAGAAAAAACAGACAGAGAAAAACGAAACGAGAGAAGAAGAGAGAAGAGAAAAAGGGGAATAAGAAAAGAAAATGATGGGGGGGGGGTTTCTGTGTTTAACAATACCATTGCCCGGGGGTGGGGGTGTAAAAATATATATATATATATAAAATTAAATATATATTATAATATATATATATATTATATAATATATAAAATAAAATATAGGGTATATAAAATATATACAAAATATATATATATAATCCCTATATAAAAATATATAAAATTTTTATAAAAATATAAAAATATAAAAATAAATTCCCTTTTTATATAAAGGGTCTTATTTGTATACGAATAGATATACTACTTTTAAATGATAGGAATTACGAAATATAAATAAATTCAAATACACCCCTCCAAAATCCCAACCAACCTTAGTGCCCACTTGGAGTCGCTTGAAGGCGGGGGCCACGAACCCCTGCCCCCTTTCCCCCCGTCGGCCACCCAAAGGCCAGCCGACGGGATTCTCCAATAAAAAAGGCCACGTTGCCCCTCGAACTGACCTAGTATCTCGCCTCAAAATAGTCTTTAGATAAAAAAATAGAATAAAATTTAGCCTTCCAGCCCAGAGGTCCTCCCCTCCTTCCTCCCCTCGGGATTCCAGAACAGGTCAGTCCTTTTTGACTTAAATTAAAATAGTTTGCATTGTCTGTGTTTCCTCAGTGTTCTCCCATATACTTATGCTTAGATCTCGTTACTTTGCGATACTTATTTCCCCCTTTTCTGTTTCATACGGGGGGGGGGGGGGGGGGGGGGGGGGGGGGGGGGGGGGGGGGGGGGGGGGGGGGGGGGGGGGGGGGGGGGGCCCCCCCATGTAAATAATGTTCTATATAATCTTATTTATAATATATTGTTAATGTTTTTTTGCTACCCTGTTTCACATCACCCTTATTTATTATGGGGGGGGAATTAAACAAATCCTGCTTCCACATATTTTGGTGCCAGGGGCGGAACCGTTGCCCCTCACACAAAAGGGATCAGAAGTGAATATTACAAAATCACTAAACTGGTAGAACAGGGACACATTCTTATACCCCTCACAAATAATAATATATATATATATTATATATAAATATATATATATATAATATTTTATTTATATATAAATATTATATAAAAAAGTTGGGGTGTGTGTGTGTAAAAGTATGTATATAATTTATATAAATATATAATTTAAAATATAAAATATATATATATATAAATATAATAATATCTATATTTTAAAATTAAAATACAATATAAATAAATATATATTATATATTTAAAAATATAATATATATATATATATATATGAATGTAATGTAAGTACATATAATAATATATATTTTTTATTTAATTAAACATGAGTGTGTGGGTGTGTGGTGTGGTATTTTTTGTGTGTGTGCCAAAGATCATCCGCCATGCCAAATCGGGCCCTAGAAACAATTCTCTCTCAACCTCCTTTACCAAATCAATAAGCAAAAAAGAAGTGAAACGAAAGGGGAGAAGGGGGAAAGAGAGAACAAAAAGACATAATTGGTCAGCCTTGATCAAGGCTTCCCGCCTTCCTCTTCTTTTGCTTTCTTCTCCTCTGCTTCCTTGCCCCTTTTTTTTTCTTTTTTCTTTTCTTCTACGCCTGTTTATTCTTCTCCCTCATTTTTTTTTTGTCTGTCCTGTTTTATTCAATTCTTGCTCTTCTATATTTTTTTTTTCTTTTTTTCTTTATCTCTTCGTTTTTTTTTCTTCATCATCGTCTCCCTTTCTTTACTTCTCCCTTCTTCTTTTTTCTTCTTATTTTTTTTTTTCTCCCTTTCTTCTTCTGCCCTACTTTTTTTTCCTTCTTCTTTTTCTTTTTCGTCTTTGCTCCTTCTCTTCCTCTTCCTTTTAAATTCCCTTCTTTTCCTTCCTCTCCTTCTTTTTTTTTTTTCTTTTTCTTTGTGTCTCCTCCCCTCTTCGCAGTCTCAAACCTCACCCTCTATTTTTCTGTCCCTTCTTCTTCTATTTTTTCTCCTCTTCTTTTGCCCTTTTTTCTCTTCCACTTCGATCTCACGGGGAGAGGATTTTTTCTTTCTCTGGACTCAGATCTTTTGAGATTTTATCAACTGTTATTTTCTGATCTGTTCTTATTTTTTTATTTATTCCATTTTCAGGGGTTTTAAAGTAATGCTTTCCCCTTTTTCAATTTATTTTTTAAATTTCGAGCGATGAAAAAATAAGAAAGATATAATCTTTGTTCTGTTTGTATATATGTACGTAGTTTAAAAATTGTGTGTATATACACATACCCCACACCACACCACACACACACATATTTTATATAAAAAAAAATAATTTTTTATATATATAATATATATATATAATATAAATAATGTAGATATAAAATTATATAAAATATATATATATATATAAAATATATAATAAAATAAAATAAAAGGGTGTGTGGGTGGTGGGGTTGTGTGTGTGGGTGGTTGAAAAATCTATTTTTCAATATCTATATTAAAAACAAATATAATATATATAAAAATTAAATAAATATATAAAATAATAAATAAAATTTTATGTATATACATTTTTTACGTTATTTTTATATATTAAATTATAATGTGTGTGTGGTGTGTCGTTGTGGGGGTGTGTGTTGTGTGTGTGGGTTTGTGTGTGAGTGCGTGTATCAAACGAACAAATAACTGAATAACAAATTCTTTACCAAAGAACGAAGCAACAGTTTAATGAACAAACCTGTATCACCGAATTAGCGCCTAAAACCACACACTTTTCCCTTTTCTCAAGACCTGAGACCCGAGCAAGCATCTCCCCAACACCTCCGATCAACGACTTCTGGCAGTCTGAGAAAATTTTGTCGTCGCTCGTTACGTCGAAGTTATGTTACGTCGATGCTTATTACTTTTGCGGGGCCCGGGCCAAAAGCTTTTTTCTCAAATTTTTTCGGTTGAATAATTGTGATATGGTAATGTGTTGATTTTATTTTTCTAAAATTATTAATTTGTTGATTTTTTTTGGGGTTTTTAGGTTTGGTGCTATCCTTAATGCACCCCTTAAAACAAAAATTTCACCGAAAATATTATGATTGGGAAAATATGCGATATGAATGTTGTTTATTTTATTTTTCCCGTTTGTTGATTTTAGGGTTAGGGGATGGCGTATCCTAATGCACCCTTAAACAAAAATTCAGCGAAAATATTTTGAAATTTTGAAAATTATAATATTAATCTATACACAACTAATTCTCATAGTGGGATCTCCTATCGAGCTCACCTTCAAATTTGCTAATGTATGCGAAAATTTAAATAAAAAAGTTTCCCATTTGGGGGGTTGGTTGGATCATTTAAAAATGCTTGGTGGGGCATGTCATCTCAATTCAGGGACAAAATTTTGCGGGTAAACTTAGTCTTCGCGAGGTTCCCTTTTCACCGACGGAAAAAAAATCACAGCTGCAGACTTTCGCAAAATTTAAACGAGTGCTTTCCCATTTATTCCCGTGTGGGGGGGGGGGGGGGTTTTTTTTTTTTTTTTTCTTTTGGGTTTTTTTTTTTCATTTTTTTGTCTGCCTCTCCGTTTTTGGCCCCACCTTTTTAATTTTTTTCCCCCTTTTTAAAACTAGAAAAAAAAAAATAAAAAAAAAAAAAAATTTTAATTAAAAATTTATTTTTTTAAATTAAAATTTTTTTTTTTTTTTTATAATTTTTTTTTTTATTTAAAATTTTAAAATTATTTTAAAATTTTTAATTTTTTTTTTTTTTTTTTTTTTTAAATTTTTTTTTTTTTTTAAAATTTTATTTTAAATATTTTTAAATTTTAAAATTTTTATTTAAATTTTAAATACCTCATTTTTTTAAATATAAATTTTTTGTTTTCCTTTTCTTTTTTTATATAAAAAATTATATATATATAATATATATAAAAATATATAAAATTTTAAATCAAATTAAAACATAAAATACACTTTACTATATATATATTACATTAATCTTCTAATATAAAATATAAAAACAAAATTAAATAAAAAAATATACAAATCAAAAACACACACCACAACCCCTTATAATTATAAACTAATAACAAATAAAAAAATAAAAACATCAACAAAAATTTTGGGGAAATTTGGTTTGGAGTTTATTATTTGTAATATTGTGTTTTGTTTTTTGTGTATATACACCAAACAACCCACCCCCAAAACCCCAAAAATTTTAAATCTCACTATTATAAATACTTATCTAATTAAAAATCATATAATAAACTTTAACCCAAATTTTAACCCACAATAAATAAAAATATAAAAATATATATAAATTTTTCTATATCATTTTTGTGAGTGTGTGGTGTCTGCGTTGGTGTGTGTTTCCTTGTTGTGTTGTGTTGTGTTTTGTGAGGGTTGGGGTGTGTGTGGTTGTGTGTGTGTGTTTGTGTGTGGGGTTGGTGTTTTGTGTTGTGGGGGTAACTTTTTTCTTTCGGCCTGTTCATTAAAAACGGGCAGACGTAGGCCCAATATGGGAAAAAGAAGGAAAAGATGGGGAAAAGAAAAGAGAGAGAAGAGAAAAGAGAAAAGAAGAGAAGAGAGAGAAGAGAGAAAGAGAAAGAGAGAGAGAGAAGAGAGAGAGAGAAAAAAGGGGAAGGAAGAGACTAGGGAAGGGGGGGAGAGATTGAGGAAGGGCGGTGCAAAGAAACACAGGCATACAGAAAGAGAGAAAGACAGATTTTTTTTCAACAGGTATACAGAAAGAGAACAGACACAGACAGAAAAAAAGGATTTTGGGAAAAATCCAGAAAAAAAAAAAAAAAAAAAGAAACAAAACGAAAAAAAAACAAAGGAAATAATGCGCCAAGTAATAAACTCACTTTTTTCCCCTGCCTTGTGACGACTCCCAATCATTGCCATAAAATAATTTTATGCTATTTCTTTAAAAATGTTTTATGCCTTGGGGGTCAGGAGGAAGATTGTGATGTAAGTTGCGGGATCATAAACTCACGGCAGCTTTATAATTGAAAAAAAAAAGTTATTCGAAAAAAAATTTGGGAAATCCTGGGATGTATTTTAAGAGCAGTTGTAATTTTTTATTATTTAAAAAGTGTTTTTTTTATTTTCAAACGGCTTTTGAAAATTAGAAAACAATCAAAGGAAATTTTTTTTAGATTTACTAACAACATATCAAGAGGGTTCTTTTTTTTCAATATCAAAAAAAAGAGGCTTGCTTCCGACATTGAATTCATTATCTTCTTTTCCCAAAAACTCTTTAAGAATATGTTTTCAAAACAAAAATACTCAAACCCTCATAATACCCAAGGGAAAAAAAAAATCCGCAAAGTTTTAAAAAAAAAAAAAGAATAGGATCGAGTCATTTAGCGGGTCGGCGGAGGTCTCCCCAGGTCGTGCTTCCTCAATAGACCGCCTCCCAGCCCCCGAGGCTAGCCTGACAATGCAAAAATTTGGGCCACTTTTAAGCCGTGGGCAGTTATCGGGTTCTTCTCTTCTTGCTCTTTCTTCTTTTCTTCTCTCTCTTGTCTTTTTCTTGCTTGGTTTCGGGGTTTTTTTTGAGAAATTGTGAGGGGAATGATAGGGGAAACGAAGAAATAGAAAAGAAAGATGTGCCCCCGGAAATACAAAGACATATTCTCAAAGTATAATATTAAAAAAAGCACAGAATGCCCGGGAACGGGAAAAAGGGAAACAAAATTTTTGTCAAATACCTGGGTATTAAACTAGTAAATAATAGAAAATCTCTAATCCCTCTCTTTCTTCTTATGTTTTTTTGCTTAATCGGGTTTTAAAATTTAAATTGTGCTTTATTGTTTTTCTAACCAGTAGCAAGAAGTGATAGTGGTATTGGAGTTAGAAAAATAGACAAGATTTTTTTAAAATTATTTCCTTTATGGTACCTGGTGTTATAAACGGGGTAATTAAGCACTCTACGGGAATTTGGGTTCCATATTCAATTAATAAATGACTTTACTGATGGTGTTCATATAAACTTCAGGTGAAAATTTCATGCCGCCCTGCCACCAGAAACTATGATTCTAAAGTTTACAATTTATTACATTTAAAGTGGTACAGATGATGAACATGAGAAAGGTTTTTGCCCTTAAATTTAAGTGGAAAAAGGGACAGGCCCAAGAGGAAGGATGAGGTATGACGCTCCAAACTCATTAGTGACCCCTACCGGGTAAATTTTTCCTCCATCATGGATTTTTAGCCACTTCTTTAACCCCAGGTTTTTTTAGGTATAGTAACCACCACCGACACAGACCCAGTGTCTTCCATGTGTTTTGCTCAAATTACACCCCACTAATATATTATTTTTATTTTAGTTTGAGAAACAATAGCTTGTTAAGTGTATTTGGGTAATAGGTACATTCTTGGCTGAAAATAAGAAAAGGTTAATTTTGTGTTACCTTTAGAAATAAAGAGGATATGAAAAGGGAGAACTACCCCCTCACCGGCGGGGAAATAAATAACTATTCAAAGTTCTGAAATCAAAACAATTTTGAATATAGCCCAGAAAGAGTTCTTCAAGACAAACAAGCACAAAAAGACAGATGAAACGCATTCTCGGCTCGGGGGCTGCTTGGCCAGAGAGGCCGGGTGCGAAGAGTGGGGGGGGGTAAAGGGGGGGGGCACGGAAGAGGGTTACGAAAGAAAGCGAACAGAGGAAGAAAAGACAGCGCATCGGGGGTTAAAGGGTTACAACGCTACGTTCCCCAGCCATTTAAATTGAAGAGGAGTCTAATGCATACAGCCTTGATCCCAAGAACGTGAACCAACGTGGTTTGGACAATTATATAAACAAATTTGCCCCTGGGGATTTAATTTACAATCTTAAACAATCCTCGCAGGGGTATCGGACGAGATCCGGTAAATTCCCTCCCCGGGATGGTGACGGGGGGGGGGAGAAGGAGGGAGCGCCGCTGATGGTGATTGTGTGGGATTGTGTTTGTTTCGGGAAGTGCTGGGGAGCGAGGTGCTTGTGGCTGCTGTGGGAATTGCGGGGATTGTGGGGGTGGGGGGGAGGGGACAGGATGGGGTTGGAAAGCATTGACATGGTATAAAACACACACACACACACACACGCACACACACACACACACGCACACACACACACGCACACACACACTCACACACACACACACACACATACACACACACACACACACGCACACACACACACGCACACACACACTCACACACACACACACACACACACACACACACACACACACGCACGCACACACACACACAAATTAATCACTGACATGAGAATGACATCACACAATATCAAACATTTAATAAATCAACAAAATACGGTCGCCAAGTTCACGGGATCACCTCCTGGCATCCCACATCGATTCCATCCCAATGTCAGCGTGACACACTGACCCCGACCTTCATCGCACTGACGGCTGATCTGTTTCTGATAACCCCGAGCCATGGCCTCCTCATAATAATGAATGTGATATTCGTTCCAGACTCATTAACTTCGGCTCCAGCTAATATTATCCTGGCCTTGTTAATTAATCGGCGGAGATGAGATGATTTTAACCAATGGCCGTTCTGGTGATCTCGCAGCCTGTTTTCCTTCTGCAGTTAATTATGGGGTTACGGCGCGCTACTTAGGCCTGATTCTGCATATTTAAAGGGAGGAGCGCATGGCCGCGGCGCAGTTCCAGTCAGTTCCAGTTCCTCTTGGGAAATTTTTGGTTTCTATCTCTCCTCTTTCTATTCTATTTCTCTTTCTTTTCTCTCTCTCTTCTATCTCTTCTCTCTCTCTCTTTATCTGTACTTCTATTCTACTCTCTCTCTCTTCTCTCTCTCTCTCATCTCTCTTCTCTTCTTTCTGTCCTCTCTCTTTTCTGTGTCTTCTCTTTCTTCTATCTCCTCTTTCTCTTTCTCTCTCTCGTTCTCTTTCTCTCCTCTCTTCTCTCTTTCTCTCTCTCTCTCTCTCTCTCTCTCTATCTATTTATCTATCTATGTATCTATTATCTCTGTCCTCTCTCTTGTCTATTTTGAAAAAAAAAGCGATGTTATTCTAAAGTTTGTGCCTCTGTCGGGCTTTGTTCGATTTTGCGTGTCTCAAATGAAGACAGATGCCTCCTCCTTCGCGTAGATGATATTAGATGTTATGTGTTTATGAATGAAGAGAATATGCTCCGATTACGGAAAGAAGAGAAGTGCACGTCAGTTAACACTTTAAAGCACTTTCATAAATGCTTCACTTCACATCTTATATGTCATGTACCTCCGATAATATTTGTCTTTTTTATGGATATTTATTTATTGTTATTTAACATTATTAATAATCACAACATTATCATTATCATCATACTCATCATTATTACGGTCATCATCATAACCATAATCATCATCATTATTATCGCTGTAATATTCATTTCAGTGATATGATATTCGTCAGTTTGAATATTTTAAATCTTTAAGATGTTACCGTCGGTCCCTATCTGCCTGTCACTCTCTCTCTCTCTTTCTTTCTCTCTCTCTCTCTCTTTCTCTCTCTATGTATATAATAACAAATGTGTATATATGTATCACTATATAGATATACTATATATATATATATATATATATATATATATATATATATATCTATATATATATACATGTTAAGAGGGGGAATTCATTAAGAGATTCCCCAGGCAGGGATAGACATGCTATCGCACTTGGGATAAGTGCACAAACATGGCCTGTAAGAAAAAAGGCAAAAACCAAAGTTTCCTAATAAACGGCCCTAAATTGTTTAATAGCATAGAAAGGATATAAGAAACTTAAATCAGGGTAGTGTTGAAGTGTTTTTTAAAAAGAAAACTATATAAATGGCTACACTCAGTACCAGATGAACCACCAACATGTGGAGTGAACGACCGAAGGGGCCCGAATTCCAAATTCCAGCCCTCATCCAAATTTTCAGTTGTTGCAAATGACAAAAAAAGGGCGGGTCCCCCAGGATGCCCTGGCAAGGCTATTAACAAGGCTCAAGCGTATCTACCACCAAGTAACCTAGTATGGAAGGATGTTGACACTCAATCACTATCTGAACATGGGAGTGAGGTTGTGTGATGGTGTGTATTGTTAGATAGGAGTTTGATATTTTTTGAGAGTGTTAGAGTTATACGAGTGGGTCGGTGAGGGTGATTGTGTTAGTTAGTGATTTTGTGAGTTGATATGATATTTAGAGGGGGGGGGGGGGGTGGGGTGTGGGTGGGTGGGGGGGAGCGGTGGGGGGGGGGTGTGGGTGTGGAAGTGGGACTGTGGGGTGGGTATTGGTAGTGTGTGTTGAGTGATTTATATATAGAAGTGAGAGTTTTAGTGTGATTGGTGAGTGGGGGTGGGGGTGTGGGGTGTGTTGGGGGGGGGTTGTGGGTTGGGATAAGAGTGTGTGTCTATTTAGAGTGAATTGAGAGATTTTCTATATAGAGATTATATAGATATAGGTTGATTTGAATGGATATTATTTATTTTGTTATGCAGACGTTTATGTCTGCTCGTCTGCTGCTTAAACTCATCTTCTAGGTTTATCGAGGTATGGGTGGAGGTGAATGTTGGGTTAGTCGGCAGGGTGGATATGGGATATTTTCTTGGAAGTGGTTACGCCCCCCCCCCGAGGGCCAGTTCTGCATGGCTCTCGCGTCTATAGCTCTTGCTGTCGCTCGCTGCTCGGCGCGAGCTCGAGGGAGAGTTAATTAGTGGGGAGAGATGGAGTGTTATAGAAGTTTTAGAGTTAGGTAGTTGTTTTTGAGTTATAGTGTGAGGTGTTTGTGTGTTGTGTGACTCAATACACACACACAACCAACAACCTACACTCTATCACACAAATAACCTCACACACACACACATGGTAGTGTGAGTTAGATTTTGTTGATAGATTTAGTTATATAAAGTTAGATATTTTTCATAGTTATTTAGATATGTTTGTATATATTTTTATATATTTATATTAGATTTATGATAGAGATATATATATGTAAGGATGTATATATATTGATTGTTTGTTATATAATATATATATTTTTTTTGTTTGACTTATTGTTATATATGTGTGTGGTGTGGTGATGGTGTGTTGTGTTGTGTGTGTGTGTCACGTGTGTTGTGTGGTCCCTGTGTGGTGTGTGTAAATTGTTATATGGTCTATAGACATAATATATATATAGGGGTGTGTGTGTGTTGTCTTTGGGTGTATGTATATATATATATAAATATTATATATATTATAAATATATTATATAATATATATATTATTACATACTCACACACACACACAACACACACACACACACACTCACAATGAACTAATACTTCACATAACAAACTCAACTATATTAATGATATATATTATATATATATATATATATAATATATATATCAATATATATATATTTATATATATATATATGTATATATATGTTTAGCTATATATGTATATTTATATATTTATATGTATAAATGTATATATCATATAACAAAACAAAACACATACAAATTAACACAAACAAAAAACACTACAACCAATACAACCAAACAACCACACCACATAAAACATAGACAAATACAACCTAAAATCACACACCCACACACACACACATCAGAAACATGACCACACACACACAAGACACAACACAAAAACATACACACACACACAATATATATATATATATATATATTATATTTAATATTATATATATATAATATATATATAGATATATATATATATATGTATGAATGTAATATATATATATATATATATATTATATATAGTAATTATGTTATGTATTATTTATATATAGTTATATATATATATTATAGTCTGTGGTGTGGTGTGTGTGTGTGTGTGTGTTGTGTTGTTGTGTGTTTGTTGTGATGTGTGTGAGTGTGTGTGTGGGTGAATGTGTGTGTATATGTATGTTTATACATATAGTCTATCTAATATATATATATATATAATATATATATATATATATATATATACATTTATATATACATATATATACTTATATATTATATAATATTTATATATATGTGTGTGTTGTGTGTTGTTGGTGGGTGGTGTGTGTGTGTGTGTGTGTGTGTGTGTGTTGTGTGGTGTATATATATTTATATATATAGTATATATATATAGTATATATATATATATGTATATAATATATATTATTTTTATATATATATATAATATAATACCACTTCCATTACACACACACAACACACACACACCACACACACACATATATATTATAGATATGATCTTATATATATTATATATATAGTATTATATATAATATATTATCTATATATATATATAATTAAAATATTTATATATATTATATAGATATATATATTATATCTTTTTATCATATATATAAATATATATATATACTATTATGATATACTATATATATATATATATACATATAATAATGTGTGTTGTGTTGTGTTGTGTGTGTTGTGTGTGTGTTTGTGTGTTGTGAGTGTTGTGTGTGTGTGTGTATATATATATATATATATATATATTATATACTATAATTATTATATATATATATTTATAATATATATTAATATATACATAAATATACATATGTATATATACATTAATATCATTCTATAAATTATATATAATATACATTATATTGAGATAATATATATATATATAATAATATATTATATTATATAATCATTGTATATTAATTATGTATGTATTATGTATCATCCTTAATATTTATTATTACTATTATATTATTATTGGTCATTAATAATAATTAAATTATATTACTGTTGTTATTTACCATTACTCTAGATCATTATACTTATCAATCATTATCTTTTGCTATTATTAATAATAGTATTGTTATTATTATCATCATTATCATCATCATTACTATTTTAACTACCATTACCATCACTACCACTATCATTATTGCTACAATTATTAGTTTTATTGATACCATTATCATTACTACTGATATTGCTGTTACTACCATTATCATTATTACCATTACCCTTATTAATATTTATCATTATCATTATAATCATAATCATCATTATCTTTATCATTACCATTATCATGAATAGTTGTATACTCGCCATTATCATTAATATCATTATCATCCTAAAATATACAAATCGGCAAGATTTCGTAGAATAATCATTAAAACAGCATCGATATTTTGATAATCAAAATTGTCAATGTTTGACCTGCAATTAAGTTTTCTCTACAATTTTAATTAGATGGATGTTATTAGTTCCTGCCATGCCAGATATGATATTTAATGGTAATGGCTTACTATTGTTCCAATTAATAATGTAGCAATTTTAAAACAAATTTCATTGTGGATATTGTGTTTGTTTTAACATTTTATTTTTTGCTTTGTAATTTTTTCAATTTGATGAAGAAATTATATATCTATCTATATTATTTGTCTAGCTATCTTTATCTATCTATATATATATATATATATATATATATCTATAATAGATAGTTGAAGAGAGAGAGAGAGAGGAGAGAGAGAGGGAGTGAGAGAGATAGAAAGAAGGAGAGAGCGAGGACGGGAGGAAGAGGGGAGAGAGGGAAGTGAGGAGGAGAGAGAATAGAGCTGGAGAGACGCTAAGAGAATAGAGAGGGAGACCGAGAGAGAGGTGAGAATGTAGTTTTGGAGAGAAGAGAGAGAGAGAGATGTATACATATATATATACATATATATATATATATATATATATAATATATATATATATATATATATGTGTGTGTGTGTGTGTGTGTGTGTGTGTGTGTGTGTGTGTGTGTGTATATATATATATATATATATATATATATATATATATATATATATATGGCACAGTTTCGCTAACCAGAAGCTGAAATGCTGTTAAGATTTTGCTGAAGCTTAACTGTGACCGACTTGTCATACATCTTTATTATTACTATTAGAAGCATATCATTATCATGATCATTATCAGTAGCACTATTAGTAGCAGTACCATTATCATTCCCATCATTCTTACTACTATCACAGTTTTTATTATCATCATTATTACTATTAGCTTTATAGTACTACAAGTCCACTTCGTTGTGTATAATATATCGACTACATAAAAAATAATCCCGTTAACATTAAAAACGAGAAACAGTGAAAAAAATAGTTAGCTGATCGGACTAGAAGCTGTTAGCTAAGTATGACCGTTGACGTTATAACAGAAAGGATTAGCTGTCTTTACAAGTCCAGTGTACTCAATATATCTTACCTTTTTATATTTAGCTTTTGAGGCAAATTCCATTGCCCTGGCGTCCAGAGTGAGTCCAGTGATGCATATATACATGCATCAGTTATAGCAGACCACCGTATGCACAAATACATAAGGCGTAATCTACAGCAGCCTTATCTACAATTCCTTCATTCGCTGTCGAATCATCATCATTATCATCATCTTCATCATCATTATCATTATTATCATTATTACCATTGTCGTTAGTCATCATCATCATCATCATCTTCATCATCATTACCATTATCATCATTATTACCATTGTCGTTAGTCATCATCATCATCATCATCTTCATCATCATTACCATTATTATCATTATTACCATTGTCGTTAGCCATCATCATCATTGTATTCTCAATAGTATTCAACAGAGCTCATTGTGAGAAATGAATAAAAGGGTATAAAAGCGACTGAATATTTTCCACAACGCAAAAGCTGTAATGTACGCGTTTCGGGTTACTCCGTCATCAGAACTAAATGGTAACCTGAAACGCGTAAATTACATCTCTTGCGTTGGGAAACTCAGTCTCATTTATTCCTTTTTATACTTGTGACACCTGTAACTCCGTAAGCAATAAATTTCAATTTCCCTTCCATGGTGGTGCTGCCATCTGTAGACGGGTGGGAGAAGTACGGAGTAAACATGTGCAGCAGTCAGTGATTTTTTATTTCAATGTGTTTTTGAAGGATTATACTAGTTTGATTAAATTGTCAGCACCCGGAGAAGGCCAGAAACTGTAAGTTTTATGTGGAAGAGGTTGATGCTTACATTTTATTTATGGTTTCTTAATAATTATTGTGAAAAGGGTTAAGTTTTCATTGTCATCATTTGCCAGTAAACATTCGTCAGCATTGGTGCTATTCTTTATAATTGTTTTTGTCTGAAAATATTGCTAGTACGTTTGGTAGTGATACTGGATAGTATTAATTTTGTTTACATGTAACCAACAATTACATAATGTTCTTAGATGTTTTTTTTTTTTTTTTTTTTTTCAGTTGGACCGTTTCATTTAATAAAGTACCAGGAAGAAAACGTGTGTCATTGTCTGGCATTTTTTATACCATTATACTTGCAAGCAACATCAGAAGGCATACTCCCTAAAACTAAGTGTGTTATAATACTCAGTACTATTATTGTGATTAATATCATCATAATGATATTTTTTTATGAACCATCACCGACGAGATTTAGAAAAATGATGATCCAAGCAGTATCACGATTTTTTGGGATGGAAAATTACATTTACTTCAGTTACTGTTAAAAACGATGATAAGTGAGCCGTTTTCTTTCTTTCCTTTCTTATCCTTCTGATACTGTATACGTTTACTTGGCCGTGTATATTGCCTGCAATAGAATTTCCCATGGATGTTAGATGTTTAAGATAAAAAACAGACATTAAACTGTAAAGAAACATCAAGAAACGTTTCTTTCTCACATGTTTGACCATTGACGTGAGTAAAGACAGTATCCAGCATCTTTATGCCAATACCTATTTACACCCTTTCGCCTCTTGTCACTGCTAAGAGTTTATTTTGGCAATTACATCAGTCACATCTATGTACGTACACTAGTATCAACTAACTGCCCAGAGACTAGCACCTTTTATTCTTCCCACACTTAGGTAGCTAGCCACTATCTTAGATCTCCCTTCCTCTTCTTCTTTTTCGAGAATCTAGATTCTCCACTATCCTACTCTGAGAAGTAAATGTGCCTTGAGATCACCGTTCACTAAATTCATATAATGCAAGAATCTTTTCTTCACATCCATTTTCAAAATTTGCATATATTCAAAGCATGTATGTTGCCGGTTTTATTTCTAAAAAAAAGACATAGCATATGCGCATATATCTACGGTACATTTACCCCTGAAAAATTGTTACTACTATTTTTTGTCATTATTCTTTCTACTACTATTGTTTTGTTATCCTCATTACTACAATCATTATTATTTATATTACCATCATTACTGCCTTCCTCAATTTGATTATCATTATCCCAAAGCACCATTGCGAAACCTAATGAAACTCAGCAAGATATGATAAAAAGATAATGATAAAACAGCTTCCCGATATTTTGCAATTAAACCAATAAGAATCAATTCATCCGGTTTTAATTTCTTCCGCATCCCATAATCCAAAGCTACTGTACCATATACAGTATATTAATTTCAGTAAAATTTCTCGTTCTTGTGTGATATTAAAAGTAAAAAAAAAAAAAACATCTGCTGAATATTGTAAAATAAAACATAGTTTTGCACAAGAAAATACCATCAATATCTGGTGTTCTCAGGCAGGTACCTATCTAAATACTGACCAGATGCAACGTTACTTGGGTTCGTTAATCGGACGAGAAGCGTCGCTTGCATAATCGCTGGTAATCACGACAAAATGGCTGACCAATTTTATGCCAATGTCCATCTACACTTAACATGTTCACCCTTTTAACTTTTGCTTTTGATGAAAATTTTATTGTCTTGGCCTCTATTGAATCAGGGAGATCCACGTCCATCAATCACTATTGATCATTAATGGAAATTAAGGATCTAACGTATTTTTAAAAATTCTACTAACTAATAAAAGACATTTCGCCACACACACAAACACACACACACATACAACCACCTGACTACACAACCAACCACCACACACACACAACACATCAGAGACAGCAACAAGCACACACACACACACAGCACACCAACCACACACACACACACAAATTAAGACACAATCTATGACATTCCAAATTAATGAGTTCCTACAAGGACTTCCTAGACGGAAACGACAATTTAGAATGAAAAAAAACGAATGACAAATGTACATATTACGTTTATAAGCTATTGCACTTTGGGCCGCCATTGAAAGGCAGTAAACAAGGCTGACAAAAATTTATGATATTCCAATTAAAAGGTGCTCCCCCTAAGAGGAATCTTATTTCTGAAAATTAACATGATGAGCTTT